>NW_025333703.1:600000-1045215 GCF_019186645.2 Phyllostomus hastatus
TACCTGTAAACACTGATTGTTTCCTTGGGGAAGAACTGGCTATTCTCCTAGAGGGAATGGTTAGTCAATTGAGTCATGAAAGGCCCTTGGCATATAGCCTGCTGGGGTCCAGCCTCGGTGGGGTCTCAGGGTCCCTGAAGGATGCACAGCTAAGGCAAATCGAATGAAGCGAGACACTGGTGGGGTGCCGGAGGACAGCCAGGCTTTTTGGGTCCAACTGACTCACCGAGGAAAATCAATCTTTATTTTTATAGGGGAGGTTATACAACATTCAATGCATAGTATGATGATTAAAACAGAAATGGTTACTACAGAAATAATTTCTAAAAACACAGAAGGTTTTACAGATCAACCATGTTAAACAAAGAAATAACCGAAAAGTACAGGAGGTCCCACAGATCAACCATATTAAACAAAGGTTACTTTGACCAAGAGGGTCATCATTCAGATAGCCAATGAAGAAGCTATACAGACACAAACTTTCAGGTGCCAATTAGTAACTAGGTGTCTATTAAAATTCCAGAGATTGGTCTAAATTAAAAGGGTTCAAGGGGTGATTTATAGGTATATAGAAATCAACTATTGTCTGTTGAGGTTAAATTTGTCTCGGTTAGGTAACTGGTTTTTTGCCTAGGTTTTTTGATTTATACATCTTGGGGGGGCCATGTTTTGTGTTCGTTTCTATGTAGTAAGATTATTATTTTCAACTAGAACTCCTTGCTTCTTTACACTCTTGTCCAGGGTATGGGAGGGGTAGTACCTCTAATAAATGTTAAGCTTTTGAGTGGTGACTCCTTAAGAAACATTCCTAGCAATAGCTTCCTTCAGTGTTCTGGCAGTTGGTCTGCTCATAGTTTAATTTTGTCCTTAACTTCCCAGGTTGGGGAAGCAGGCAGCATTAGAGTTGCTAGGGATCTCTATTCTGTGGTCAGCAAGTCATTTCACGCAGAATTAGAGGCATCGTGCAGATTTTTTGTTATAACATGCAAGTATCCAAAAATCCCACCACCTATTGCTAGCAGGGACAGGCATAAAAGAGGAGATAGACAGGAGATCCGACCACAGTCACCTCTGCTGTGCAGATGCTTCTCACCCGTCCCGACTGTGTCAAGGGTTGGCTGTTGGTCGGCTCCCGACAGTAGCCACTTTTGTCTAAAACATATTTAAGCAGAGCCCCCAAAGTGAGACTTTGGAATCCCACCCAAGGGAAGGACACTTCACTTGGAACTGTTTCCAGACAAAATCCGAATATGGCTGCCTCCGGGATTCCCCAGTGTCTGTGTTCGGGTGTTGGTGTTTCTCTTGTCTGGTGCTGTATGCTCTTAATTCTTGTTTTCTCTTTGCTCTTGCTTAATAAATTGCTTAACTATTCACCCTTGACTTTGGGTTTTATTTGTCTGTGATTCTGAACCTCCAAATTAAGTGGCCATGATCTCATACATGCCCCTTAATGGTACAGTTGGTTTCTAGTTTCAAGCCTTGTGATTGATATGAAGAAATGCTTGGTATTACTTCAATTTCTTGAATTTGTTGAGGCTTGTTTTGTGTCCTATCATGTGGTCTATGTTGAAAATGTTCCATATGCCTTTGAAAAAAAATGTGTATTTTGCTTCTTTGGGGTGAAAGGTTCTGTCTATATCAGTTGAGCCCATTTGATCTAGTCTGTCATTCAGTGTCACAATATCCTTGTTGATTCTTTGTTAGGAAGATCTGTCCATTTTTTACAGTGGGGTGTTAAAATACCCTACTGCAAGTGTGTTGCTGTCTGTATCTTTCTTGAAGTCCTCCAAGATTTTCCATATATATTTGGGTGCTCCTATGTTAAGTGTATATATGTTTACAATGTGTATAGGTTCCTGGTGGATCTTACCCTTTAGAATTATGAAATGACCTTCTTTGTCTCTTTATGGGCCTTGTTTTGAAATCTATTTTGTCTGATACAAGTATTGCTACCCTGTGTTTTCTCTTTTTCCTGGAAAAAATATTTCATTTGCTTGGAATATTTTTTTCCAACCCTTCACTTTCAGTCTGTGTTTGTCTTTTGTTGTGAGGTGAGTCTCTTGTAGACAGCATATATGCAGGTCATTTCCTTATCCATTCAGTTACCCTGTGTCTTTTGATTGGAATGTTTAATCTATTTACATTTAAGGTTACTACTGGTACATACTTATTCATTGCCATTTTTTCCTTTTGTACCTGTGTTCCTCTCTCTATATATATCTTTATCTTCTTTTTTTTTTGGCATTCAAAAAATAGTAATTTTAATTATAAAACACTTTGACCTACAAAAACTTTGAACTCTTGTATTCTAAAGGTATTAAAACAACAAAAACAAAAGCAAAAAAAAAACAAAAAAAAAAACACCTTAGTCACTACCTCCAGACAGTCAAAATCTAAGGAAGAAACACAATGTTAAAGAGAGAGAGGGGCAGGGGGCAGTGTAAACTTTCATGTGTCTGCTAGAAACCTTTTTTTTAATATATTTTATTGATTATGCTATTACATTTGTCCCATTTCCCCCCTTCCTTCCCCTCCTCCCTGTACCCCCTCTCCCACCCACGTTCCCCCCCTTTAGTTCACGTCCATGTGTCATTCTTATGAGTTCTTTAGCTTCTACCTTTCCCGTACTATTCTTGCCCTCCCCCTATCTATTTTCAACCTACATTCTATGCTACTTATTCTCTATATCTTTTCCCCCCCTCCCCTCCTCCCACCCCACTGCTGCTAGCCCTCCATGTGCCCTCCATTTCTGTGGTTCTGTTCCTGTTCTAGTTGTTTACTTAGTTTCTTTTGGTTTTGCTTTAGGTGTGGTTGTTAATAATTGTGAGTTGGCTGTCCTTTTACTATACATGTCTTTTCTTCATCTTCTTTTCTTAGATAAGTCCCTTTAGCATTTCATAAAATAAGGGCTTGGTGATGATGAACTCCTTTAATTTGACCTTATCTGAAAAGCACTTTATCTTCCCTTCCATTCTAAATGAGAGCTTTGCTGGATAGAGCAATCTGGGATGTAGGTCCTTGTCTTTCATGACTTGGAATATTTCTTTCCAGCCCCTTCTTGCCTGTAAGGTCTCTTTGGAGAAATCAGCTGACAGTCTGATGGGAACTCCTTTGTAGGTTACTGTCCCCTTATCTCTTGCTGCTTCTAGGATTCTCTCCTTCGTTTTTACCTTGGCTAATGTACTTATGATGTGCCTTGGTGTGCTTCTTCTTGGGTCCAACTTCTTTGGGGCTCTCTGAGCTTCTTGGATTTCTTGGAAGACTGTTCCCTTTGCCAGATTGGGGAAGTCCTCCTTTATTATTTGTTCAAATAACTTTTCCACTTGTTGCTCCTCCCCTTCTGGTACCCCTATAATTCGAATGTTGGAACGTTTAAAGGTGTCTTGGATGCTCTCAAGGCTCTCCTCGATTTTTTAAATTCTTATTTCATCATGCTTTCCTGCTTGGTTGATTCTATCTTCCTTCTGGTCCACTGTATTGTTTTGAGACTCAGATTCCTTCCTTTCTCTATTGGCTCTCCTCCGCGTATCTTCCTGCATCTCTTTTATGGTAACCTGCATCCTTTCATCTAAATTGCACCCAAAATCAACCAATTCCGTGAGCTTTCTGATCACCAGCGTTTTGAACTGTGCATCTGATAGACTGGCTATTTCTTAGTCTCTCAAAAGGATGAGTTCTAGGGGACTGATCTGCTCTGTTGTACACATGTCTTATGTCTTTCCCTGTCTCTCCTATTTTTTTTTTTTCCGATCTGGTCACTCTTGTTACGGTGGGGAGTGGAGCCTTAGGTGTTCACCGGGACTGGGCGCCCCAGTCGCTAGATTGTGACGTTATATGTGGGGGCGGGGGCGGAAGCGGGGACGGGCGGGAATCAATGGCAGCAGTTCAGTTCTCCTGGGCCCAGACCCTTCCCCAGGCTCCTGGGCTGCGAGCTCTGCCCTGGTCCACAACGGCTGCCCCACTCGGTCCAGCAGCCACCGCTTGCATACTCAGGGATCACCGCTGCGTTCTTGCGCTCCGGATGGCTGTCGCGTCAATTCCCCACCAAACTTTCCCCAACCTCCGTGCCCCGCCGACCCATGCCAGCCCCGCGCCGGCTCGGCTCATTGTCTCCTACCAGTCTGGATGAACGGGTCTACTTCAACTTCTTGGCTGTCCAACTTCTATTCAGATAAATCCTCTGTCAGTTCTGTGTGTTATGCTGCCCATAATTTATTGTTGTTCTAATCTTGGTTGTGCGAGGAGGTATGGTGCGTCCACCTATTCCTCCATCTTGCCGGAAGTCCTCTTTATCTTCTTAAAGCAGTCCTTTTAGCATGTCTTGCAATGCTGGTTTGGTGGAGGTGTATTCTTTTAACTTTCTTTTGTCTGGGAAACTCCTTATTTCACCTTCCATTTTAAATGACAGCCTTGCTGGGTAGAGTAGTCTTGTTTGTAGGCCTCTGCTTTTCATTTCTTGGCTTTTGGTCCAGCAATCCCACTCCTGGGACTATACCATGAATCACAAATTCAAAAGAACCTATACCACTCAATGTTCATAGCAGCATGATTTACAATAGCCAAGTGCCAGAAACACCCTAAGTGCCCATTAGTAAAGGAGTGGATCAAAAAAATGTGGTACATTTACACAGTGGAAAACTACACAGCAGAAAAAAAGGAACTCCTACCCTTTGCAACAACATCAATGGAACTGGAGAGTATCATGCTAAGTGAAATAAGACAGGTGGTGAAAGACAAATGCCATGTGATCTCAATTATATGTGTAAACTAATCAACAAAATAAATGAGCAAAATAGGACCAGAGACTTGGAAATAAGGAACAAACTGACAGTGTCCAGAGGGATTGGGGATGGGAAGTAATGGGGGAAAGAAGGGAAGAGGCAAGCAAAGGAGCATAAAGAGAGGATTCATGAGCATGGACAATGTGTGTGTTGGGGGGCGGGGGTTGACTGTGGGAGTTGGGGTGGAAAAGGTGGAACAACTGTAGCTGAACAACAGTAAATTTAAAAAAAGACAAAAAAGAATTACCTGCATAAAAATAAAAAGAGAGAAAGACAGGTTTTTGAGATACAATAGCCTTTGTACCTCTGTGCCAGGAAGAATCTTTTCTGGATGTCATATATCCTAACTAGAAGGAAAGTACATGGACCAAAAACTGCTTCAGGCTGTATTTAACAACAGATACAGAGCTTTAACAACAAGTGTAGAGAGCACAATTAAAAACAATATAACACACTTAGTGTGTATGATAGTTTTAAACCAAGATCCCAGATCTAGAGGTAACCAGCTGAGTAGATCAAAAGACAGTGGATCATCAGGTGAAATGTGTTGTAGCCAATGTACTTGATTAATTTTAGGTCATTGAGTTTCTACTTCTCCATAGTTATTTATCCATGTGCACAGTTTATTTTACTATCACACATATACTTTTTTTGCTGAGAAAGTAGAGCTATATGATTAGCCAAAACCATTTAACCAGAGTCCAGTAATTATTGCTGAGTCAAACCACTCTGGCTGTGTAATTGGCCAACTCTTCTATTGTTGGAGAGATTGTAAGAGTAGATGAAGAAGATAACTGAATCTGTGATCTGAGAGACAAGGTAGCAGAAAGCACCCAGTCAGAACAGGAAAATGAAAAGGATTTTTTAAAAGTCAGGATAATCTATGGAACCTCTGGGATAATATCAACCAAGCATATCAACTACTGCATCATAGGGGTACCAGAAAGAGAAGAGAGAGCAAAGGATTGAAAATGTATTTGAAGAAATAATTACTGAAAACTTCCATAACCTGGCAAAGGAAATAGACATACAAGCCTGGAAGTGGAGAGAGTTCCAAACAAGACTAACACACCAAGATACATCATAATTAAAATGTCAAAGGTTAAAGAGAAACTCTTAAAAGCAGAGAGAGAAAGATAGTTATATATAAGTGAGCTCCTATAAGACTATCAGCTGATTTGTCAACTGAAGTTTTACAGGCCAGAAGAATTGGCAGGAAATATTCAAAGTGATGAAAGGCAAAGAGCTATAACCAAGATTAATCTACCTATCAAGGCTAGCATTCAGAATAGAAGGAGAGAGTTACACACACACACACACACACACACACACACACACACAGAGCTAAAGTTGATCACTACTAAAACAGAAGAATGATTGTTAAAGGGACTTCTTAAAGAGAAAAGAAAATATCAAAACCATGAATAAGAAAATATGGAATAGAGGAAATTCTCATTGGTGAAGCCAAAGAGTAAAGTAAGTGGATCAGCCAACAGTTAAGCTAATACAAAGATTAAAAGCCCAAAGTAGGAATATCATGTGTAATTACAACAATAATTTAAGCAATACACACAAAATAAGGTAAAAGATGAAAACATAAATGCAGAAGAGGTGAAAGGATTGTAGTGATTTTAGAATGTGTTTGAACTTAAGGGACCACCAACTTAGGATAGACTGCCATAAATATAGTTTTATATATATATATATATATATATATATATATATATATATATATATATATATATATATATATACACACACACACATATATGTATATAAATATATCACATAATAACCATAAATTTAAATCTGTAAGAGATGACAGTGGATTCAAACAGCATAATAGTAAGTCATCAACATACAAGAAAGGAGAGCAAGAGAATAAGAAACAGAGAAGTACAAAAAAAAAACCCAATTAATAAAGTGGTAATAATTACACACCTATCAATTTTTTTAAAGGTAAATGGACTAAATGCTTCAATCAAAAGACATAGTGTGGCTAATGGACTCAGACATATGCTGCCTACAAGAGACCCACATCAGATCGAAAGACAGACTAAAGAATACAGAAAAAGATATTTCTTTTTTTTTATTTTAATCATTGTTCAAATACAGTTTTCTCCTTTTTACTCCCAATCAAGTCCCCGCTCCCACCCTCCCTGCTTCCTTCCCATTACCACCCTCCCCTTAGTTTATGACCATGTGTCCTTTAAGTTTGTTCCTGTGAACCCTTCCCACTGTCCCCTTAAATTCCCTCTTCTCTCCCCTCCGGTCACCATCAGCCTGTCCTCTATTTCAGTGTCTTTGGTTATATTTTGCTTGTTTCTTTGTTTTGTTATTTAGGTTCCTGTTAAAGGTGAGATCATATGGTATTGGTCTTTCACTGCCTGGCTTGTTTCGCTTAGCATAATGTTTTCCAGCTCCATCCACACTGTTGCAAAGGGTAGGAGCTCCTTCTTTCTTTCTGCTGCATAGAGTTCCATTGTGTAAATGTACCATAGTTTTTTGATCCATTCATTTACTGATGGGCATCTTGGTTGCTTCCAGCATCTAGCTATTGTAAATTGTGCTGCTATGAACATTGGGATGCATAGGTTCTTTTGAATTGGTGTTTTAGTATTCTTAGGATAGAGTCCCAGCAGTGGAATTGCTGAATCAAAAGGTAGATCCATTTTTAGTTTTCTGAGGAAGTTCCATACTGCTTTCCATAGTGGTTGTACCAGTCTGCAATCCCACCAGCAGTGCACTAGGGTCCCCTTTTCTCCACAACCTCTCCAACACTTGTTGTTTGTTGCTTTGTTTATGATGGCCATTCTCACTGGTGTGAAGTGGTATCTCATTGTGGTTTTAATTTGCATCTCTCTGATAGCTAGCGATATTGAACATCGTTTCAAGTGTCTTTGGATTTTCTGTACGTCCTCCTTGGAGAAGTGTCTGTTCAAGTCCTTTGCCCACTTTTTAATTGGATTCCTTGTCTTCTTAGAGTGCAGTCTTGTAAGTTCTTTATATATTTTGGAGATTAAACCCTTGTCTGAGGTATCATTGGCAAATATGTTTTCCCATACAGTTGGTTCTCTTTTAATTTTGATACTGTTTTCTTTAGCTGTGCGGAAGCTTTTAATTTTGATGAGGTCCCATTTGTTTATTCTTTCCTTTATGTACCTTGCTCTAGGGGACAAGTCAGTAAAAAAGTTTCTTCATGAAATATCTGAGATTTTCCTACCTACGTTCTCCTCTAGGACTTTAATGGTGTCACGGTTTATATTTAAGTCTTTTATCCACCTTGAATTTATTTTTGTATATGGTGTAAATTGGTGCTCAAGTTTCATTTTTTTTGCACGTGGCTGTCCAGTTCTCCCAACACCATTTGTTAAAGAGGCTATTTTTATTCCATTTTATGTTGCTGCCTCCTTTGTCAAATATTAATTGACCATAGAGACTTGGCTTATTTCTGGGCTCTGTTCTGTTCCATTGGTCTATGTGCCTGTTTTTATGCCAGTACCAGGCTGTTTTGATTACAGTGGCCTTGTAGTATAGTTTAGTGTCAGGTATTGTGATCCCTCCTACTTTACTCTTCTTTCTCAAAATTGCAGCAGCTATTCGGGGTCGTTTATAATTCCATATAAATTTTTGAAGTGTTCTATGTCTGTGAAATATGCCATTGGTACTTTAATAGGAATTGCATTGAGTGTGTAAATTGCTTTGGGTAGTATGGACATTTTGATGATATTAATTCTTCCAATCAATGAACACGGTATATGTTTCCATTTGTTTGTGTCTTCCTTGATTTCTTTCTTCAGTGTTGTGTAGTTTTCTGAATACAGGTCTTTTACCTCTTTGGTTAGGTTTATTCCTAGATATTTTATTTTTCTTTTTGCTATTTCAAAGGGATTTTTTCCTTGATCTCTGTTTCTGCTGTTTCATTGTTGGTGTACAGAAATGCCTTTGATTTCTGGATATTGACTTTGTATCCCGCTGTTTTGCCAAATTCATTTATTAGGTCAAGCAGTTTTCTGGTAGACTCTATAGGATTTTCTATGTACACTATCATGTCATCTGCAAACAGTGACAGTTTTGTTTCCTCCTTTCCGATTTGGATGCCTTTTATTTCTTTTTCTTGTCTGATCGCTGTGGTTAAAACTTCCACTACTATATTGAATAGAAGTGGTGAAAGTGGACAGCCTTGTCTTGTTCCTGATCTTAGTGGAAAAGATTTTAATTTTTGGCCATTGAGTATGATGTTGGCTGAAGGTCTCTCATATATGGCCTTTATTATGTTGAGGAATGCTCCCTCTATTCCCACTTTGCCAAGTGTTTTTATCATGAATGGGTGCTGTACCTTATCAAATGCTTTTTCTGCATCAATTGATATGATCATGTGGTTTTTGTCTTTGCTTTTGTTTATGTGATGTATTACATTTACTGACTTGCGAATATTGAACCATCCTTGCATCCCTGGAGTGAATCCCACTTGGTCATGGTATATGATCTTTTTAATGTATTGTTGGATGTGGTTTGCCAGTATTTTGTTGAGGATTTTAGCATCAATGTTCATCAGTGATATTGGCCTGAAGTTTTCTTTCTTTGTTGTGTCTTTATTTGGTTTTGGGATTAGGATGATGTTGGCCTCATAAAAAGAGTTTGGGAGATCCCATCTTTTTGGATTTTTTGGAATAGTCTGTGAAGGATAGGGGTTAGCTCTTCCTTAAATGCTTTGTAGAATTCTCCTGTGAAACCATCTGGTCCCGGGTTTTTGTGTGCTGGGAGTTTTTTGATTACTGCTTCAATTTCTTTTGTTGTTAGTGGTCTGTTCAGGCTTTCCGCTTCTTTTTCATTGAGTTTTGAAAGGTTATATTTTTCTAAAAGTTGTCCACTTCACCAAGGTTTTCAAATTTCTTGGCATACAGCTCTTTGTAGTAATCTTACAATCCTTTGTATTTCTGTGGTATCTGTTGTAATCCCTCCTATTTCATTTCTGATTGTGTTTATTTGGGTCTTCACTCTTTTTTTCTTGATGAGTCTGCTTAAAGGCTTGTCGATTTTGTTTATCTTTTCAAAGAACCAGCTCTTGGATTCATTGATCCTTAGAATTGTGCTTTTAGTCTCTATGTCATTTAATTCTGGTCTGATCTTGGTTATTTCCTTCCTTCTGCTTGCTCTGGGCTGCCTTTGTTGTCGTTCCTCGAGTTCTTGTAGACGTAGGGTTAGGTTGTTTGTTTGGAATGTTTCTAACCTTTTTAGATGGGCCTGTATTGCTATGAACTTCCCTCTCAGGACTGCTTTGGCTGTGTCCCATAAGTTTGGGTTGTGAGTTCATTTTCATTTGTTTCCAGAAACGTTTTGATTTCTTCCCTAATATCATTCTTGACCCATTCATTGTTTAATAGCATGCTATTTAATCTCCATGATTTTGAGTGTTTTTGGGTTTTTTCCTTCGGGTTGGTTTCTAGCTTCAGTCCCTTGTGGTCTGAGAAAACGCTTGGTATGATTTCAATTTTCTTGAAATTCTTGAGGCTTGTTTTGTGTCCTATCATGTGGTCTGTCTTTGAGAATGTTCCGTGTACATTTGAAAAGAATGTATATTTAGCTTCTTTTGAATGGAGGGCTCTGTATATATCAGTAAAGTCCGTTTCATCAAGGGTATTGTTCAATGCCACAATATCTTTGTTGATATTTTGTTTAGAAGGTCTGTCCATTTTTGATAGTGGGGTGTTAAAATCTCCCACTATAATTGTGTTGTTTTCCATATCTTTCTTGAAGTCCTCTAAGATTTTCTTTATGTATTTTGGTACTCCTATGTTGGGTGAATATACAGTTACAATATTTATGTGTTCTTGATGGATTCTTACCTTGAGTATTATGAAGTGACCTTCTGGGTCTCTGTTTATGGACCTTTTTTGGAAGTCTATTTTGTCTGATATGAGTATTGCTACCCCGGCTTTTTGGAAAAAGATATTTCATTCCTAAATTCAGGCCAGGTTGGAGGCATAGGTAGATACACATTGCATGCTTATGTAAACAAAACAAGAACAACAAATTTAGAAACAAAATAACCATAACTGCCAGAAAATCAAACACCATCAAAGTCCGACAACCAAGGAGTTAAGAAAGGAATATTCATCCAGACTGGCAGGTGGGGTGGATACAAGGAGTTGGGGTAGAGAGAACACACAGCAAGGTCGTGGCTGGAGGACCAGGGTGGTCAAGGTGGTGGATGGCAGACCAGGTAGTCCCACATTTGCGTGTGGATAAACCGGTAGGAACAACTGGGGCGGGAGACAGACCGTGCAACCCAGGGTTCCAGTACCAGGAAATAAAGCCTCAAAACCTCTGACTGTAAAAACCTGTGGGAGTTGTGGCAGGAGGAACTCCCAGCATCACAGGAGAGTTTGTTGAGAGACCCACAGGGTCCTGGAACATACACAAACTCACCCACCCTGGAATTAACACCACAAGTGTCCAATTTGCTTGTGAATAGCGCGGGGAAATGACCGAAAGCCAGCCAAGAGCTGAGCAAGTGGCACTGTTCTCCAACCCCTCCCCCACACACAGCACCACAATTCAGCGAGGTGTGTTGCCCCACCCTGGTGAATACCTAAGGCTCTGCCCCTTACTATGTAACGGGTATGTCAGACAAAAAAAGAAAAAAGGCCCAAATTAAAGAACAAGTCAAAGCTCCAAAAATAGGACTAAGAAATGAAGAGACAGACAACCTATCAGATGCAACCTATCAGATGCAGAGTTGAAAACACTGGTAGTCAGGATGCTCAAAGAAATGGTTGACTGGTCACAAAATAGAAGAAGTGAAGACTAAGCAAAGTGAAATAAAAAAAAATGTACAGGAAAACAACAATGACAGGAAGGAAACTTGGATTCAAATCAACAGTGTGGACTACAAGGAATAAATAAACCTTCAACCAGAACAGATGAAGAAGCAAGAATTCTAAAAATTGAGGAGAGGCTTAGGAAACTCCAGGACAAATTTCCAATGCTCCAACATATGAATCATAAAGGTGCCAGAAGGAGAAGAAGAGCTAGAAATTGAAAACTTATTTGAAAACATAGTGGAGAACTTCCCTAATCTGGCAAAGGAAATAGACTTCCAGGAGGCTTGAGAATCTCAGAGAGTCCCAAAGAAGTTGGACCCAAGGAAGCACACACCAAGGCATATAATGACATTACCCAAGATTAAAGATAAGGAGAGAATCTTAAAAGCAGCAAGAGAAAAGGAGTGAGTTACCCATAAAGGAGCACCCACAATACTATCAGCTGATTTATCAAAAGAAACCTTGCAGGCAAGAAGAAGCTAAAAAGAAGTATTCAAATTCATGAACGGCAAGGACCTCCATCCAAGAATACTCTACCCAGCAAAGCTATCATTTAGAATGGAAGGGCAGATAAAGTGCTCCCCAGATAAGGTCAAGTTATGGGAGTTCATCATTACCAAGCCCTTATTATATGAAATGTTAAAGGGATTTATCTAAGTGATAGAAAAAGATAAAAAACTGTGAACAGTAAAATGATAATAAATTCACAACTATCAACACCTGAACCTAGCAAAAACAAACTAAGGAAAGTAGAACAGGAACAGAATCATAGAAATGGAAATCACATGGAGCATTGTCAGTGGGGAGGGGGTAGAGGGGGGAGAATTGGGGAGAAAGTACAGGGAATAAGAAGCATAAGTGGTAGGTACAAAATAGACAGGGAAGGTTAAGAATAGTATGGGAAATGGAGAAGCCAAAGAACTTATATGTATGACCCATGGACATGAACTAAGGTGGGGTAGTGCTCATGAGAGGTCGTGTGCAGGGTGGAGGGGAATAAAGGGGACAAAAAATGGAGCAAGTGTAATATAATCAGTAAAATATATTTTAAAAATATTTCATTCCTATAAAAACAAGAGTAACAATACTTAGATAAAATAGGTTTTAAACAAAAGGTCATAACAAGAGAGAAAGAAGAGCATTTCTTAATGATAAAGGGATGAATCTAACAAGGATATAACTTTTGTAAGCATACATATGTACAATGTACGAGTGCCTAAGTATAATACATAAAGCAAATATTGATCGATATAAAGATATATCAAAAGTAATACAGTAGGACACAAGATGGCAGTCAAGTAGGCAGAAGGTGAGTCCACTGCTCTTGTCCCTAACTTGGGTTTTCAGCTGATCGTCCAACAGTTAACCTGAACAATCAGCAAAATCTTAGCTGGTATGAAGTTTTGGAGCCAAGGGCTACAGAAGATACTTGTTAACATCTGGTAAGGAGATTTTATAAGTTGAAGGGGAAATACCTATATGTGGTACCTATATCAGTGGAGGGATCAGACAGAAATCACAGCTTTGAAGATTCCCCCCTCTAGGAGCAGGGGACCCCCAGTCCCACACAGGGATCCCCAACCCTAAGCAGGAGTTACTTGGGAAGATAAACAGAGTCTGGGAGACCAACACTACACACACACACAATGAGGAGTATTTTCATAGCTGTAGCACCAACTGGGAGAGTTCCAGATAGAGAAGCAATCTCCTAAAATGAGCAGGTTGCTGCACCTGAGTCTCTCAGAAGCACCTGGAGGCTGTAGCAAGCCATGACATTGAGAAAAATTTTGCTTTTGGGAAAGTGGTATGCATGGAGAACCAAAGAGTGACTTGTGCTGTGGTATGGGTACCACATGGAAATTTTTTAAAGAGGAGCTGAAACATGGCTGGACAAGGACCCCACACACACCTGCTCTGCCAGCAAAGAGACCATATAGAATGTGCAACTGCAGAGAGAAATCGAGCAGAATGGGGAAAGTATCTGTCTTGGACCCATTCTGAACCTCTCTCAGCCTTACTAAGACCTACTGAACCTGCCCTAATTGGTGTGATTTATTTGGTTCAGCATTGTTCCACAAAGTGAAAGGTCATTTGTTTGATTCCCAGTCAGAGTACATGCCTGGGTTGTGGACCCAGTCCCTGTTTGGGGCATGTGTGAGAGGCAACCAGTCAGTTTCTGTGACACATCAATGTCTCTCTTCTTCCTTTCTCTTTATAATAAATAAAATCTTTAAAAAAAACAGGGTATCTACTGATTCTCTCCTACTGAGACCAGCTGGGCCGAAAGATCAGAGACTGGCACAACATGGGGGACAGATCTTGTTGAGTGAATTGGGGAAGAACACAGGTTTCCCAGTCTCGAGTCTGTGAGAGGCATCCCACATCCCTCAGCATTAGCTAATTAGCTGCGGCTGATGCTGCTGTGGAGCGGAAAGTTGCAGAACAGGGAAATTGCTTTTTGACCCTTTCCGAACTTCTCGGCCTCATCAAACCATGCTAGATCTCTGAGTGCATGGTCATTGAACCCAGCTGGGCAGGTGACACGGACACTGGCCTGCAGTGTCTGTGGTGTCATGGATGAGACTTGAGACATTCCCATAGACTACTGAGTCCTTTGTGGAGGAAAAGGGATGGCCCGGCTACCCTTTCAAGGGGAGGGTGCCTCAGAGTGGCCTGGCCACTTTCTAAAAGGAGAGTGCCCTGATCCTTCTTTCACAGGGTTTTTATTAGCTTTTAATTTTCCCAGGAATACAGGCAAAGTTCATTAATCATTGTCAGGCAGGAAGGATCAAACAATAGATAGCATACAAAGAATTCTCAGGGCTTATTCTGAGTCAGGGTCTGTTAGCTAAAGGGCTACAAAATTTTGGGAAACAAACTCATTTTCTACTCAGACCTTAATCATTTAATTGAGAGCATTCTTAGTGAAGCAGGTTTCACAGGAGTTTATTCTTTCTCAGGCCTGATCACTTGGGAAACCTGTCCTTTCCAGCCCAGGACTGCACCACCACCCTCTGTCATTGTTTCAGGCTTAAGTCAGGCAGAGGAGGCAAGATAGCCAAGAAATTAGGAGACTTCTCGCAGGCAGAGTGAGGACTCAGGCTGTGTCAAAGCTGAGGGGCGAGGGTCCATCACCCCCTTGCTCCATAGCACCCCCCAGTCCTTCCCAGTTATGAAAAAAGGAGTAGAAGTGGTGCTCCTGCCAGGGAGATAAGCTTTGTTTCCTTAGTGGCTTATAGTCTGAAGGTCACTCACTCAGCCTTAACCATGGGGCGTTTACAGCTCGTGAAACCAGGCAGGGTGGTTCCCAACAGGCAGGAACATCAGAAAGTTGCCCAATGAGGGGTTTGCTGGGCCCTGGCAAGTTTGGCTACCAAGCAAGCCAGGGGCTGCACAGAAAAAAGAGGTCTGGACTATGTCTCATGCAAAGGCAGTGGGCTAGGAGTTAGACTGGTAATAGTTGAGCACCAAAGATTCTTTGCATTCAGGCAGAACCTCCTTTCCCATCAGCAGAATACCAACAGAGCAGGGAAAAGCATGCCCATCCCCCTTCTGCACAATTTGCAGGCACCACATCTACAGAGAAACTGCAAAACAGTTTTCCAGCTTCAAGATTTCTCTGTTGGGTGCATTTTCTCAGGGGAAAGTAGGAGAAACTCCAAAAGGGACCTTTCTGGACTTTCCTCAACCTGACAGACAATGCTGGTTCCCCTGTCTATTCCACTCAAACCAGCAAGGCAAAGAAATCAGAAATTGGTGCAAGAAGGAATATTCAGGGCCCTTCCCAGCTTTGAGCATTATAGAGAGCTACCAAGCAGGACAGAGTTGAACATTTTACACATAGTGAAAACAGAGAGCTAACTCATCAGAAACTATACATTACTGGAAATGATGTGGGACAGATCAAGGCATGTAGTACAGGGATGGGGGAACATACCCAACATCTTCCCTGAAGTCTTGAACATTGCCTCACAGGGGAGATCCAGGGGTCCTACCCTCCCAGTTGCAGCAGAAGCCTTTTCAGAACAGACAGATAATTGTGAGGCAAAAACTAATAGCAGGACCAAAGATAGAGGCAGGTGGAGATGGTATCTACGAAGCTTTTGAACATGAGATGGCCCACCCCTGTGCCCTGTGCTGATAAAAAGCCAGCAGTGCAGAGCAGTGAGGTCCATCCTGGATGTAGCCAAGCCTGAAAGAGGTGGCCACAGACGGTGGAACTCTTGTAACCTCAAACAGGCTGCCTAGAGATAGGGGCAGCATCTGACACTACCAGAGACATATCCAGAGGGAGAAGCTAACAGGAAAATACTGAATTCTGCTGAGATGAATTCCACCTCATTCTTTTTTATTATTTGAATTGTTTTATTTCCAAAGCTTTTTAATATTTTTCCTTTTTTAAATTTCTTATTTTTTCACTTTTTTAAAAATTTCAAATCTTACATTTTACTCTCTTCTTACTCTATTTTACCGTTTGCTTCCACTTTCTATTGTTTGCTCATGGATTGGAAGAATCATCACCATCAAAAGGTCCATACTATCCAAAGCCATTTACAGATTAAATGCATTTCCTATGAAAGTACCAATGGCATATTTCACAGATATAGAAAAAAACAGTTAAAAAAGTTATATGGAACCAAAAATGACCCTAAATATCAGCAGCAATTTTGAGAAAGAAGAACAAAGTAGGAGGGATCACAGTACCTGATATCAAACTGTATTACAAGGCCACTGTAATCCAAACAGCCTGGTACTAGCATAAGAACAGACACATAGATCAATGGAACAGAATAGAGAGCCCATAAATAAATCAAAGTCTCTACAGTCAACTAATATTTGACAAAGGGGAAAGAAGCATAAAATGGAGTAAAAAATAGCCTCTTCAACAAATGGTGTTGGGAAATCTGGACAGCTACATGCAAAACAATGAAACTGGATCACCAACTTAGACCATATACAAAAAATAAATTCAAGGTGGAAAAAAGACTTAAATAAAAGTTGTGACTCCAAAAGTCCTAGAGGAGAGCCTAGGCAGGGAAATCTCAGATAATCTGTGCAGCAATATTCACTGATATGTTCCCTAGAGCAAGGGACATAAAGGAAAAAAAAATGGGGTCTCATCAAAATTAAAAGCTTCTGCACAGCTAAAGGAAACAGCATTAAAATGAAAAGAGAACCAACTACATGGGAAAACATATTTGCCAATGATACCTCAGACAAGGATTTCATCTTCAAAATATATAAAGACCTCACACAACTCCACTCCGGGAAGACAAAAAAAAAACAATTAGAAAATAAGCATAAGACTTCAACAGACACTTCTCCAAGGAGGACATACAGAGCGCCCAGAGACATATGAAAAGATGCTTAGCATCACTAGCCATTAGGGAGATGCACATTAAAACCACAACAAGATATCCCTTCATACCAGTGAGAATGGCCATCATAAACAAATCAACAAACAAGTGTTGGAAAGCATGTGGAAAAAAGGGAACC
The DNA here is from genome assembly GCF_019186645.2 of Phyllostomus hastatus. Classification (NCBI taxonomy): domain Eukaryota; kingdom Metazoa; phylum Chordata; class Mammalia; order Chiroptera; family Phyllostomidae; genus Phyllostomus; species Phyllostomus hastatus. Next base: position 617,105 of record NW_025333703.1, read on the forward strand.
CTAGTACACTGTTGGGAATGCAGATTAGTGAAGCCACTGTGGAAAACAGTATGGAATTTCCTCAGAAAACTAAAATGGAACTGCATTTTGAACCAGCAATTCAACTGCTGGAATTATGTCCTAAGAACCTGAAACACCAATCCAAAGGAACCTATGCACCCCAATGTTCATAGCAGCACAATTTACAATAGCCAAGTGCTGGAAGCAACCTAAGTGTCCATCAGTAAATGAATGGATCAAAAAACTATGGCACATTTACACAATGGGATACTACACAGGAGAAAGGAAGGAGTTCCCACCTTTTATAACAGCATGGGTGGAACTGGAGAGAATTATGCTAAGCGAAATAAGCCAGGCAGTGAAAGACAAATACCATATGATCTCACCTTTAACTGGAACCTAATCAGCAAAACAAAAAAGCAAGCAAAATATAACCAGAGACATTGAATTTAAGAACAATCTGACAGTAACCAGAGGGGAGGTAGGAGGGAATAATGGGGGGAAGAGGAGAAGGGTTTTCAGGGACAACTATAAAGGACACATGGACAAAACCAAGGGAGATGGAAGCAAAGGAGGGAGATGGGGATGCCTGGGGGGGGGGGGGACAGTGGTGCAGGGTAATTGCAGAAACTGTAATTGAACAATAATAAAATAATTTTTTAAAATTATATTTTTTCACTCTGTTTGCCTTGTCTCTATTCTTCACACTTATTATTTCTAGTCCCTCTATCTTCTCAAAATCATTTTTGTTTCCTATAGTCACCTCATATTCTTTTTTTCATTCTTATAGTATCCTAACTTTCTTTCCCATTTATTAATCTTTGTATATTTGTTGTTGATATTGTTGTGGTGGTTGTTTTTTCTTCAATTTGATTCCTATTTTTTTCACTATTTATTTCAACGCATTTTAGTCTTCCTTTTCCTTGCTCTATTTTGCCTTCTTCCTTCCCTTTATTTACATTTTAAATTCTGCATTTTCCCTTTCTTTGCCTTGATTCTTCTCTACTCTTATTATTTCTCCTCCCACTACCCTCTCAAAATCATTTTTCTTTCTTTTAGTCACCTCATACTCTTTCTTCCTTTCTTGTTATATTTTTACTCTCCATCTTTATTAATCTTTGCTTATGTGTCATTGTTATTGCTATTGTTGTTGGAGGGTATTTTGTCTGGTGTGAGTTTGTTTTCTGTTGTTTTGTTCTATCAGCACCTATACAGCAATATACAAGGCATGCTGAGGTTTGAGACTCTCAGCAGCCAGCAAGAGGGGAGAACCCCAAAACAAATAGGCCAACAACAATTAAAACCCAAATACAACAGGAGAGCCTGCACAAAGGGCATCCACTTCAAGATATCAAGGACCCTGAACCACTGATTTCCACAGGACTCGTATCACAGAAGGCCACCCCACAAAGACATGGAGTCAAAGCAGATCAATCTAATACATGGAAACAAACAAAAAGGATCCCCTAAAAGGGGGAGACAAAGAAACAACCCCCAATCAAAAGGAAAGGAGGAATTAAAAAAAAAGAGCTAAATGAAATTTATGCAAGCAATTTTATCAGACATAGAGTTCGAAGTAATGGTTATTAGAATGCTCAAGGAGCTTTGTGAGAACTATAATGAATATTATGGGAGCTATAAGGAGCTTAGTGGGAATGACATCAGCAAGAAAAAAAGACATAGAAACTATGACTAGGAACCAGGTGGAAATGAAAAGACAGTATCTGGAGTGAATCATACACTAGAAGGAATGAGAATAGGCTAAATAAGGCAGAAAATCAAATCAGTGAGTTAGGAGATAATTTAGAAAAAAACACACCCAGTCAGAGGAACAAACAAAAAGTCTCCGAATGAGGATAGTTTAAGGAATGTCTGGGGCATCATAAAACCAAACAATATTTGCATCATAGGGATAGCAAAAGGAGAAGAAAAGGAGCAAGGGATAGAGATCCTGTTTGAACAACTAATGACAGAAAATGTCTCTAACTTGATGATGGAAAAAGTCACTCAAGTCCAGGAAGCACAGAGTCTCCCAATCATGATGAACCCAAAGAAGTCCACTACAAAACACATTACAATCAAATGACAAAATTGAAAGACAAAGAGAGACTCTGTTAGGCAGCAAAGGAGAAATGCTAAAACATACAAGGGTGCTCCAATAAGCTATTGTGTGATACCTCAACAGAAACACTACGAGCCAGAAGTGACTGGCATAAGATATTCCAATTAATGAAAAGGAAGGACTGGCAAGTAACACTACTCTCTGCAGCAAGGCTCTCATTTAAAATGGAAGGAGAAATAGTGAGTTTCCCAGACAAAAACAAAAACAACCCCAAAACTAAGCTAAGAGTACATGTCCACCAAGCCAGCATGGCAAGAGCTATTAAAGTGGCTGATTTAAGAAGAAAAAGAAATAGAGAGGAACACAGGTACAGAGGGGGGAGATGGCAATGAATAAACACCTATGAATAATAACCTTAAATGTAAAAGGATTAAATGCTCCAATCAAAAGACATAAGGTAGATGAATGGGAAAGAAAAGATGGCCTGCATATATGCTATTACAAGAGACCCACCTCAGAACAAAAAATTCACAAAAGCTGAAAGTGATAGGATAGAAAAAAACATTCCATGCCAATGGACAAAAAAATTCTGGCAAAACAATAGTTATATCACACAAAATAGACTTCAAAACAAAGTCCATAACAAGAGATAAAGAAGTTCACTACATAATACTTAAGGGAGTAGTCCAAGAAGAGGATATAACTTTAGTAAACTTAGGTGCACCCAATATAGTAGCACCTAAATATATAAAGAAAAGATATTAAGAAAGAGATTGACAGCAATAGTCACTGCAGGGGATTTTAACACCCCACTGTCATCAATGGATAGATCTTCCAAACAAAAAATCAATAAGGATATTGCAGCATTAAATGACACACTAGGTCAAATGCACTTAATTGATATTTACAGAACATTTCACCCCAAAGAAGCAAAATTCATTATTTTCAAATGCAATGGGGTCATTTTCAAATACAGAACACATAGTAGGACACAAAACATCAATAAATTCAAGAAACTTGAAATCATATCAGGCATCTTCCTGGATCATAATGACTTGAACTAGTAATCTCAAGAAAAAAAAACTCAAAAACATTCAAATTGATGGAGACTGAATAACATATTATTAAATAATGAATGGGTTCCCAATGAGACTCAGGTAGAAATAAAAATGTATCTGAAAACGAATGAACACACAACAACCTGAAAACCTATAAGACACAGAGGAGGCAGTCCTGGGAGGGAAGTTCATAGCAATACAGGCCTACCTAAAGAAGACAGAAAAATCTCAAACAAACAATGTAACACTACTTCTAAATGAACTAAAGGACCAACAATAAACACAGCCCAGAGTGTGTAGAAAGAAGGAAATAAGATGAGAGCAGAATTAAAGGACATGGAGATGAAAAAGAACAATTCAAATGACCGAGGAGTACAGTAGATGGTTCTTTGAAAGATATACAAAATTGACAAACTTTTAACCAGACTTACAAAGAAAAAAAGAGGACACAAAAATAAAATAAAAAATGAAAGAGAAGTAAGAACTGATACCACGGAAGCAAAGTATTTACAATGAGTAACTATATGCCAGGAAATGAACAATCTGAGTGAAATGGATAAATATATAGAAACATTCCAAAATGTTTAAATGGATAAATATCTAGAAATCCTCCAAAACTGAATCAGGACAAAGCAGAAAACCAGAATAGACCAATAACAAATAGGAAAATTGAGGCAGTAACCAAACTCCTGACACTAAAAAGACCTATCCCAAAGTCTTCACAGGTGAATGTTATCAAACATTCATACAAGAACTAACAACTATCTTAAAATTATTCCAAAATTCAAGAAGAGAGAAGACTCCCAAACTCTATTTTATGAAACCACTATTATCTTAATTCCAAAACCAGGTAAAGATATAACAAAGAAAGAAAATTATAGGCCAATATCTCTGTTGAACATAGATGATAAAATCATCAACAAAATATTTGCAAACCAGACACAGCAGACATTAAAAAGATTATACACCACGATCAAGTGGGATTTATATCAGGGATGAAAAGATGGTTCAATATTGACAAATTAATAAATGTAATACATCACATATACAAAATAAGGACAAAAATCACATGTTCATATCAATAGATTCTGAAAAAGCGTTTGATAAAACACAACACCCATTTATGATAAAAACACTCAGAAAGGTAGGAATAAAGGGAGCATACCTGATCTTAATAAAGACTATATACAAATAACCTATTGCCAGCATCATACTTATTGGGCAAAAACTAAGTGCATTTCCTGTCAAATCTGGAACAAGACAAGGGTGTCCACTTTTGCACTCTTATTCAACATAGTTTTGAATATTATAAACACAGCATTCAGGAAAGAAATAAAGGGCATGTAAATTGGAAAGGAGGAATTAGAACTGTCATTATTTCCAGATGGCATGATAGTGTACATAGATAACCATATATATTCCACCAAAAATTTCTCAACCTAACAAGTGAATTTGGCAAAGGAGTGGGATACAAAATCAATATTCAGAAATTGATGGCCTTTTTGTACACCAACAATGAAGTATCAGAAGGAAAAACTAGTAAAAATCCCATCTACTATACAAAAAAAAAAGTTACTAGGAATAAACTTAACCAAAGGGCCAAAATGAAAGAACAGAGCAAAACCTCAGAAAGAGAGCTAAGCAATGAGGAGATAGCCTACCTATCTGATGTGGAATTCAAAACATTGGTTATCAAGATGCTCACAGAACTGATTGAGCTTGGTTGAAAAATGAAAGAATAAATGACAACTACCCAAAGTGAAATAAAACAAAATATTCAGGGAACCAACAGTAACATGAAGGAAATCATGACTCAAATCAACAATTTGGAATAAAAGAAATAAATAAATATCCAACCAGAAAAGAATGAGCAAACAAGAATTCAATAAAATGAAGAGGAACCTCTGGGACCACTTTAACATTCCAACATCTGAATTATAGGGGTGCCAGAAGGAGAAGAAAAACAGCAAGAAATTGAAAACTTATTTGAACAAACAATGAAGGAAAACTTCCCCAATCTGGCAAAGGAAATAGACTTCCAGGAAATCCAGGAAGCCCAGAGAGTCCCAAAAAAGTTGGATGCAAGGAGGAACACACCAAGGCATATCAACATTAAGTTACCCAAAATTAAGGTTAACGAGAGAATCTTAAAAGCAGCAAGAGGAAAGGAAAGAGTCAGGTACAAAAGAGTGCCCATAAGGCTATCAGCTGATTTTTAAAAAGAAATCTTACAGGCAAGAAGGAGCTGGAAAGAAGTGTTTGAATTCATGAAAGGCAAGGACCTACATCTAAGAATACTCTATCAGCAAAGCTATCATTTAGAATGGAAGGGCAGATAAAGTGCTTCCCAGATACAGTCAAGTTAAAGGAGTTCATCATCACCAAGCCCTTATTATATGAAATGTGAAAGGGACTTATCTAAGAAAAGGGAGATCAAAAACTATGAACGGTAAAATGACAACAAATTCACAATTATCAATAACTGAACCTAAAAAAACAGCAAGAACAAAAACAAAAACTAAGCAAACAATTAGAACAGGAACAGAATCAGAGAAATGGACATCTCATGGAAGGTTTTCCATGGGGAGGGGGAGAGGAAGAATAGGGGAAAGGTACAGGGAATAAGAAGCAGGCATAAACAGGGAATAATTGGCAGGCATAAAATAGATGGGGAGAGGTCAAAAATGGTATGGGAAACAGAAATCAACGAACTTACATGTACAACACATGAACTAACTGTGTGGAGGGGAATGCTGTAGAGTTGGCAGGTGCAGGTGGAGGGTGGGTAGAGGGGGAAAATTGGGAAAACTGTAATAGCATAATCAATAAAATATACTTTTAAAAAAAGACAATCTGTTTGGAAAAATAAAAAGAACAAACCAGCAGTAACCAGAGGAGAGGTGGCAGGGAATAATGTGGGGAAAGGGAGAGGGGTTTTCAGGAACACGTGAAAAGGACAAATGGACAAAAACAAAGTGGGGGAAGAATTGAGGGTGGGAGATGGGTATGGCTGTGGTGGGGGGGTAGTGGTGGGGGAAAATGGAGACAACTGTACTTGAACAACAATAAAAAAAGTAAACAAAAAACAGTGTGTGATATAACAACAAAAAAAACCCTCAATAAGTCAAATATCTGTGGGTCAGAGCCAAAGCAGTTCTAAGAGGGAAATTCATGGCAATACAGGTCTACCACAAGAAACAAGAAAAATGTCAATCCACCATTACATACAAAGGTCCTAGAAAAATATCAAAGCCAAAAAGGAGTAGAATAAACAAAACAATAAATATCAGAGATGAAATACATAAGGTCTAAAAAAACTATGGGAAAGATTGTTAAAACTATAAGCAATTTCTTTGAAAAGATAAAATTGATAAACCTTTAGAGTCTAAGGAAAAGAGGGTGCAAATAAATAAAATTATAAGTGAAAAAAAGAAAGTGGCAAACAGCACCACAGAAATTCACAGGATTTTAAGAAACATTTATGAAGAACTCTATGCCAACAAATGAGACCTAGAAAAAATGAATAAATTTCCAGAAACATACAAACATTCACGATTCTTGAATCATGAATAAACAGGAAATCTGGTCACACCAACAACTACTAACAAAATTAAATTAGTAATTTAAAAACTTCCAAAGAACAATAGTTCTGGCCCAGATGGCTTTATAGGTGAATTTTGCCAAACATTTAAAAGTATTTCTATAATTGTCTATTTAAGAAAACTTAAGTAGGGGGAGGAGTCCTTGGGTCATTTGACAAGGCCAATTACCCTGAGACCAAAACCAGACAAAGATACTACAAACTTGGAAATTATATGCCATTATTTCTGATAAACATGCAGTCAAAATGAGGACAAGTGTAATTGAAGAACAATAAAATACGTAAAATAAACATGCAGTCAAACTTCAGTTCTTGAATGTCTCCTATGTCAAACAATTTGTTTCACAACCAAGCATTTCATGGGAAAAAATGTCCTGATTGTCAAACAAAACTTTGGTTCTCAACCCAACAACCCTTTCATAATGATACATGTATGATCAGTCACTGTCTCTCAGGTGACAAAGTATATTTGTTTTTTTAACCAAATCATTTTTTGAACAAGCCTTCTAGAATGAATTAAGTTTGAGAACCAAGGTTCCAGTGTAGATGCAAAAGTCCTCAACAAAATAGTAGCAATATAAATTTAGAAATACATTAAAAAGATCACACACCATGATCAAGCAGGATTTATTCCTGGGATGCAAGGTTGATTTAACATCTATAAATCAATTAAAATGATACACCACACAAACAAAAAGAATACAAACCACATGATCATATAGATGCTGAGAAACATTTGATAAACTACATTTATTTATGGTATACATTATCAGTAAAGTGGGAATAATGGAAACATACCTCAATATAACATAAGCCAGATATGATACAGTGCAGCTAACATAATACTCAATGGTGAAAAGCTGAAATCTTTCTAAACAATTATGAGCAAAACAGGTATGTCCACTTTCATCACTTTTAGTCAACAGTGTATTGGAGGTTCTAGTCACAGAAACCAGGCAACAACAAAAAAATTTTTTTAATTAAAAAAAAAGCAAAACAAAACAAGAGGCATCCAAATTGGAAAAGAAGAAATAAAGCTGTTGTGATTTTCAGATGATATATTATATATTGAAAGCACTAAAGAATTAATCATGAACATATTAGAACTATAAATAGATTCAATAAAGTAGCAGGCTATATAATGATATTCTGAAATCAGTCACATGTTTATACACCAATAATGAACTGTCAGAAAAAAACTAAGAAAACAATTACATTTATAATTACATAAAAGAAATAAAATACCTAGGAGTAAATTTAATGAAAGATATAAAATCCCTGTATTTAGAAAAATATAATACATTGAAGAAAGAAATTGAAGATGAAACAAAGTAAATGGAAGCACATACTGTGTTCATGAATAAGGAGAATTAACATTGTTAAAATGTTCATACTGTGCAAGGCAATCTCCATATTTAATACAATCCTATCAAAATACCAATGACATTTTTTACAGAACTAGCATAATCTAAAAATTTATATTAAACCACAGAAGACTCTAAATAGCCACTGCAATCTTTAGAAAAAACAAAGTTGGCATTATAATACTTCATGATATCAAACTATGCTATAAAATATAGTAATTAAAACAGCATGGTAATGGCATAAAAACAGACATAATGATAAATGGAACATAAGAAGAGCTCAGAAAGCAACCAATATTTATATGGTCAATTAAACCATGACAAAGGAAGCAAGAATATAGAATGGAGTTAAGACAGTCTTTTCATTAAATAGTGTGAAAATGGGACAGAATCAAATGAAAGAATTAAACTGGACTACTTTCTTATCACATACTTAAAAATGAACTCTAAATGGATTAAGGACTTAAATGAAAGACCTGAAACTATAAAACTCTTAGAAGAAAATATATGAAGTAAAATTGTGGACATCATTATTAGTTATATATTTTCATGATATATCTTCAGGCAAGGGTAACAAAAGAAAATAAACAAGTAGAACAACATCAAACTAAAGTTTCTGCACAGTGAAGGAAACCATCAACAAAGGAAAGATCCCGTCGAATTGCAGAACTTACCAATGATACATATGATAAAGTAATTAATACCCAAAGTACATAAGGAACTCATATAACAACACTAAAAAACAAACAATTCAATTAAAAAATAAGCATAGGTCTTGAATATACATTTCCTCAAGAAGGAGATACAGATGGCCAATAAACATATGAAAAGATGCTCAACATCATTAATCATCAGGGAAGTAGAAATGACAAACATTAAGATATCATCTCACACTTGTCAGAATGGCTATTGTTAATAAAACCACAAACAACAAGTGTTGGTGAGGATGTGGAGAAGAGAATCTTCATGCACTGTTGTTGGGATTGTAAATTGATGTACGCCTATGGAAAATAGGATGGAGATTTCTCAAAAAATTTAAAGTAGAACTACAATATGACCCAGAAATTTCTCTTCTGGGTATTTATTTGAAGAAATCCAAAACACTACTTAAAAAATGTATGCCTATGTTTATTGCAGTATTATTTTTAATAGCAAGATATGGAATCAACCCAAGTTTCCCATATATATGAATGGATAAAAAGCAGTATTACATATATACAATGTAATATTGTTACAGAACAGACTGGGGCCAAAGAGGGTATGATTGTTGTTCCACCCAGGGACACCAAAAACTGTTACAGAACAGACCCACACACAGGGTCAAGGGCGGGGGTACACCCATATACTAGTACCAAAAGAAATTCCCCAGGTTCGTTATGTCTGCCGCCTTATAGGAAAGACATCTCTCAATGCCAGAGATTTATGAAAAGGAAAGGAAAGGTTTATTTAAGGCTATACAGACTTAAAGTAGTGACCTAATGTCTTCATTAAAATATCAAAGTCCTTTAGGATACCCACAAATATCCACAGTGCTTCCTTCTCCCTCTGCCCTAATTCAGGGTACCATAACTCAGGAAAAGAAGCAAACATCCGGGATCCAGGCTCCTGACACCTTCAGCTGTGTCACCGTCCAGGCAGGATCTCTAATTAATCCAAAGCCATGTGACACCTTCTTATGGCCTACTGGCAAGAGTTCTTTCACCATTCTTCCAGGCAACGTCTCTCCTGCTTCCGAAGCCACACGGTCAAAGGGGGCACCCCAAAGCCACATGGTCCTCTTCTACCAGAGCTGCTGGGGTCCCCACTCTGGCAAAACCATATGGTTCTTCTCTCTACTTAAGCTGCAGGGGTCCAAAAATGGGCGGATCTTTCTGCAAAGCTGTGGGGAGGGGGAGGTCGCCACTCTGCTAAAGCCGCATGGTGGCTCCCCCTACTAAAGCTGTGGGGGTCCCCACTCTAGCGAAACCACATGGCTCTCTCTTCTATTGCCACAGCCACATGGTTTTCTGCACTGCCACAGCCGCGTGGTCCTCTCTTCCTAATGGCTGTCATGTCTGGGCTTAAATCCCAATCTTCCTCTGCAGCCCCATTTCCAACTCCTCCCACAATCAGCTACACTTGCCAGCACTCCTATATCCTTCCATCTTTACTGGGCTGCCATCGTGAGTCTGGGCAGGTGTGGCCCCATGTCATGGAGCCAATCATCTCCAAGCTCTCACGCAGGCACTGTAACTTGGGGGACCTGACCCCCAGTTACATCTCGGGTAGAAGTTACTCCCTTTTCCCTGGCTCAAAACATGGCCACACCTATTTAACATATCTGTGCAACCAGTTAAAGGTTATAGATATGTTAAATGACCATGTCAGAGATTAGCTGCAAAGCTGTTGCTGTACAAAACAGCTCTGCATGTTCCTGTTCCATGTGTCCCTTCCCCCAACTCATACCTGTGGGGGAAGGGGTGAGGACATCCTAATATTTCCTGGACACCTTGAGTTCTGGACCCCATTCCAAATCCCTTTTTGGGGCCCTCCTCTTGGCTGCACACTGTTTCAATGTTATATAGGTAGGAAAAAGAATTAAATCCTGACATTTGTGACAAGATAAATAAACCTAGAGGGTATACAAATACCATATGATTTTACTTATATATGAAATCCAAGACACAAAATAAATGAACAAATAAAACAGAAACATTCTCAGATACAAAGAACAATTTGATGATGATCAGACTGGAGGGGGGTTAGGGAATAGGTGAAAACTGTGAAATGGGTTAAAAATTATAAATTGGCAGTTACAAAAGTCACAAGATGGAGAGTACATCATAGAGAGTATAGTCAATAATAGTGTAATAACTATTTACGGTGTCAGATGGAATAAACTTAGTAAGGTAAACACAACACATTTTTAATGGAGGAGGAGTAAAATTGGAAGTTATTTTTTAATGGATATACAGTTTCTGTTTTGCAGATGGATGGTGGTGATGCTTTCACAATGTAAAAGTACTTAATACCAATAAACTGTATAGTCAAAAATTAGTTTAAAATGCCCTCACTAATGTGGCTCAGTGGGTTGAGCAAACTGAAAGGTCACCAGTTCAATTCCCAGTCAGGGCATATACCTGGGTTGTGGACATGTTAGCCGCAACTGATTGATGTTTCTCTTGCACATCAATGATTCTCTCTCTCTTCCTCCATTTCCCTCTCTCTAAAAACAAATAAAATCTTTTTTAAAAATTGTTAAAGATATCAGCAGCATGTCCACATGAGAGCATCAAGTCTCTTCCCTTGAAGTTACAAGTTAAACAGCCGTAATTTAACAAAGGACTTCCTTCTGAACACACCAGTGTGCCTGAGATATCTGTATATTCATACTACTAAAGTATATGTGCATATCTGAGCAAACAGTCAAGATGGAAAAAAGAGAAGGACAGAGACAGAAATCAAGTGCAGTCTAGTGCTCCCTTTGGGATGTGATAGCAGTAAAGGGTCTGAATGCACCCCCATAGGCTAAGGGAAGGGGCAGAGACAGTAATTTAGCTAGGGTGGCTGCACACATTGAGGTGGGCCCAGGTTAAGGGGTAAAGAAGTGGTACAAAATGTTGCATCACTCCATTGCCAGCCAGCACCCAACACGGGATTCTGCAGATGTGGAAACCCAGCCATTCCCCAGGCTATAAAAACCTCATTCAGCAATTGCAAAAGGGCTGAAAGAAAAACTTTCTAGCCTAAATGGTCTGTACAGATTACATCTAAACCCATAAGGAATATCAAGAACCATGGATGTACAAACATACTTCTTCCTGTCCACCCTTCATAGCACAGCCTGGTAGAGGCTGCTGGGTCAACTCAGAGTGGCTCTGCTGGTGGCTTCTGGCTACAAGAATGTGACACTGGGAGCCCTGGCTGGCGTAGCTCAGTGGATTGAGCTCGGGCTGCGAACCAAAGCATCACAGGTTCCATTCCCAGTCAGGGCACAAGCCTGGGTTGCAGGCCACGGCCCCCAGCAACTGCACATTGATGTTTCTCTCTCTCTCTCCCTTCCCTCTAAAAATAAATAAATAAAATCTTAAAAAAGAAGAAGAGGGAAATCTTAAAAAAAAAAAAGAATGTGACATTGGGAACATTCAGGCAAGTAGACCCATAGCCTGCCACTCCTAAACCATGAGAGTGGTGCCCCAAGATTGAGGCCACCAGGCTATAAATAGGGTGACCACCTTCTCTGGAAAGACAGAGGATTTTCCATGGTTGAGTTGACATCATACCACAGAGAACCTGACACCCCAGCAGTGCAGGTAAGAGAAAATAAAAACTTGTGCTTCAGCACCACCTACTAGAAAACAAAAAAGAGGCTTCTTCTTATGAACTTGTTAAACACCTAAGGGTCAGACTCTAAAAAAAATTCATTCTGTTTTTTGGTGTTGAATTTTATAAGTACTTTATAAATTTTGGATTTTAACCCAGTGTGATGATTGCAGGGAGGAAGGAGGTGGGGGAAGGTGAAAGACGGTATAAAGGGAATAAATGGTAATGGAAAATAATACAAAAAAGATTAAAAATTAAAAAATAAAAACAAAACAAAAATGTTTTCATTCTCATAAATGCCTATGTGGAAATATAATCCATCAATCACAATGAAAAACCAAGGTAAGAAGGGAGTTCAGAAAGAAAAATTAAAATCTTCAGAAAATAAAGACATGAAAGACTGATTAAAATAACAAAGAATTCAAAGTTGCAGTTCTGAACAAACAAGGTACAAGGAAATTCAGAATAACAATTCAACAAGCTCAGAAATAAAATGAATAAAAATATACTTTACCAAAGAGATTAAACTATGAAAAAGAACCAAACAAATTCTGGAGCTTAAGACCACTGTACATGAGATGAAGAATAAACTAGCAAGCTTGGGTAATAGAGCAGACCAGATGGAGGAAAGAATTAGTGATAATGAAAATGGAAATCTAGAAATGAATGGAAGAGAGAGAAAAATAACAAAAAAACTCCCTCCCTTAAGAGCTCTGACCAAATTAGAAAGAACAATATAAAAATAATAGGTATACAAGAGGAGAAGAGCATGAGAATGGAACAGAGAAACAATTCAAACATATGAGTGATTTATAAATCTATGAGAAAAACTGGATCCTCATCCAAGAAGCTAACAGAACACCTAACTATCTTAGTTCGAAAAAGCCTTCTCCAGAACCTCATTGCACAATGGTAGTATATCTGACTTAAAAAAAAAAAAACAACTGTTCTCCAAAACACATATTAAAACAGTCAAAAAGTAATGACAAACTTTTCAATACATCCAGGGAAAAGAAAACAATAACCTGTGAAGGAAATCCCATTAGATTATTATCGGATTTCTCAATAGAAACCCTATAAGCTAGGAGAGTGTGAAATCAAATATTCAAATTGTTGAAGGAGAGAAATCACTAGCCAGGAATAGTACATCCAGAAAGTTGTCCTTTAGATATGAAGGAGTAATAAGTGCTTTTCCAAACATACAGAGGCTGGGAAAATTTACCATCACAAGAGCTGCATTACAAAACATTTTAAAGGTGCTCTTCTACCTGAAGAAAAAGACAAATGAATATAAAACTGTGAGTAAGATGAGTAACAGACAGAAGCAGAAAATTGCAAACCTTGTATAGAATAGAGAGTTATACCCTTAAATATAACATAAAGGTTAAAAGAGGTAAAAAAAAATTAAAACACCTACTCTAATTTGGAAATAAATGCACAGCATAAAAAGGAATAATATGTGGGAACAAAAAGATAAAGGGGAAGACTAACAACAGACCTTGAAGAGGTGAATGGAAATAGATGCAATCAGAAGAAAATGGACTACTGTATATATGAAACTTCTATTTGCATTAACCTAATGATAACTACAAAAACAAAACCTTAAACTCAGACACATGATACAAAGACAAAGAAATTGTTAAAAAAAAAAACAAAAAACAAAACTTATACCACCAAACTGAAATAACAAATACACAAGAGAAAAGAAACAATGGAGACAGAGCTACCAGAAAACAAAATATAAAATAGCTATAGATAACCCTCATACATCAATAATCACCCTAAATATGAGTACTAAACTCACCAATAAGAAGCCATAGAGTAGCAGGATGCATTAAAAAAAAAAAACAACTATATTCTACTTTCAGGAGACACATGTGCAGGTATGAAGACAAACCTAGACTCAAAGCGAAAGGGTAAAAAATATTCCAAGCAAGTGGCATCTAGGGAAAAGTCGATGTAGCTGAACTTTTATCAGAAAAAATAAATTTCAAAATTGGAAAGGTAACAGAACTAAAAAAATTGACATTTTTTTACTGATAAAAGATACAATACACTAAAAGACATAACAGTTATTAATATATATGTATCCAACCTAGGAGCACCAAAATATATAAAGCAATGACTTACTAAACTTTAGGGAGAAACTGACAAAAACACAATTATATAGAAGATCTAAATATCCCATTAACATCAATGGATAGATCATTAATACTGAAATTCAATAAATAAATATTGGCTTAAATGACACATTAGACCAAGTGGACATAATTGATATTGACAAAGTTTTTGATCCCAGAACACTAGAATATACAATCTTTTCTAGTGCAAATGGAACATTCTCAATAATAGACCATATGTTGAGGCACAAAACTTGCCTCAAGAAATGGAAGAAGACCGAAATTATCAATGAAAAGGGAATGGGCTCATCCCTGAGCAGTATGGCTCAGTTGGTTGAGTGTTCTTCAGGGAAGCAAAAGGTTGCTGGCCCCAGTCAAAGCAAATGCCTGGGTGGCAGGTTCATTCCCCAGTTGGGGAGCATTTGAGAGGCAAACAGTTAATGTTTCTCACATCATTGTTTCCCTCTCTCTCTCTCCCTCATTTCCCCCTCTCTAAAAATAAATAAATAAAATATTTTAAAAAATAGAAAAAGGGGGTTGCCTCAAAGTGGGTCTGCTTTGGGTCAGTCTGTATTGTATAAGTTCTTTACTTCATGTATGAGTCCAGCTGATTTTAAGAATAGGTTTATTAAAGCTAGGAACAGTGAAACTAAGCAAGACCTTAGTGTAGAAGCAGCAACAGGAGAGTTCCTAGGCAGTGTTCTGCATTGGATCCCTAGAAATGTTATAGAAAAGAAGTGAGCTAAAGCAGGGCTGCTGTTAGCTCACTAGAAAGTCAGAGAAAAGGGGAGCCTTCGAGACAAAATCAGGGATTAGCTATTGCTACCCACTGTTCTCCTGGTTGCAAGTCTCTTTGAGACCCTTAGATTTCAGAAGAAAGTAAAAAATTGATGCTTGAAAAGAGACATGAGTGTTCCCCTGAGAGAACCCATTCCAGCATCCCATATATTGAGGCTTTCTATCTCTCTTTTGCAGGTGAGAATCTTAGGGGAGGGTTTTAGCAGAATATTCATCAGCTTTCTAGATGCATTTTTAAAACGTTGACGTATCAAAATGTGCATATAGGGGAGTATAAAGTTTCACTGCTTTACTTTTATCTTGGGCATATATATGGCTGTGGTCAGGTTTCTGTTATTTGTCCCCCTGACTTTATTCATCCTTGGGCTTGACTGGCACAAATGACATTAATTGGATCTCTGTCCTCTATCTCTCTGACCAGATTGATTTAAACTATTCTGCAGTCAGGGAGGAGAGCTACAAACCATTTGTTCTTAAGTGTCCATGGTTAGTGAAGATAAGGTCTTGTGATTCTTTAGCTAGCTATAAATTGATCAAATTATTTGGTCTTGTTTAATTATCTTCTCTTGGTTTCCCCATTGCACTTGCCAAGGAGTTATCCAATTTTCTTACTATCATGCCTCAGAATCATACCAAGCATATTTTCTGACCACCATGCAATGAAATTGAAAATCAAGTGCAAATAAAGTGGGAATGACCACAAATATGTGGAGAATAAACTACATGCTACTAAACAATGAATGGGTCAAAGAAGAATTAAGAGATCAAAAGATACATAGAGAAAAATGAGAATGACATTATAAGAAATCAAAATTTGGGGGACACAACAAAAGCAATAATAAGAGGAAAGTTTATATCATTGCAGGCCTACAGAAAAAAACTCAAATAACCTAACTTTTCATCTTAAAAACTAAATGAAGAAAAAGAATAAACAAAGCCCAAAGTTAGTAGAAGGAAGGAAAGAAATAAAAATTAGAACAAAATTCAACGAAATAGAGAAGAATAAAACAACAGAAAAATAATGAAATAACAGTGGTTCTTTGATAAAATTAATGAAATAGACAAACCTCTGGCTAGACTCACTAAGAAAAAAAGAAAAACTCAAATAAATAGAATGAAAAAAATTACAACAGACACCAGAGACATACAAAGAACTATACAAGATTACTATTAGAGTCTATATACCACCAAATTGGATAACCTAGAAAAACATGGACAAGTTTTAAGAAATATATAACCTTCCTAGACCGAATCCAATTCTCCCATAAAAATTGAAAAATCTAAATTGATGAACAGTAAGAACATTGGAACATCAAAAATCTTTTGAAAAGTTAAAGTTCACTACCAGATGACTTCACTAGGGAATTCTACCAAACATTCAAAAAAGGTTTAATATATGTCCTACTTTAACTCTATAATTGAATAAGAGACAATAATTTCTAACTTATTTTATGAAATCAACATTATCTTGAGGCCAAAACTTAACAAAGACAACACAGAGGACAGACCAATACATCTGATCAATGTAGATACAAAAATCCTAAACAAAACATTAGGAAATTGAATACAACATTATGATTAAGTGGGGTTTATTCCAGAGGCATAAGGATGGTTTAAAATATAATCAATGTGATACACTACATTAAAGAATAAAAAATAAAAATCATATCATTATATCAATACATGAAGAAAAAGCATGTAATAACATTCATTAATGATTAAAACAGTCAATAAAATGGATATAGAAGGAAAATACCTCAACATAATAAAGACCATCTGAAAAACTTTAAGCTAATATCATATTTAATGATGAAAAATTAAAGACTTCCCTCTAAGATCAGGGAAAAAAAGAATGCCCATTCTCACACTGATATTAAACATAGTACTGAAAGTCCTAGCCAGAGCAATCAAGCAGGAGAAACAAATAAAAGGCATCTACATTAATAATGAAGAAGTAAAAATGTCACTTTTTGCAGATGGCCTGATTTTTTATGTAGAAGATCTTAAAGACTCTACCAAGGAAACAATTAGAAACAAAATAAGTATACAGAAATCCATTCCATTCTTATATATGAACAATGAAATTTCAGGAAAGAAAAAAATTATGTGCAATAAGAACAAAAGAAATAAAATCATATGGATAAAGCTAACAAACAATGTGATGGACCTAGAAACATAAACTAAAGGCCGTTATTGAAAGAACTTGAAGCAGACAAAAAAATGAAAAGATATTCAATGCTCATGCATTGGAAGAATCAACATAGTTATAATGGCTTTGTTACCTAAAGCAATATACAGATGTAAGGCAATGCCCATCAAAATCCCAACAGCATTTATGAAAGACAGGAACAAAAAAAAAAAAACACTTTATTCCAGCCAAGATGGAGGCATAGGTAGACACACTGTGCCTCCTCACACAACCAAAAGAAGGACAACAATACATTTAAAAACACACACAAAAAAACAACAACCAGAACTGACAGAAAATTGAACTGCATGGAAGTCTGACAACCAAGGAGTTAAAGAAGAAACATTCATCCAGACCAACAGGAGGGGCGGAGACAGTCAGCCAGGTGGAGGGGACCAGGGCAGGCAAGGCAGCAGCGGGCAGACTGGCAAGGTGGCAGATTGCGGACTGTGTGGTCCCACATTCACCTGCAGATAACCTGGGAGGAACAACTGGGGAGCGAGACAGACTGCACAACCCAAGGTTCCAGTACTGGAAAATAAAGCCTGAAAGCCTCTGACTGAAAACACCTTTGGGGGCTGAGACAGCAGCAGGAGAAATTCCTAGCCTCACAGGAGAATTCATTGGAGAGACCCACAAGACCCTAGAATGTACACGAACCCACCCACCTGGGAATCAGCACCAGAAGGGCCCAATTTGATTTTGGGTAACAGGGGAGGTGACTGAAAACTGGCAGAGACTAGAGCAAGTGGCACTGTTCCTCTTAGACCCCTGCCCCACATACTGTGTCGCAACACAATGTCATGGGTTCTCCTGCCCTGGTGAACACCTAAGGCTACATCCCTTGCTATGTAACAGGCACACCGAGACAAAAATAGGGCCCAAATGAAAGAACAGATCAAAGCTCCAGAAAAAAATACAACTAAGTGACAAAGAGATAGCCAACCTATCAGATGCACAGTTCAAAACACTGGTTATCAGGATGCTCCAGGAACTCACTAGGTACTTCAACAGCATAAAAAAGACCCAGGCAGCAATGAAGGTTGCATTATGTGAAATAAAGAAAAATCTACAGGGAACCAACAGTGATGAGAAGGAAACCAGGATTCAAATCAAGGGTTCAGAGCAGAAGGAAGAAAGAAACATCCAATCAGAAAAGAATGAAGAAATAAGAATTCAAAAAAAAATGAGGAGAGGCTTAGGAATCTCCAGGACATCTTTAAATGTTACAAAATCTGACTCATAGGGGTGCCAGAAGAAGAGGAAGAGCAACAAATTGAAAACGTATTTGAACAAATAATGAAGGAGAACTTCCCCAATCTGGCAAAAGAAACGTATTTCCAGGAAGTCCAGGAATCTCAGAAAGTCCCAAAGAAGTTGGACCCAAGGGAGAACACACCAAGGCACGTCATAATCACGTTACCCAAGATGAAAGAGAAGGAGAGAATCTTAGAAGCAGTGAGAGAAAAAGAGACAGTTACCTAGAAAGGAGTTCCCATTAGACTATCAGCTGATATCTCAAAAGAAATCTTGTAGGCAAAAAGGGGCTAGGAAAAAGTATTCTAAGTCATGAAAGGCTAGGACCTACATCCAAGATTACTTTATCCAGCAAAGCTATCATTTAAAATGGAAGGGCAGATAAAGTGCAACCTAATCAACAAAACAAACAAGCAAGCAAAATACAACCAGAGACACTGAAATAAAGAACAATATAACTAACCAGAGAGGAAGGCGGAGAGGGATGATAGGGGAAGGCCTATCTAGGAACATGTATAAAGGATACATGGACAAAGCCAAAGGGGGTAGGTTTGAGGGTGGGAGACAGGGATGGGTGTGGTGGGAGGGCATGGTGGGGTGAAAATGGAGACAACTATACTTAAACAACAATAAAAAAAGAATTGTGTAGGAAATAGAGAAGCCAAAGGACTTATATATACAACCTATGGACATGAACTAAGATGGGGGGGGATACTGGTGGGTGGGGAGGGTACATAGCAGAGGGGAATAAAGGGGAGAAAAAATTGGGACAAGTGTGATAGCATAATCAATAAAATATATTTTAAAAATAAAAAATCTGATGGGTCATTATTGGTATATAAAAATACAATCAATTTCTGGTTTATTTTGTATCTTGCTACTTACTGTACTTATTAATTAGTTCCAGTAGTTTTTTTGGTGAAATTTTTATGGTTCTTTATGTGCAGTATCATGTCATCTGCAAATAATGACATATTTACTTCTTCCTTTCTAGTTTGAATGTTGTTTACTTCTTCTTTCTGTCTGATTCTGTCACTAGAACTTCTAGTACAATGTTAAGTGAGAGTGGTGAAATTGGCCACACCTGTCTTGTTCCTGATCATAAGGGAAATACTTTTAGTTTTTCCTCATTGAGTATATTAGGGTTTGTCATGTATGGCCATTATTATGTTGAAATATATTAATTCCCTTTATTCTCATTTTGCTGAGAGTTTTTGTTATAAATGGGCGCTGGATTTTGCCTAAAGCTTTCTCTGTATCTATTGATATAATAGTATTTTTTGAGCTATAGTGGCAAGGTTTATTAAAGAAAAAAGTGAAAAGTACACTCTCAGAGAGGGGGGGGGATGCAGGCTAGAGAGAGCAGCTGCCCTGAGGTCTTTGTGTGACCTTTCTTCTATTTCTTTGGGTTGCAAAAGAGCAGCTCTTTTTCAAACCATTTAATCTCTTTCATGGATTTTCCTCTGCTTGTGCTTGTACCCTCCCTTTTTTATGGCTATCATTCTGGTTCATCATTTTGGCTTCTACTGTCCATGCATTAGTAAAAGGAATTCCCTGTATTCCATCTCTATCTCCTCCCTTGTCTCAAGATGTTTTTGGTCTCTTTTTTTTTCTTCCTAACCTGTTAAGTTGGTGAAACAATGTTGATTACTTCCTGGGGTGACTGCAAAAGCTATTTACCTGTCTAGTTACCTGTTTTGTTCTGTTCACTCCTTCCTCTCTTGTTAATATCTAACTAACTGCCTACTCTAACATATGCCACTTCAAGAATTCTAAGCTCTTGAAATCTTACAATGGTAAATGAATGGAAGTCTCATCTTCTGTTGCTTCTGCTTGTTGTCAAGGTCCTTAGCTCCTGCTTATCCCTGGGCCCAGAGATTCTGCTATCTCACAAAGGAAGAAGGAAGCCAAGAGAGGAGGGTATCCTATATGGGGAGGGGGCAGGTTGTTGATATTTCGATGAAGAGTTGGGATTAATTTGTTGTTCTTCTTGGAAGACAGCATATGTAATGTCCAGAAAATGACGCTGTTAAACAAGTTGGTATCCTCGTTGTAGGGACCTCTGTAGATTGACAGCTTCTACATGGGAGGATACTAATTTTATGTACGATGTTAAGGATGGAAGGCTCAAAGATTAGGAATAATATAATGGTAGTAAAAGGGCCTAAAAATTGAAGGATTTAATTGACTATATGGGTAGGGATCCATGGTATTTGACCTTCCTCTTGGAGTAGCTTGGTCCTATCTTTGAGATTTTTTAAATGTCTTCCTCTATTATTGGCTTACAGATTGGTTTACATAGAACCAGCCTTCTTCCTAGATTAGGGCATATGTTCTTTCTTGGGTGAAGGAGGCTGTCAGTTTTGGAGACCTGTTGGGAGCTGTCCTGCCTGGTTTCAGGGACTTTAGCCTCATTGATGGAAAATAAGGGTCCCACGGCTAGAGCTGTGTGAAAAGGCCTTGGGGACATGAGCCACTTAGGAGACAGAACATTTCCTCCTGGCAGGAGTGCAGCCCTTGCCTCCCCCACTTCCCCCTTCTCGGCCTGGGTGGATGACTGGTTAGCCAATGATGGGTAAGACTCCTTGAAAGGGGAGGGGCAACTTAAGACAGGCACAATGGTGATGGGCCATCCGGGAAGGATTTAGGGTTCCTCAGAGAAGGGGCAGAAAGACCCTCACCCCTTGGCTTTGTCATAGCCTGAGTCCTCAGTCTTTCTGTAAGTGTTCTAATCTCTTGGCTGCTTTGCTCTCCCTGCCTGACTGCCTGGGAACTATGCCAGAGGCAGCTGTAACCTTGTACTGGAACATACTGCACCCCAGGGGCAAATCTTGCCAGAGAAAGAATATACATTGTTTCCTTTGAGACTTGCTCTGCCAGGTTGCTATGAAACAGACGCTTGAGCTAAAGCCAACCCTGATCAGAGACAATCCCTGTGTTTCTCCAACTATTATCTGTAAGTGATGTCAGTTTTTCATGACGTAGCTTTTTGGACATTAGTTGATGAGCTTTACATACATATTATGTATCTCTGTATTAGCTGAACTCAATAAAAATGCAGGAAAGGAAATGCTTAGGACCTTTTTCCTTTAAAAGACTAGTCACCTTCCCTCCCCAAGCAGATCATGTCTTGATAAATTTAGTCTCATCCACAGTGGCCCCAGGGAGCTCTGTGGGCAGAGCCTGACTGCACCCCTCCCCCCACCCACCCCACAGAGAACAACTCCTGCTAGGGAATTAAATTAGGAACTAAAAGTGTCCAGAGTTTTAGTTACATCTTTGAAAAGTTGTCCAAGTTCCTTAGACCATCTCTCAGAGACTAGGTGGGAGTTAATTAAGTCACCCATTCCTTTCCCCACTGCAGAAGTGACTCCAAGAGCAACCAAAAGCAGAAGGTGATCACTCGCTTCTGAAGAGCTATGTCAATAATGCTGGTCTGAAAGAGTTACATTTGGGAGAACATGGCTTATGGTGCAAAGCCCTTTCCACCCAGGTGTGAATGATTTGGTAAATAGTATTACCACATAGGAAGAAAATTTCCATCTTGGGTTGTAGGCTAGGTTGTAAGGTAGGGTAAAGATGTCAATTACCTCATTTGATTCAACATGGGCAATTCCTCCATAACTTCCCTTTGCTGTGCATTTTGTGGATCCTAGTGCTATAGCAGGAAGACACTCATATTGTGACAGGACATAGCTAAGCAGTAGCTATTCTTAGGTAGGAGCTAACTAGCAGCCGTTCCCAGACAGCAGCCATTCCCAGATAAGCAGTTATCTCAAGGTCGTACACTAACCCCCGTTTTAGCAGCTGCACTCCTTCCCCTCCTCCTTCTGCCTGTATAACAAGCATATAAGGAAACTCCAGCTTGAGCTCAATGCCCAGAATTTGGATTTTATCTCCTCTGGGTCCGCATGTGTGAATAAACCCCACTTCGTAAACTCACAGGCCGTTTGAGTCATCTTTTCCATAACATTTTGGTTCCCTGACCGGGAAGCGACTCACACGAGCAGGCTGTTGCCTCTGGTGAAGGCGGCCCTGGGGCAGCTGGTGGGGCCCTGCGGTGATAAGGAGGCATGCCCACCCTGGTGATTTTGGGTCCTGGACATCCCGGGCTCCGCAGGCTTGGCCCCCTGACTGCTCTTTACCCAGGCTGGTGGGGTGCAAACGGGTGGTATCTGGGAAGGCACCAATCTGGAATCTGGTAAATGTCCTGCGGGGACCAGGAGCCCGAAAACTAGGCACACTCTTGGAGTGGAAGGAGGGACTGATCACCCCTCAGGCCGGAAGGCCCACGCAGGGTTCCCACTTTTCGGGTGTGTGGGAATGTAATAAACTCGGTGTGTTTGTGTGCATGACTGTGTTTGTTGCTCCACGGGTGGAAGCCTACGGAGCGTGAGTGAGCCCTAACCTGTGGTTCCTCAGTCTGTCATTCAGCATAACGGCTGGGAGTTTAACCCGAATTCTGCACGGGCAGCCTTAGCCAAGACAGAACCTAAGTGCTCCAAGAGGGGCGAGGCCAGGTGGGTGCCCTGAGAGTTCCTTCCCTTGTCTGTCAGCGCCGATTGGGAGAATTCATCATGGTGGGGGGGTGTCCTGCCACAGTACTTTGTTGCATGTATGTAGGAGATCGGACAGCAAGCCATGTGGGTACGCCGCCATTTTGGGTAAAATGGAGGATGAGCCACATGAGTGCCCCCCCATGGAGGGTGGAGCATGCATGGTTGTAGCCATCTTGGATGATGGGTCACGTGAGAGCCCCTCCATCTTGGAACTAGGCAAGGTGCCAGGCTAAGGGCTCTCTTCAGATTATAGGCTGTATGCTGCTGCTGTGTGGGCACTGCATCAGTGTGGTTCTCTGTGTAACTGGTTCTGATAGGAATGGCTCTGGTTCTGAAGGACATGAACTGAGGTCCAAGGGAAAGCGTCTGACCTATAGGGTGTTTGCAGGGTCTGAGCTTCAGAAAACTGCAGGATGTCCCTGCAAATCTAGGGAATTTTAGTGGAAGGTACTTGCAGTGCCAGGGACTTTTGGCTGCCACATGCTGAGTTTAAGTATAGTCCCTCCAGTGTGGGAAAGGAACCAGGATTAAAAGAGAATGATGGTTAAATCTGAATGAGTAATATTATATATATAGAATGTAAAGTTTGAAACCTGGAGTAAAGGAAACCTCAACTATTTGTTTTCTGGTTTTATGGGAAAAGAGCAAATTTCTACCATTGGTGTCGTTTCTGATCAGAAACCCTGTATACTTGAAGACCTGTTTAAGGTCACCTGCAAGACCTAAGAAAGCTCACCTGTAACCGGTCAGGGAGAATGCCTTTGCCACTCGGGACCCAGGAAGGGCCATTTGGGGCTGATGAGTGCTTCAACCAGAGGCAAAGCAGCATGTCTCTGCCAAAAGACCGGGCCTGAAGGAGCATGTCTCTGCGAGGCACCGATGGATGCATTGGTGCAAGAGAATGCCCCTACCTGTGGGCATTCCAGAACAATAGTTCTGGAACTCTATGTTTTGGATTTTGCTCTGTATCTGCTCTCAAAAGGAAATTGAGGATTCCAGGGAAGGTTGAAACTTCACACTCTGTAGGAAAGTAAATTAAAAAAAAAATATATATATATATATATGAAGAAGGTCTGTGGGAAACTGCAAAAATAAATGGAAAAGTAAAAGTTTTAGGAAGGGATTACATGGTGTTAGTTAATAATAGAAGGTATAAGACATGGAGATGCAATCTTGGTGGATATCAGAAGCTGTATGAAAGAAAGAACAGAGGGTTTGTGAGTGTTGGAGAATGTCTGGAAGTGAAGGTTTTGAGAAGCCTGGTGGATATTAGAAGGGAAAAGATTTTCCTTCATGCTTTGTATTTTTCTCCCTACCTGATCCCTCCAGAATTTGGCATTCTGAAGGAGTGAGTGAAGACATAAGGTTTCTTTGCATAAAACCAATAAGACCTGTCATTTATAGTGGTTTTGTTAACCAAGACTTTGACTGGAATGTCACGTCTGAAGGAGGCATATATGGGTTCTGGTCATCACCAGAAAGTCCTGGGAAACTGGGATTGACTTGTGAAGCTAGTGTAAGCCCACGAGAAAAGCCTGGTACTTTGGTTGGTTGTGCAGTTCATGGCAGTCTTTCAGGGAAGGAAATGAGAGATTGTTACAGAGTGCAGCCAAGAGAGAGGACCCAAAATGGGCATTTAAAATGGGGTCCAGAACTGAAGGCATCCAGGAGATTTTAAGATGTCTTCATCCCTTCCCCCACAGGGGTGAGTTGGGGGAGGGACACACAGAGCAAGAACATGCAGGACTGTTTGTACAGCAACAGCTTTACAGCTAACCCATGGCATAGTCATTTGACATACCTATAGCCTTCGGCTGGTCACTTAGGTATGCTGAATAGCTGTGGCCATGCTCTGGGCCAGGGAGATAAAGAAAGACTCCCCCTGTCCAAGATGTGACTGGGAGGCAGGTCCCCCAAGTTACAGCACCTGCATGGGAGCTCAGAGAAGATTGGCTCCATAACATGGGGCCACACTTGCCCAGACCCATGGTAGCAGCCGGACAGGAGTGGGTACCGGCCAGTCCAGGATCTGCGGACCATCAACGAAGCAGCCGTCACCCTCCACTGGTCGTCCCGAACCCGTACACCCTCCTGAGCCAGCTTCCCCCAACAGCAACGTGGTTTACCTGCCTTGATATGAAGGATGCCTTCTCCTGCATTCCTGTGGCACCTTCCAGCCAACCCATTTTTGCCTTTGAATGGAAAGATCTGCACACAGCAGTGAAGATTCAGTTAACTTGGACTACACTGCCCCAGGGGTTGAAGAACTCCCCAACCTTATTTAGGGAAGTCCTAGCAGGAGACCTGAAGCCCCTCGCTAAGCAGGGGAGGGTCTGGACCTGACAATTCTGCAGTACATGGATGACCTCCTCCTGGTGGCCCCATCCCAGGAATGGTGCTGTAGGGAATGTACACGCTGCTGAAGCGCCTGGCTGAATTAAGGAAAGAATACCAGAAGCACATCCTGAACACACTCCTACTCTGCACGTGGAGTTGCAGAGGGCACGAGCTGTGTATCTGAAGTGCCCCCACAGCCGTCCGCTCAGTCCTCTGTCATGGCCCTTCACAGTGTTCTGTTGGGTTCACTTGCCCCAGCAGCTTGTGAGCTCCCTCAGGTTCCAGCAGCGTTGCCTGGTGCAGCGTTCAGCAACCAGGCTTGTTGGAAGTACTCATGGTGTGATAAGGGGCGCAGACAGAAAATGAAGAGAAAGACTTCCAAGGTATCAAGGGGTGCCTCAGTGATGTTCCTGTCCTTGGACTGCCAGATCCGGGTAGGCCTTTTGATCTGTATACCCACAAGAGAGACAAGGTAGCCCCTGGGTCCTGACCCAGCCTGTCAGACCATGGCAACACCCAGTGGCTTACCTGTCTAAGCAGTTGACCATGTTCCCACCAGCTGGCCACCTTGTCTGAGGGCAGTTGCTGCTACCATAACCCTCTTGCAAGAGGCAGACAAGTTAACTCTAGGCCAATATATCAGTCTTCATGTACCACATGCAGTGAGCAGCCTTCTTGCCAGGCAGGGGCATAAGTGGCTGTTGAACCCTAGACTGACTCAGTACCAGGGCATCCTCCAAGGAAACCCGAGGATGCATGTTAAGACTGTGAAATGAGTCATTCCAGCCACCTACTTACTGGCAGAACTTGGACAGCTGGACCATAACTGTCTTGAAGTAACTGAAGGGGTCCACGCCAGCCAGCCAGACCTCCAGGACCAGCCCCTGACCTGACCTGATGTCACCCACTGCATGTATGGAAGCAGCTATATGGTTGAGGGCAGGAGAGTCGCTGGGTACACAGACCAGGACACTGGACTGCCCTGGACAGACTTGCTGCCACTAGCATTGCCTAGGTTGCAGGAATCACCCCTTGGATCCACTACAGCCGGGCCAAAACAGCAGCAGATTTTGAGGACCTGAGGACTAGGCCTGCACCTAGAATACCCACACTAAGGCTCCGGAGGACGCCAGCCAGTAAAGAAGACACCAAGGAATGGACCATTGTTCCACAGGGTATCTGACTTTAATTGGCACCTTCGCAGGAGCATTGGGAATTGGACTAGTGACTGTGACCCCTGAGGAATGGAATCCCATGGAGCAGATCACCCTTGGAATAGTTTATCTCTGTTTGGTCTCTGCATTTGGGTTTATTCTATGCTTTGCTTAACAAATGTGGACCCTGTCTCAGCCCGAACCTGCAAATGTAATACCCCTGGGCATAGGATTATGTTCAGTGGTAGAATGGTCTCTTACTATCTCCCAGGGTCAGCTTTCAGCTCCTCCACTGACATGCCATCGGGTTGCATTCAGCCACAGCAATCCCTCTGCACTTTGGGAGGGAAGGTATACCGGACTGCAGTGATATCCAGGACCATAGGATACCAGACCCAGAGGTGTCAGGCATATGGGACCCTGCATACTCCGGACTTTGGTCCAGCACCTGGGGCCAAAGTGACTCGTAAGGCAGCCGCCAAAGTGTTAGCCCTCCAGTGGTACCAACACCAGTATCAGCAGTTGCAACCCTCCCAAGGATCTCAGCCACATAGCCAGGTATATAGTGATGCTAAAGGGATAAAAACACCTTTTAACATCAAAGGGGGGATTGTGACAGGACATAGCTGAGCAGTAGCTATTCTTAGGTAGGAGCTGACAAGCAGCCATTCCCAGACATTAGCCATTCCCAGATAAGCAGTTATCTCAAGGTCGTACACTAACCCCCGTTTTAGCAGCTGCACTCCTTCCCCTCCTCCTTCTGCCTGTATAACAAGCATATAAGGAAACTCCAGCTTGAGCGCAATGCCCAGAATTTGGATTTTATCTCCTCTGGGTCCGCATGTGTGAATAAACCCCACTTCGTAAACTCGTAGGCCGTCTGAGTCATCTTTTCCGTAACAGTGTCAGGTGGTAGGTTGTTTATTTTCTCCTGATATCTCTCAGAATAGGGTGTTTCAAGAGGACTGCCAAAAGAATGTGTAATAGTGGTGAATATCTTTTGCTTATTGTGTAGGTGTAGTCATAAAAGAAAGTATTGCTCCAAGTGGGCTGTCAACAACAAAATTGGAAAATTGTGGCAAAATCAGGGGCATTCTTTTTGGTACTGTGGAACCTTAATTTTCTAGGCTTTGACTAGTGTAGGACTGGTCAGGATAGGTTTCTTAGTATCAAAGAAAATTCAGCCATATTTTTTTAAATAGAGGATGAAGGGTGGATCTGGGTCTCTTTAGAATATCAAGGAACACAAGTCATTCTTAATACTACCTAGACCGGACCCTAAAGGGTTTCATTCAACTTTACTCATATTGGGAAATAGTGTTCTTGGGGATCTGGGCTCTGGAGAAGATAGGGGTATTTTTAGGGGTACGTAAGTGGGGTGGGGTAATTTATCTAATTCAGTCATTATCAGCTGATGGAAGAACTTGGCACACTTGTAAGGCTGGTCAACCAAGTTAGGTCACCAAACACTGGACATTTGTAAAGAAAGGTATGTGGGTTGAGTGGCCAATACAAACAGGTGCTAGAAAGGCCTTGGTGATTTGGGGCTAAATGCAGACCCAGCAAGAATGATTGTAAATGGTGTTATTAAGAAAATCCAAGGCCCCTTTTGCAATGGAGCTAAGGGGTTTACTGGTAATTCCTTGAATCATGGGAGAACAGGAAAAAGAAAAATATGGCCAAGGCAGGCCATCATGATTGGAGCTAAATAGGTTGTGAAGACTTGTTGCTCCAGTCAGTCCCAACCAGGTGGGCTTACTTATCCTACAAGACAAATGGCTAAAATTGCTAGAGTTCCCCAGAGTATGAGAAAGTAAAGAAATATCTGAAATAAAAAATTTATAACTATTACTTATCTTTAATTCTACTGTGACGCAATCACCTGCCAGCAGTGACTGGGGAACTCTGTGGATGGCTCATCAACACGTGAGAAAAACATACACAGAGACAACCAAGTCCTTTGGGGAAGTAGAAACAGAATGGCCACTCTCTCTGATGGGGAGAGTGCCTTGGCCACTCTCTCTCCTGGAGGGCGCTGCTTGGCCACCCTCTCTGGTGGGGAGAGCACCTCATTCCCCCCTCCAGAGAAGCTTTTTATTGGTTTTGTTTGAATAAGAACTCAGGTAAAAGCTCATTACTCATTGCTAGGAAGTAAGGATCAAACAATAGATAACAAGGAAGTCTGAGGGCCTATTCTGAGTCAGGGTCAAAGAGCTGCAAAACTTTAAAGAACAAACTTACTTCTTCCTTGGACCCTTATCATTCAACTGAGAGCATTCTAAACAAAGCAGGTTTCACAGGATTTTACATATTCTTTCTTAGGCCTGATCTCCCAGGGAACCCGCCCTTTTCAGCACAGAGCTGCACCACCCTGTCATTGTTTCAGGCTTAGGTGGAGCAAGGGAAGTAAGGGAGCCAAGGGATAAGGAGATTTTCTCCCAGATGATGAGGACTCAGGCTATATTGCAGCCGAGGAGCGAGGGTCCATCACCCCCTTTTGCTGTAGCCCCCAAAGTCCTTTCTTTGGGGAAAGGCCTTTGGGGAAAGGCACGTGCCTGTCTTAGATTCTTCCCCCCTTGGGGAATCTTATCCATCATTGGCTAACTGACCAAGCTTTGGGGTTCAGTTATGAATGAAGCAACAGAAGCAGTGCTCCTGCCAGGGAGATAAGCTTTTGTCTCCTTGCTGGTTTACGGTCCAAGGCCACTCCTTTAGCCTTAGCCTTGGTGGGTGGAGGGGGGGATTACAGCTTCTGATACCAGGCATGGCAGTTCCCAACACTACTGGTTTTGGGTTCTGGGCTTTCTTGTCTTAGGAGAATGTTTAAGTCTCCAGGAGCATAGGTGTACTCATGGATTCCTTCTTCTGGATTCTCCACAACCATGGCTCCTCCTGGTTCCGTCGTGGTCACCAAAATCTGTTGCTGGACAAAGTAGGTTCTTCTGAGGTGTTACAGGAAAGAATTCAGGGACATGTCCGTAGGAGAAGTTTAAGTTACAGCAACAAGGTTTATTCAAGCAAAAAGCTAAAGTATACTTTTGATGTGCAAACAAGAGAGGGACAGTGCCATGATCATAGTATTTTTATCCTTCATTTTGTTTTTTTTATGTGGTGTTAATTAATATGCAGATATTCTACCAACCTTGCATTACAGAGGTAAATACCATGTAATCTAGCAGTATGATCTTTTTAATGTATTGCTCAATTAAGTTTGCTAATATGTTCATTAGGATTTTTCCATCTATGCCTACAATTTTCTTTCTTTGTAGTGCCTTTATCTGCTTTTGGAATTAGGATAATGGTAGCTTTGTAAAATGAGCTTAGAAGTCTTCCCTCCTAATTTTTTAAAATAGGTGGAGAAGGATAGTCATTGTTTGATAAAAATCACCTGTGAAGACATCTGGTCCAGGATTTTTGTTTGTTGGAAGTTTTTTGATTACTGGTCCAATTTCATTAGCTGTAATCTGTCTGTTAAGATTTTCTATTTCTTCTTGGTTTGTGGCAGGAAAAGAAAAACTCCAAAAGTTCCTCTGTAACTGAAACACTTGCAAAATTTCACACAGGACTGTAGAAGCTGACCAGTCGTCATCAAGGCAACAACCAGTTATCTCAAGGTCGTACACTAACTCCCATGATAAGCTCCTATGCTCCGTAGCTTCTGCAAATTTCCTCCTGCGTTTTTTCTCTTTTGTCTCCCATATAAGGTAGCTAGACCTAACTTCCGCATTTAGCTTCTGTAACCTTGCTTCACCACGTAGGCTGGAAGCCCGGGACTATTTAAAGCCTGGGAGAGTGAAGATTGGTGCTCAGGATTTGGGAATTAACCCTCCTTGAGCCCACGAGTGTAATAAAGTTTGTGCTTTGTGCTTCGTTATCTCCCCGAGTGTGGGTGGATTTTCCACAACAGGTTAAATTTTTGGAGAGTGTGTATTTCTAGAAATTTATCCATTCTTTTCCAGACTGTCCAATTTTTTGGCACATAGTTATTTGTAATATTTTTTAATTTTTATTTATTTTTAGGGAGGGAAGGGAGGGAGGGAGAGAGAGAGAGAGAGAGAGAGAGAGAGAGAGAGAGAGAGAGAGAGAGAGAGAGAGAGGGAGAGAGAGAGAGAAACATCAATGTGGGGTTGCCGGGGGTTATGGCCTGCAACCCAGGGATGTACCCTGGCTGGGAATTGAACTTGCGACACTTTGGTTCGCAGCCTGTGCTCAATCCACTGAGCTACACCAGCCAGGGTATGTAATACTTTTTAAAATAATCCTTTGTATTTCTGTGGTGTCAGTTTTTACTTCTCTTTCATTTCTGATTTTATTTATGTGCTCTCTCTCCCTCTTTTTTATTGGTGAGTCTGGTTCAAGTTTCATCAATCTTGTTTATCTCTTTAAAGAACCAGCTCTTTTTTTTCATTCATGTTTTGTACTGTTTTTTAAAGACTCTATTTTGTTTATTCTTGCTCTGATTCTTATTTTCTTTTTTACTCACATTGGGCTTTGTTATTCTTTCTACTTTTTGGAAGTGTAAGATTAAACTGTTTATTTAACATTTTTCTTGTTTCTTGACACAGGCTTCTAATGCTGTGAATTACCCTCTTAGGACTGCTTTTGCTGTGTGCCATAGATTTTGGGTTGTGGTATTCCTCTTTTCATTTGTCTCAAGGTATGATTTGATTTATTCCTTGATCTCATTGTTAACCCATTCATTGTTTAGTAACATGTTATTTAGCCTCCATGTGTTTGTGTTCTTTAGTATTTTTCTTGTGATTTATTTCTAATTTCATACCATTACAATCAAAGAAGATGTTTGATATAAGACTTCAATCTTCTGAAATTTATTTAGACTTGTTTTGTGTTCTAATATATGGTCTATCTAAGAAAATGTTCTCTGTACACTTTAAAGCAATACATATTCTGCTGCTTAAAGGTTGAAATGCTCTGAAGATATCTGAAGATTCAATCTATCTAATCTAGAGTGTCATTTAAGCCTGCTGTTTTCATGTTGATTTTTCATTTGGAATATCTATCCATTGATGTCAATAGGATGTTAAAATCTCCTATTATGACTGTATTACTGTCTATCTCTCCCTTCATGTTAATCAAGATTTCCTTATATATTTCTGTGCTCCAATATTTGATGCATAAATCTTTACAAGGGTTAAATCTTTTTGTTGGATTGATCCCATTATCATTATGTAGTGTCCTTCTTTGCCAGTTATTATTGCCTTTGTTTTCAAGTCTATTTTGTTTGACATAAATACTACTATCCCAGCTTTTTTTTTTTCATTTCCATTTGTGTGAAATATCTTTTTCCATCTCATTGGTTTTAGTCTATGTGTGTCTTTTTTTCTGAGGTGAGTCCCTTGTAGACAGTATAGATAGGGGTCTTGTTTTCTTATCCGTTTGGCTACTTTATTTCTTTTTATTAGAGCATTTAATCCATTTACATTTAAAGCAATTGTTGATAGGTAAGTATTGGTTGCCATTTTATTCTTTGTAACTATGTCCCTCTTTTCTTCTTAAACAAGAATCTTTAATATTTCTTGTAATACTGGTTTGGTGATAATGAACCCCATTAGCTTTTATTTTGTTTGGAAATTATTTCTCCTACAATTTTAAAGAGTGGCCTTACTAGGTAAAGCAGTCTTGGTTGTAGGTATTTGCTTTTCATCACTTTGAATATTTCATGCCAATTTCTTCTGGCCTGAAAGCAGCTGTTAGTCTTATGATAGTTCCCTTGCTTCTTTTAAGATTCTCTCTGTCTTTAAACTTTACCATTTTAATTCTAAGGTGTCTTAGTGTGGGACTCTCTGCACTCTCTGGGCTCATGTGTCTTTTTACTTCTCCAAGTTAGGGAAGTTTGCAGTTATTATTTATTCAAATAGGGTCTCAATATCCCTTGGTCTTCTTTTCTCCTTCTGGTACTCCTGTGATGCACCTATTGTTACACTTCATATTGTTCCAAAAGTCTCTCAAACTATACTCATATTTTAAAAGTTTTTCCTTCTTGCTGCTCTGATTGGAAGTTTTCTGTGAAATGGTCTTCCAAATCACTCACTCATCTATGGTACTTTTTATTCCTTTTACTGTATACTTCATTTCAGATGTTGTATTCTCATGTTTGACTGGTTCTATTTATGGTTTTTATGTCTTTTTTATACTTGTCATTACTGTATTGAAGTTCTCACTAAGTTCTTTGAGCATCCTTATAACCATTGTTTTGAAATCTATATCTCATAGGGATTGCTTGCCTCTGTTTTATTTAGTTCTTTTTCTGGAGATTTCTCCTTGTGTTTCATTTGGGGCATGTCTCTTTGTCTCCACATTTTGGCTGCCTCTCTGTGTTTGTTTCTGTGTACTAGGTAGATCTACTATGTCTCCCAGTCTTGTAGTGTGGCCTTAGATAGTAGGTGCCCTATTGGTCCCGGTGACATGCTCTCCTTGATCACATGAGCTGGGTTCTCCAGAAATATCCTTTGTGTGGGTTATGTGAATCCTGTTGTAATTGAGTCTTGATTGCTGTTGGTCTGTCTGTGTGTAGGGTTGATCCTCAGGTTGCCTGACTATGAGGATCAGCCTTGACCTTAGTGGATGAACTGCTGTGCTGGTGCTGACCACGTGTAGTGGAATTTGCCTCAGCAGCTTCTGGTGCCTGCCAAGATCTCTATTTGAATATGGCACGTGTGCAGCTTTGACATTGTTTGAATCTCACCTCTGTGTATGTTGTTTCTGGGCCTTCTTCTAAGGGACTCTGGTGGAGGAAAATAGCAGATGCTGCCTTTGAACTGCCCTTGAACAACCTGTTTGGAGCTAGAAAGCTATCCACAGTTTGTTGCTGCCTCTGCTGAACCTGGGCTTATATAGAAAAGACTATACTATATGCCAAGCCAAGCTTCCACCAGCACCAAGCCCAGGGGCATGTTGACAACAGTCCAATGCACCCCAAGATCCATGTCCACCTTCTTTTTCTGCCAGGTGTCTATTAGGTTGATCACTGAAAGAGCCTCTGGTGGTATCAAATTGCAAGATGTAGGTTCTCAGTAAGTCACTAGGTAGGGGCAAGTGGTTCTGAGATTGATACAACTTCAAACTTAGTGCCAGTGCTGAGTCTGAGACTACTCAGCAAAAGTCCCAGGGTACACCAAGGCTTGCTGTCACTTGCCAGGTACCCACAGAGCTTTGTGGTGGAGCTGTGTCTCAGGAAGTTGTTAGTAGACCAGTTGCATTTAATGGACATTTTAAGAGCATTTCGCCCCAAAGCAGCAGAATATACATTTTTTCCAGTTGCACATGGAACATTTTCCTGGATAAACCATATGTTAGATGTTCACTTGTCTCAGTTCTTTATGCTCCTTCTTGTCCTCCAAGTTGTTGGCTACCTACATGTTTTCCTCTTCCTCATCCTCCAGCTTGATCTTGATAGCACCCATGTGGCAAGTCCACTGTAGAAGTGGGGCTTATGAGAGAGGTCTTATGAGAGGCTTATGAGAGAGGAGTGCACTGGGCTGCTGCTGGGGAGAGCCATATGATTGTACATAAGGATGTCACTTCCCGTTGGTCATCCTTTGAATGACTGCCTCCAAGCTAGGTGGTGTGCTGCCAACCCAGTGGCATGATGGGGCCAGAAAAACTCAAGGTCAATGTATACTGGCCAGGCAGCATTGAGTACACTTTGCAGTGGGCACCTCAGGTATGGCTGCAAAGCACATGGGCTCCTTTAGGTAATCTTTCATCTTGTTCTGAAGGCTGTGGAGATCCCTGTCATAGCTGGGCAATAAGGCATAAGGCACCAAGGAACCCTGCTTGTTATCACTGTGATGTCTCTGCCAGGCCATGGGGGGAACACACAGGGGTCAAGAGATTGGACCAGAAGTTACTGCTTTAGTGATATGGGGCCAGTGCCTTTTGAGGACTGTCCTTTGTGCTGCTGGTCCTGGTCACTCAGGAGCCCATGAGGCTGTCAACTATTCCTTCTCAAATGGGGCATTTGGCTGGCAGTGCTTCCATAGGTGGCTGTTGGGACTGAGAAAGTGGCCAGTGCCAAGAGCCGGAAGTTCACCTCTGTGCTGTGCTGCTGGTGGCACATGTGCTCATGCTGGTACAGACTCAAACCTGGCCACCACTGCCACTGCCCATGAAGCTGCTGCCACGTGGTGAGAGGACTGGGGGAATTATCCCTTACCCAGTATGGGCTGAAAGATCTCTTGGCCTGGGGAGCTCCAGAAATTGTCCAAGTGGTACAGGCTGCCATCTGCCATGTAGAAGGGTTCAACTAGGCACTGCTATGGGTCTCAGTAAATGGATAGAATTTGGTATCCCTGCCATAGTTATCACATGAGCTGGGTGGGTACACTGAGGATAGGAGTCCTGGCAGCACCTGCTGTACTTTCTTGTATTGTAGCCCAAGCTGCTATCCAATGTTCTTGGTACATGACTGGGGTAGGAGGGGTAATACTGGTACACAACCTTGATTACTCAGTGGTGCCAGTGGTCCAGGGCTGCTGAGGGCCAGCTTTCTGGGAAAGAAACCAGCCTGAATCAAGGTGGCAACACCTGTGTCTTTCCCAAAGGCAGTGTGTGTGCTCCACTCACCCTTGCCTCTGAGCCCAGGACCCAGGATTGTGGAGAAAGAAAGACTGTTCTGGAACTCATCTTTTGAGTTCCACTTTTGCTGTAGGTATGGTTTTGGTTGAAGGAGAAGCTGTTCTGGTTTGGGGTTTTCCAGGAGCTCAAGCTAGGCCAGTCCTCCAGACCAGAGCCTCCAAACTGGGCACAGGTGGGCTGGCTCTTTCCATTGACCAACTGTAGGGGAAACATCATGCTGAAATGCAGGAGACTGCTGACCCCCTTTTCCATGCCCTTTGGTGCCATCCACTATGGCTAGTTCATTCTCCACTGCAATAGCAGGTTAATGGTCCAGGGTGGGTACCTCAGACTTAGAGATGACCCTATTTGGCACTGCTTTGCTATAACTGGACAAAAAACAAGGGTTTGGCTTCCTGTCACCACAAAAAGAAAACTCATGAGGCAGATGCTGGTGCAAAGGGAAAAATGTTTCCTTCAGGTGCTGCATGATCTGGGAGAAGGGCAGAATCATGTCTCAAAGCCTATCTCCTCAGTATGACCAGGACAAAAGCTAGTGTCCAGAGTTCCTGCTCCAATTTAAAGTATAGTCCTTTTGAGCTTGCAGGCAGCTGCTAAGAAGTCATAATCCCTATCCAGGTAGTTTAGCATGTTCCCAGCTACTGTTTACTTCAGGTTCCCCCCTGGAGCCTGTGTGTAGAGCCCACACACCCATAGGCCATGCAGCTGCTAGGACCACAAGGTTGTGTGCTCCCAGGAGAGAGCACACAAATACACCTGTGAGTATATCACCAGGTCAGATAGAGAGTGAGAGGCTCCCTTCTAGAGGCCATGGGTCTCATGGCTGCTAAATCCACTTCGTATATGGAGAGAATAGGCATGTGCACCTTAGCTGTGTGGGTACACTGAGTTCAGGTCACAAGCTAGAGTGAGCTTCTTTGTTCCCCTGGGATTATAGTAGCTTAGGTGTAGGACAGGCCAGGTGCTTTTTCAAAATGACCGATCAACTTCCCAAACTTTTGTGTGCTTCAGGTGGTTCCACCCTCCAAACAATCCCTTCTTTTCCCAGACTAGGTTGATAGCCTCTTTGGTCCAGCACCTCCCCTTGTGCCATTTCGACTTTCATGGCACATGTGCCTGCCTTTCCCTGGTCTCACCCTCAATCTGGTACTGGAAGGGGCAGAAGGAATTTTCTATTATCCAATTATCTTACTAGTTCTTCATGCTCAGGCCCTATCCATTGATATCTCTAGCTTTCCATGTGCTCAGTATGAGAACCTCCCCCCGTGGCCATCCTGGTCAATGGGGGAAACTCCCTAGCTCTGCAGATAGTTTGTTTAACTGTAACACTGCTGCAGTGCGTGAACCACCCCCAGACAAAAGGACACCTGTTGGCCCCAAGGGTCATATTTGGGAAACTGGAATGTGGTGAGGGCCCCCCACCCCTCAGCTTGCCCTTTTTTCAGACTGGGGCATGGCTAGGATGCTGACAGAGGCTGAGTGCATAGAGTCCAATATGCCCATTGCTAATTCAGGTGGGTTTGGCCTGCCACTGCTGCCTTATCTTCCTGCAGCAGAAGAAATGTTCAGGCCCTATTTTAGGAAAGTTTTAAAAATATGGCTCACAATTTGTCCTTAGTTCAGAGATCATAAGAAACTCAGGGTTTATTAGGACGGTCAGATGACAACTTTACAGGGACAGGTTCTGATAGGTTCAAAGAAAGAGAAAGTGGGTAGAGATTTGGGGAAAAGGGAAGTTTGGTGAGATAATTAGAATGAGGATTGGA
This sequence comes from Phyllostomus hastatus, assembly GCF_019186645.2. Classification (NCBI taxonomy): domain Eukaryota; kingdom Metazoa; phylum Chordata; class Mammalia; order Chiroptera; family Phyllostomidae; genus Phyllostomus; species Phyllostomus hastatus. The sequence continues at coordinate 654,269 of NW_025333703.1, forward strand.
GAATATACAGGAGGTGGGCTGTTGTAGAAAGGAAAGAGAAAGATGTCATGGGAGGAGTTTGAGACAAAGAAGCCTGGAGAGGGAACCACATGGCTCCAGAATCCATTTTGTTTGTCTTTAGTTGTTTGCCTCAGTTAATTTAGACATTGTATTTTGTAGAGAGGCAATTATGGACTTCTGATACTGTTTGGAAGCCTCAAAATGTGAATCAAAATAGGAATTTTACTGTTTTGACAATTATTGGTTGTCCAATTCAGTTTTTTTTTAAGACAAGTAATTTCAGGAAGTGTGAAAGTTGCCTGTTATGGCTCTTCCTATTTTAGACTGCTTTTGGTTAAAATTGGTCTATTAAGTTTGAAATGCACATGAAGAAGGACCACAGTTTTAAAACATTAACTGACATGGGTCACTGAAGGGTGTTGCTCTTAAAACATTTAGATGACTGAGACCCCCTCTGATGGGGTCTTTTTCTCTAGGGCAAAAGATAGCACACTCCTATATATAGGAAAAGCCTAATCCCAAAAGAGTCAGGACAAAGGTTGGCACAATTCCAATAGGGATACCTCAGTTCTGAGACGAACTGGAACAAAGGCTGTACAATTCCTATAGGAACAGCTCAGTTTCAAAAGAAATAAGGCCAAAGGCCAAAGAAGTACTCTCAGAAAAAACAAGGACTCCTGAGAGATCCTGAATAAAATCTGCAGATTTCAAAATGCAGACAGCAGAGCTTACCATCCAAGTCCAGTGTTAGTGAGCAAGCAATGTACTGAATGGGCTCTGGGTATCAACCCAGACTTGGAGTTGATGGTCTTCTCTGGATCCCACTTCAGATCAAAAAATTATGTTGACTTTAAAAATAAGTTATGAGCAAAAATGAGTTTATTAAGGAATGGCAAAGAATTGCAATCTGTGACCTGCAAGCTATAGCAAAATCATAGGCAAGTTGAGAGAACAAAGGGGTTGAATTTTTTTACAGAGGAAAGAGGAAGTTGGGAGGAGCTTTCATAAACAAAAACTCCATTGGAGGAAACTGGGAGTTCAAAGTGTAGTGGCTTTTCGTTGACTAGATTCTGATAGTCTCTCATTGACTACCCCTGTCCCAGGGAAGAATAAAATATTTCTTCTTCCTGTAGGGGTTGGTAAGTGTTGGAAGGCTTGCCTCTTCCTCTTTTTAGTTAACCATGAGTGGTAGGGTGTGAGAGCTTCCTCTGCAGGTCCTCTTGACTCCAATTTTAGTTGAGTTCACATATTAAATTTCAGTTATATAAAAATAATTTGATAAGCAAATAATTTACCTATGGATGTTGAAATGTGACCTGCATTTTAATTATTTTCATTGTAACTAAACTGAAGTTTGTGAAAGGAGAGGCTGCTTCACCTTGTCTTTTTCCTTAGGTAAGTCTTCAGCATTTGCCACAGTAGTTAGCATATGGTTGGTTCTCAGTGAATATTTAATTGATGAAAAAAAACATTTAATAAATGACAGTTATTTATTTCTAGTTGCACAGAAGAAGCATGCACAGAATGTCTTAAATTTGTTCCTCTTTCTATGATTACCTATGCTAATTTTACTTCTAGGAAAGGGCAATGGTGTGCCAAGGGATATAAACCAGCATTCTTTAAACTAGGATTAACTTCTTCAGCACCCAAAGGAATTTTGATGTGGGGTGAGAAATACTCACTGATACTTATTATTCTTTGTGTTTTCTTCAAGGTTTACTTTGTTAAATTTCTGTATCTAATGAATAAAATAGTGATAACCAATTTTCCTTGAACATTTAAACTTGATTACTAATTTTGATTCATATTAATTTTTAAAGCTAAAGTTCAATTAAAACTTGTGATTTATAAGAAATATGTGTTTAGTCTTTATTCCCTTTACTGGCATAAACATTCCAAAACCTTTGGAATTTACTAAGTGTAAAGAGCTACAATGTGTTTTTTGTTATGAGGGGCTGGTTCCTAGCAGACCCAATCACATGATTAATATTTCTATGTCTCTGGTTCTAGTTTGCTCACTTGATTGTTTTGTTCATTAGGTTCCACTTGCAGGTGAGATCATATGATATTTCTCTTTTATAACCTGGATTATTTCACTCAGCATAATACTCCCAGTTGAATCGAAGCTGTCGTGAAGGGTGGGAGTTTCTCCTTTCTTGCTGCTGCATAATATTCCATCATGTAAATGTAACACAGTTTTTTGGTCCATTCATTTACTGATGGGCACTTAAACTTCTTCAAGCACTTGGGTATTATAAATAACACTGCTATGAACATAGGCTTGCATAGATTCTTTTGAATTGGTGTTTCAGGATACTTAGGGTATAATCCCAGCAGTGGAATTGCTGGGTCAAAAGGCAGTTCTTTTATAGTTTTTTGAGGAAATTCTATTATGATTTTCAAAATAGCTGGACCAGTCTGCATTCCTACCAACACTGTACTAATGTTCCCTTTTCTGCAAAACTTCACCAGCACTTGTTTGTTCATTTTTAAGTATATTTCATTGATTATGCTATTACAGTTTTCCAAAATTTCCTGCCTTTTTCCCACCTCCACCCTGCACTCCAAACCCTCCAGCTTTCCCCTGACCTTAATTAATCTCCATGGGTTATACATAAAAATTCTTTGAGTTCTCTGATTCCTATGCCATTTTTTACTTCTCCCCATCCATTTAATACCCACCAATTATGCTTCTTCTTCCTTGTACCGTTTAACCCTTATTCTTCTCTTCCCCCTCCTCACTGAAAAGCCTCCATGTGATGTCCATTTCTCTAACTCTGTTCCTATTCTAGTTGTTGGCTTAGTTTTTGTTTTTGTTGTTTTTCTTTCTTTTTCTTTTTTTAGATTCATTTGTTGATAGTGTGAGTGTGTTATCATTTTACCATTCATATTTTTTTATCTTTTCTTAGATAAGTCCCTTTCACGTTTCATATAATAAGGGCTTGGTGATGATGAACTCCTTTAACTTCACCTTATCTGGGTAGCACTTTATCTGCCCTTCCATTCTAAATGACAACTTTGTTGGATAGAACAATCTGGGATGTAGGTCCTTGCCTTTCATGAATTCAAACACTTCTTTCCAGCCCCTTCTTGCCTGTAAGATTTCTTTTGAGAAATCAGCTTATAGCCTTGTGGGAACTCCTTTGTAGGTAACTCATTCCTTCCCACTTGCTGCTTTTAAGATTCTGTCCTTATGGCTTTAATCTTGGGTAACTTAATGATGATGTGCCTTGGTGTGTTCCTCTTTGGGTCCAACTTCTTTGGGACTCTCTGGGCTTCCTGGATTTCCTGGAAGTCTATTTCCTTTGCCAGATTGGGGAAGTTTTCCTTCATTATTTGTTCAAATAAATTTTCAATTTCTTGATGTTTCTCTTCTCCTTGTGGTACCCATATAATTTAGGTTGTCCCAGAGGTTTGAAAGACACTCTTCACTTTTTTGAATTCCTGTTTTTTCATTCTATTCCAGTTGGATGTTTATTTCTTCCTTTTGTTCCAAATCATTGATTTGAGTCCTGGTTTCCTTCCTGTCACTGTTGGTTCTCTGAATATTTTGCTTTATTTCATTTTGGGTATCTTTCATTTGTTCTTTCACTTTTCGACCAAGCTCAGTCAGTTCTGTGAGCATTTTGATTACCAAGGCTTTACATTCTCCATCAGATAGGTGGGCTATCTCCTCATCACTTAGCTCTCTTTCTGAAGTTTTGCTCTGTTGTTTCATTTTGGCCCTGTTTCTTTGTTTGGGGCCCCTATTAAGTTGTAAGTTGTAAGAGGGCTGGCCCTTACATATGCACCCAGGCAGGGCAACCCTCCTTGCTGTGTTGCCACACTGCATGTGGGGGAGAGTCCAGAAAAGGAACAATGCAGCTCATCTGCTTGTCTCTCACCCCCTTTTCAATGAACCATTGTGTGAGACTGGGAGTTTTTTCTGCTGTGGCAACCACCACAGACCATAGCCCACTCTGAGTCTCAGTTTCCCCTTAAGTCAGCCCCATCCACCCTGCCAGAGCCAGCTTGGCCTGCAAGGTCACTGCCTTGCTGCAGTTTCTCAAGCAGCCCGGCCCTCGAGTGTCTGCCGCCTTGCCATGGTTTCTCTCCCACTGCTGCCTTACCAGCCTGGTTGTTCTGTTTGACTGTTTCTTTATTTCTATGGTTGTTGGAGACCAATGCTGTATGATTTTTTGGAACTTCTGGTTGTTAATTGATTTTAGATTGGTTGTTATCCTCCGCTTGGCTGTGAAAGGAAGCAAGGGGTTTCTATCTACGCCTCTGTCTTGGCCAAACACTATGTTGATTTGTTTATGATGGCCATTCTGATTGATCTTAAGTGATATCCCATTGTGGTTTTATTTTTTTCACTTCTTAAAAATTCTTCTTCAAGTATAATTTTCAGTCTTTTATTCCCATCCCAGCCCACCCCGCAGTGCTCCCCACCTCCCTCCCATTTCCACCTCCCCCTAGTTTTTGTCCATGTGTCCTTTATACTTGTTCCTGCAAACCCTCCCATTTTCCCCCTGAAATTCCCTCCCCCCTCCCCTCTGGTCACTGTCAGCCTGTTCTCTATTTCAGTGTCTTTGGTTATATTTTTCTTGTTTGTTTGTTTTGTTGTTTAGGTTCCTGTTAAAGGTGAGATCATATAATATTTATCTTTCACTGACAAGCTTATTTCACTCAGCATAATGAGTTCCAGTTCCATCCACGCTGTTGCAAAGGGTAGGAACTCCTTCTTTCTTTCTCCTGCATAGAATTCCATTGTGTAAATGTACCATAGTTTTTGGATCCATTCATTTACTCATGGACACCTAGGTTACTTCCAACACTTGGCTATTGTAAATTTTGCTGCTATGAACATTGGAGTGCACAGGTTCTTTTGGAATTGGTGTTTCAGGTTTCTTAGGATATAATCCTAGCAGTGGAATTGCTGGGTCAAAAGGCAGATCCATTTTGAGTTTTGTGAAGAAATTCCATACTGTTTTCCATAGTGGTTGTACCAGTCTGCAATCCCACCAACAGTGCACTAGGGTCTCCCTTTCTCCACAACCTCTCCAACACTTGTTGTTTATTGCTTTGTTTATGATGCCCATTCTGACTGGTGTAAAGTGGTATCTCATTGTGGTTTCAATTTGCATCTCTCTGATAGCTAGCCATATTGAGCATCTTTTCATGTGTCTCTGGGCCCTCTGTATGTCCTCCTTGGAGAAGTGTCTGTTCAAGTCCTTTGCCCATTTTTTAAATTGGGTTGCTTGTCTTCTTAGAGTGGAGTCCTGTGAGTTCATTACTTATTTTGGACATTAAACCCTTACCTGAGGTATCATTGGCAAATATGTTTTCCCATACAGTTGGTTCTCTTTTTATTTTATTACTGTTTTCTTTAGCCATGCAGAAGCTTTTTATTTTGATGAGATCCCATTTATTTATTCTTTCCTTTATGTCCCTTGCTCTGGGGGACATATCAGTAAAAATGTTGCTGTGTGAAATATCTGAGATTTTCCTGCCTATGTTCTCCTCTAGGACTTTAATGTTGTCCTGGCTTATATTTAAATATTTTATCCACTTTGAATTTGTTATTTTGTATGGTGTAAGTTGGTGCTGGAGTTTCATTTTTTTGCACGTAGCTGTCCAGTTCTCCCAACACCATTTGTTGAAGAGGCTATTTTTACTCAATTTTCATGTTGCTGCCCACTTTGTCAAATATTAATTGACTTAAGAGCCTTGGGTTTATTTCTGGGCTCTCTGTTCTGTTCCATTGGTCCATGTGCCTGGTTTTTATGCCAGTACTAGGCTGGTTTGATTACAGCGGACTTGTAATACGGTTTGGTATCAGGTATTGTGATCCCTCCTACTTTGCCCTTCTTTCCCAAAATTGCAGCAGCTATTTGGGTTCCTTTATGGTTCCATATAAATTTTTGAAGTGTTTGTTCTATATCTGTGAAATATGCCATTGGTACTTTAACAGGTATTGTACTGAATCTGTAAATTGCTTTGGTAGTATGGGCATTTTGATGATGTTAATTCTTCCAATCCATGAACACGGTATATGTTTCCACTTGTTTGTGTCTTCCTTGGTTTCTTTCTTGAGTGTTGTGTAGTTTCCTGAATACAGGACTTTTACCCCCCTTGGTTAGGTTTATTCCTACGTATTTTATTTTTCTTGTTTCAATATCAAATGGGATTTTTTTGTTGATTTCTGCTTCTGCTGTTTCATTGTTAATATTCAAAAATGCCTTTGATTTCTGGATATTGACTTTGTATCCAGCTGGTTTGCCAAACACATTTTTTAGGCCGAGCAGTTTTTTTTGGTGGAGTCTAAAGGATTTCCTATGTACACTATCATGTCGTCTGCAAACAATGACAGTTTTGTTTCCTCCTTTGCAATTTGGATGCCTTTTATTTCCTTTTCTTGTCTGATCACTGTGGCTAAAACTTCCAACACTATGTTGAATAGAAGTGGTGAAAGTGGACAACCTTGTCTTGTTCCTGATCTTAGTGGAAAAGATTTTAGTTTGTGACCATTGAGTATGATGTTGGCTGTAGGTCTCTCCTGTATGGCCTTTATTATGTTGAGGAATGTTCCTGCTATTTCCAGTTTGCTGAGTGTTTTCATCATAAATGGGTGCTGTACTACCTTATGAAATTCCTTTTGCATATCTATTGATGTGATCATGTGATTTTTGACTTTCATTTTGTTTATGTGATGTATTACATTTATTGATTTGTGACTATTGTAGCAGCCTTTCATCCTTGGGGTGAATCCCACTTGGTCATGGTATATGATGTTTTAAATGTATTGTTGGATGCAGTTTGCCCATATTTTCTTTAGGATTTTAGCGTCTATGTTCATCAGTGATACTGGCCCGAAGTTGTCTTTCTTTGTTGTATCTTTACCTGGTTTTGGGATGAGGGTGATGCTGGCTTCATAAAAAGAGTTTAGGAGTCTTCCATCATTTTGTATTTTTTGGAATAGTCTGTGAAGTATAGGGGTTAGCTCTTCCTTAAATGCTTTGTACAATTCTCCTGTGAAACCATCTGGTGCAGGCCTTTTGTGTGTCAGGAGTTTTTTGATTACTGCTTCAATTTCTTTTGCTGTTATCGGTCTGTTCATGCTTTCTGCTTCTTCTTCATTGAGTTTTGGGAGATTATATTTTTCTAGAAATTTGTCCATTTCACCTAGGTTTTCAAATTTCTTGGCATACAGTTCTTTGTAGTAATTTCTTACAATTCTTTGTATTTTTGTGGTATCAGTTGTAATCTCCCCTCTTTCATTTCTGATTGTTTTTATTTGGGTCCTTTCTCTCTTTTTTTCTTGATGAGTCTGCTTAAAGGCATGTCAATTTATCTTTTTACACAACCAGCTCCTGGATTCATTGATCCTTAGAATTGTGCTTTTAATCTCTATGTGTTTAATTCTGCTCAGATTTTGGTTATTTCCTTCCTTTTATCTGCTCTGGACTGTCCTTGTTGTTGTTCCTCAAGTTCTTGTTGGCATAGGCTTAGGTTGTGTGAAATGTTTCTATCCTTTTTCGGTAGGCCTGTATTGCTATGGACTTTCTTCTCAGGACTGCCTTCTCTGTGTCCCATAAGTTAACAGTTGTTGTGAGATCATTTTCGTTTGTTTACAGAAATTTTTTATTTCTTTTGTGATCTCATTCTTGACCCACTCATTGTTTAATAGCATGCTATTCAATCTCCATGTTTTTGAGTGTTTTGCATTTTTTTCCTTGAGGTTGGTTTCTAGTTTCAGTCCCTTGTGGTCAGAGAAAATGCTTGATATGATTTCAATTTTCTTGAATTTGTTGAGGCTTGTTTTGTGTCCTATCATGTAGTCTATCTTTGAAAATGTTCCATGTGCATTTGAAAAGAATATTTATTTTGCTTCTTTGGGATATATGGCTCTCTATATATACCAGTTAATTTCATTTCATCTAGGGCATTGTTCAATGCCACAATATCTTTGTTGATATTTTGGTTGGAAGATTTGTTCATTTTTGACAGTGTGGTGTTAAAATCCCCTACTATAATTGTGTTGCTGTCAATATCTTTCTTTAAACCCTCCAAGATTTTCTTTATGTATTTGGATGATCGTATGTTGAGTGCATATGTATTTACAATGTTTATGTGGTCTTTGTGGATTCTTCCCTTGAGTGTTATGAAGTGTCCTTCTTGGTGTTTTTTTATGGCCCTTGTTTTGAAGTGTATTTTGTCTGATATGAGTATTACTATCCCAGCTTTTTTTCTTTCCTGTCTGTTTCCTTGGAGTATTTCTTTCCAGGCCTTCACTTCAGTCTGTGTAGGTCTCTTATTCTGAGGTGGGTCTCTTGTAGGTAGCATATGTGTGGGTCATGCTTTCTTATCCATTCAGCTATTCCATGTCTTTTGATTGGAGCATTTAGCCCATTTACATTTAAGGTTATTAATAGGGACTTATTCATTGCCATTTATGTACATGTGTTCCTCTCTCCCTCTCTCTCTCCCTCCCTCTCCCTCCCTCTCTCTCTCTCTCTCTCTCTCTCTCTCTCTCTCTCTCTCTTCCTTCCTTTCCTGAAAGCAGTCCTTTTAGCATCTCTTGCAGAGCTGGTTGGGTGGAGGTGTATTCTTTTAGACTTCTTTTCTCTGGGAAGCTCCTTATTTGGTTTCTATCTTGATTGAGAGCCTTGCTGGGTAAAGTAGCCTTGGTTTCAGGCCTCTGGTTCTCATTATGTAGAATATTTCTTGCCATTCCCTTCTGGCTTGGATGTTTCCATGAAGAAGTCAGCTGTTAACCTTATTGGGGCTCCCTATTTCTCCTTTGCTGCCTTTAAGATTCTCTCTTTGTCTTGGAATTTTGCCATTTTAATTATGATGTGTCTTGAAGTAGGTCTTTTTGGGTTCCTCTTGATGGGGACTCTCTGTGTTTCCTGGATTTGTGTGACTTTTTCTCTCATCAAATTAGGGAAGTTTTGCATCATTACTTTTTCAAACAGCTTTTCTATCCCTTGCTCTTCTTTTCTTTCTGGTATTCCTATTATATGGATATTGTTATGTTTCATGTTGTCCTGCCTTTCCCTTAGTCCCTCTTCATTATTTCTGATCCTCTTGTCCTTTTCTTGCTCTTTCTGGTTGTGTTTTTCTACCTTGTCTCCAGCTCACTGATTCAATCTTCTGCTTCATGTAGCCTACTTTAGATTCCTTCTACTGTGTTTTTCAGTTCAGAATTAGCATTCTTCATTTCCTTTTGGCCCTTGTTGATAGTTTATATTTTCTTTTTCATGTTGATGTAGTTTGCACTGAGTTCTTTGTACTATCTGGTAGTTCTCTGTGAGCTCATTGAACTTCCTGATAACCACTGCTTTGAAGTCAATATCTGATGGTTGACTTGCCTCTATTTCATTTAGCATTCTTTCTCAGGCTTCCTTCTTTCCTTTCATTTTGGGAGTATTTCTTTGTCTTTCCATTGTTTGTGAGACTCTTCTTGTTAGCCTCAGATTCTTAAATTGATCTCTTCTGAGACCCTGGGTTTCTTGTGTGAACTTCTATGGTGGAATACCTGTGAGATTCAACAGTGGAGTCTCCTTAGCCTCATGAGTTCCCTGGTCTTGGGCTGTCATTTATGTTGGCTCTCTGTATGTTTTTGGGTTTTGATTGTTGTTGGGTCTTTTTTTGTTGAGTCCTTCCCTCCAGCTGGTTAACTGAGGATCACTCTGTCCACCATATCTTGTATTCTGTTGTGCAGGTGAAGACAGGTTGTTTTTGAATCTGACTCTTCTGTGGTACAAAATTTTGAGGCTCTCTCTCAGTCTTGCTCCGTTGTTTGTTGTGGGTAATGTCTCCACCTTTTAGTTATATTTCCAGATCAGTCCTGGATTGAGGTTAGTGTGGCTTTCACTCCCTCCTCCACCTTCTTCCTTTGTTATCTTTTGGTTGTTCCTTTGTTGGTGGGTTTCCTCTGCCAGCAGTTGTACTGGTGTTCATTTATCACACCTTGCAAGTTCTCTGGAGTAAGTGAAATTTGTCTCACTTTCTCTGTGGTTGGTAAGACCCCTGTTTGGGTCTAACTCTGGTCTTTTCTCGACTCCAGGTATTATTGTCTCACTGTCCGATTTTTCAATGTCCTCTATAATTTTGGGTCTGCAGTCTTCATATATTCTGGAATACCATTGGCTGTTAGCTCTGTTCCTCAGAAGATCGGCTAGGTATTTCACCCATGTGGTGGGGGAAGTGGACTTTACTTCCAGCTACCTCACCACCATCTCTTGAATTCTATAAATTATTTTTAAATTAAGATATATACATTGTTTTAGACATATTATTACATGACCAATAGATGGCTATATAGTTAAACATAACTTTTATATGCATTGGAAAACCAAATAATTTATGACTAATTTATTGCTATATTCACTTTATTGCAATGATCTGGAGTCACACTCTAATTTTTTTGAAGTATGCCTATATGTATATCATTATTCATAGAATAACCACTATACAAATAAACATAGTAATGAGCTATATAAGTAAATTGAAGTGGAATACTAACAAGCATTCACAAAACTCACAGTAAAGAAGAAAAACAGAAATAAGACAGTAAAAAGCAACAGAGCAGAAATAATAAAATGGTAGAATTAAATCTTAACACCGTAATTATGTTAAATGTAAATTAGATAAACACCAAAATTGTTATAAAAATGTATATTGAAAATAATCAGAATGTAGTCAGTGTATAAGAAATTCTTCAAATAACATACATAGCTTAAAAGTAAACAGATGCACCCATTAGTATGGCTACCTCTTGGGAACCACCCTGCCTGGTTTCAGAAGCTGTAACTCCCCATGGCTAAGTCTGCATAAAAAGATCTTGAGGCCATAAGCCACTAAGTAGACAGAACTTATCCTCCTGATAGGGATGCAGCCTCTGCCCCTTTACTTCACCCTACTTGGCCTCTGGAGGATGGCTGGATAGTCAATGACAGGTACGATTCCTCAAGGAAGGAACAAACTAAGACAGGCACAGCCACAAAGGGGCCAACAGGGAAGGACTTAGGGGCTTGTGGAGGATAGACAAAAGACCCTCAACCCTAAGCTTTATCATAGCCTGGGTCCTCATTCTATCTGTAAAAAGTTGACTATTTCCTCTTGGCTGCCTTGCTTCCCCTGCCTGATTCAGGCCTAAACCAATTCTGAAGGGGGATGCAGCACTGTGCCGGAATGGGTGGTTCCCCGTGGGGCGTGATCAGGCCTAGGAAAGAATGCATGAAGTCCCGTGAAACCTGCTTTGCTAAGAATGTCCTCATTTTAAATGTTAAGGATTCAAGTACAAAATAAGTTTGTTCCCCAAGGTTTTACAGCTGATTTTTGTTACCCTGTCTACCAGACCCTGACTCAAAAGGACCCCGATGATCCCAGAAATGTTATCTGTAAACCATACCTCCTTTCTTTGGTTTCTTTATCAGAAACCAAGCCTCTCTGATACACATCCCTATGAAAGCTAAACTCAATAAAAGCCCATTGAGAGAGAGGCTTGACACCTTTCTCCTCTGAGAGACTGGTCAGCCTTTCCTCCCCTAAAAGATTATGTCTTGGTAGACTTATTCTCATCTGCAGTGGCATGGGTGGGGATCTGCAGGTGGAGTCCCCTCTACACAGCTACCCTCCAAAAAATGTGCAAAAATATTGGTGAGAATGTGGGGAGATATAAAACGTTGTGCTTTCTTGGTAGGAGTTAAAATTGTTAATCAAAAAGTAACTAGACCTTAAATGTTTAGAAAAATCTTTGCCTATTCACATGAAGAGAGAGAGCACAAGCTTGTTTTGAAGAAAACACTAAAGGTGTTACCATCATAACCATTTGATAACAATATTAGCATGAGTGTGAAGCCACCACAGCAGAAATATTATCAGTTTGAAATTAGGGGACAGAAATGGGATCAAATAAAGAACTCTGTCAGAAGTTGTAGCTCCTACAAGACCAGACCATAAAGCTATTTGCTTGCAAATGTGCTATTCTTCAAGACAAGGAAGAATGACCTCAAAGTTATTTAGAGATACCAGGGATTCCTCCTCAGTTTCAAAAGGGGAGGCTGTTACCGTGGTGTAAACAGCGTAGATGTCAACTATCTGGAGCCTTGCAGGTGAAGCTGCCCCAGCCTTATAAGTGAGATGCCCTGCCAGGCAGGGCCTCCATCTGGAAGAACCACAAAGGCAGAACTGTTATGTTGGTGGATCCAGGAGGTGAGACATTGAGCCAAACTAGATTATTCTCAATCTTGAAAATGTCATCGAATTTGCCTTGTTAAGTTTTGGTCTTACTTGGGACATGTCCTGTCTTTCTTTTTCTTTTTCCTTTTTATTTCTCACTTTTGGAATGGGAACATCTTTTCTACATCTGTCCCAACATTTCTGATTTTCAAAACTGATTTTGAATGCACACAACTTACATGTTTTCACAGGTTCACACCTGGAGAAGGATTTTGCTTCATAATGAATGATACTTCAAGTATTACCTATACCCGACTTATATGTTTAGATAAGATTTTGGACTTTACTATTTAGAGTTCATGCTGGAACAATTTAAGACTTTTGGAAATGTTGGGAAGGGGTGAATTTATTTTGCATGTGATCAGTACATAAATTTGGGAGGCCAGGGTAGAATATTATGGATTAAATGTTTGTGTTTCCTCAAATTCATGTTAAAGTCCTAATTTACAATATGATGGTATGTAGAGGTATATGGAAGATAACTGGGATTAGATAATATCACTAATATGGACCCCTGTGATAGGATTAGTGTCCTTATAAAAAGAGAAAGAAACCTGAGCTTGTTCTCTATTATGAGAGGGCAAGAAGAGGATTCTCACTAGGAAATAAATCTCCCAGCACCTTGATTTTAGACTTCCCAATGTCCAAAGCAGTGAGAAATAAATGCCCATTTTTTATGCCATCCAGCCTATGGTATTTTGTTAGAGCAACTTGAAATAAGACACAAAATTTAAAAAAGAAAGAAAGAAATAAACCTGAATGAATGTTGACTTTGTATCCGGCCATTTTGCCAAATTCACTTGTAAGATCGAGTAGTTTTTTGGTGGAGTCTATAGGGTTTGCTATGTATATCATCATACCATCTGCAAACATTGACTGTTTTACTTTCCATTTTTTAAATCTGTCTAACCATTGTGTCTAGAACTTCTAATCCCATGCTGAATAGAAGTGGTGAGAGTGGACACCCTTGTCTTCTTCCTGATCTTAGTGGGAAAGCTTTTGGTTTTTACCTGTTGAGTATATTGGCTGTGGTTTCAAAGGACCTGAACAGACAGTTCTCCAAGGAGGACATCCAGTGGGCCCAGACACATGAAAAAATGCTCAACATCAATATACATTGGAGAGATGAAAATTAAAACCACAATGAGATATCACTCCACACTAGACAGAATGGCCATCATTAATAAACCAAAAAAACAACAAGTGCTGGTGATGTTGTGGAGAAAAGGGAATGCTTGTACATGGTTGGTGGCAATGCAGGCTGGTGCAGGCACTGTGGAAAACAGCATGGAATTTCCTAAAAAAAACTAAAAATGGATCTGCCTTTCTATCCAGCAATCCCACTACTTGGGGCTATACCCTAAGAATCCTGAGTCATCAATTCAAAAGAACCTATGCACCCCAATGTTCATAGCAGTGTTGTTTACAATAGCTAAATACTGGAAACAGCCTAAGTGCCCATCAGTAAATGAGTGAACAAAAAAAACTGTGGTACATTTACACAATGGAATACTACTCAGCACAAAGAAAGAAGGAGCTACTACCATTTGCAAAAGCATGGATGGATCTGGAGAGCATTATGCTCAGTGAAATATGCCAGCTGGTGAAAGACAAATAGCATATGATCTCACCTATAAGTGTAACCTAATCAACAAAACAAAAAAGGGGGTACTTCTGGCCAAGATGGAGGCATAGGTAGACACAGTGTACCTCCTCACACAACCAGGATAGGGACAACAACAATCTAGAAACACAATAACAACCAGAACTGACAAAAAAATTGAACTGTATGGAAGTTGGACAACCAAGAAGTTAAAATAGACAAGTTCATCTGGGCAGCTGGGTGCCAGGCACTACATGGAGACAAGAGAGCATTGGGACTGGAGGCGTAAGGCATCCTGGGTGTGCAAGACTACACTGGGCAGACCCTGAGCACGCAAGCGGCAGCTGGCAGACCCCGGCTGAGGGGTGGCAGCCAGGAGACCCAGTGAGGGAGCAATTATGAAGCAAGGCACTGTGCTCAACTCAGGATTACTGCTCTGGGAAACAGAGCATTGGGGCACTGATTGAAAACACCTGTGGTGATTGAGGCACACAGAGAGACTCCCAGCCTAACAGGAGAAGTCATTGGAAAGTCCCACGGAGTGCACAAGTCCACCCACACGGGAATTGGCACCAGAAGGGCCCAGTTTGTTCGGAGGAAGCAGCAAAAGGGACTGAGGTCCGACAGAGAGCAGAGTAAGCACCATTGTTCCCTCTCGAACCCTGCCCCCACATACAACGTCACAACCCAGTGACTGGTGCCCCGCCCTGGTGAACACCTAAAGCTTCACCCCTCATACTTAACAGGCATGACCAGACCAAAGCAAAAAAACAAAAAACAAAAAACAAAAAAGATGGCTCAAACAGAATTGAAAACCCCAGAATCAGTACTTTTAAGTGACCAAGAGATAGCTAACCTATCAGATGCACAGTTCAAAGCACTCGTGATCAGGATGCTCACAGAACTGGTTGATTTTGGTCACAAATTAGATGAAAAAGTGAGGGCTACAATAATTGAAATGAAGAAAAATGTACAGGGAACCAATAGTGATGGAATGAAAGCTGGGTCTCACATCAATGGAGTGGACCAGAAGGAAGAAAGAAACATCCAATCAGAAAAGAATGAAGAAATAAGAATTCAAAAACATGAGGAGAGGCTTAGGGACATCCAGGACATCTTTAAACATTCCAACATCCGAATTATAGGGGTACCAGAAGGAGAAGAGGAAGAGCAGCCAATGGAAAATTTATTTGAATAAATAATAAAGGAGAACTTCCCCATTCTGGCAAAGGAAATAGACTTCTAGGAAGTCCAGGAAGCTCAGAGAGTCCCAAAGAAGTTGGACCCAAGAAGGAAAACACCAAGGCACATCAGAATTACATTAGCCAAGGTAAAAATGAAGGAGAGAATCCTAGAAGCAGCAAGAGATAAAGAGACAGTTACCTACAAAGGAGTTCCCATCAGACTGTCAGCTGATTTCTCAAAAGAGACCTTGCAGGCAAGAAGGGGCTAGAAAGAAGTATTCCAAGTTATGAAAGGCAAGGACGTACAGCCAAGAGTACTCTATCCATCAAAGCTTTCATTTAGAATGGAAGGGCAGATAAAGAGCAAGTTCAAGGAGTTCATCATCACCAAATCCTTATTATACTGAAATGTTAAAGGTGCTTATCTAAGAAAAAGAAGATAAAAAAGCATGTATAGTAAATTGACAGTAAACTCACAATTATTAACAACCACACCTAAAACAAAAAGAAACTTAGCAAACAACTAGAACAGGAACAGAACCACAGAAATGGAGATCACATGGAGGGTTAGCAACAGAGGAGTGAGAGAAGGAGAGAGCGGGAAAAGGTACAGAGAATAAGTAGCATAGATGGTAGGTAGAAAATAGGGGGAGGGCAAGAATAGTATGGGAAATGTAGAAGCTAAAGAACTTATGATACATGACATGAACTAAATGGGGGGAATGTGGGTGGGAGAGGGTGTGCAGGGTAGAGGGGAATGAATAGGGGGTAATGGGACAACTGTAATAGCATAATCAATAAAATATATTTTTTAAAAATGAAAAAAAACAAGAAAGCAAATTTTAACCAGAGACATTGAAATTAAGAACAAACAGACAGTAACCAGAGGGGAGGGGGAGGGGATAATGGGGGGAAAGGGGGAAGGGTTTTCAGAAACATCTATAAAGGACACATGGACAAAACCAAAGCAGGGTAGGATCAAGAGTGGGTAGTGGGGATGGCTGGGGTGGGGGTGTGTGTGCGGGAAATTGAGGCAACCATACTTAAACAACAATAAAAAAGTTTTAAAACCTAACTCAAAATGAATCAGAGGTTGAAATAAGAAAGTACAAGTATGAAAACATAGGTGCTAAACTTATGGGCCTTGGTCTTATGGAGGATTTTATGAATTGACCTGAAAGGAAAGGAATATAAAGGAAAAGAAAATGTATGGTACTATATCAAACTAAAAAGCTTATGCACAGCAAAAGAAACTGCTAACAAAACAAAAAGGCAACCAACCACATGGGAAAAGATATTTGCAAATAACAGCTCTGACAAGGGGTTAATATCCAAAATATATATAAAAAAAAAACAACTCATGTAACTCAACACCCAACAAACAATCCAATTAAAAAAATGGGCAGATGACCTGAATAAATACTTCTTTCAAGACTACATACAAATGAAAAAGATATATGAAAAAAATGTTCAACTTCACTAGCTATTAGGGAAATGCAAATCAAAACTACAATGAGATACTACCTCATACCTGTTAGAATGGCTGTTATCAACTAGACTGTTAATAACAAGTGTTGGAGAGGTTTTGGAAAAAAAGGAAACCCCCTTCATTGCTGGTGGGAATCTCAGCCACTATGAAAAATGTTATGGTGGTTCCTCAATTAAAAATGAGTTACCATATGATCTAGCAATTCCTCTCCTAGGTGTCTATCCCCCCAAATTCAAAACATTTACACAAATATATATGCACCCATAAGTTCATTGCAGCATTATTTACAGTGGCCAAAACTGGAAACTGAAGTGTCCTTTGATAGATGATTGGATAAAGATGTGGTACACAACACAGTGGATAATACTCAGCCACAAGAAAAGATGAAATAGTGCTATTTGGAACAACATGGATGGATCTTGAGAATATCATGCTAAATGAGATGTCAGATAGAAGTTAAGAACCGTATGATTTTACTCATCTGTGGTATATAAAACTGAAAGCAACAAATAAACAAAGCAAGCAAAAGCTCTTAGATACAGAAAACATGGTAGGTGAGGTGGGGGCAGAAGTAAAGGGTAAAGAGAGTCAAACATGTGATGACAGATGATGATTTGACTTTGGGTGGTGGGCACACTAGGCAATACACAGATCATGTATCATAGAAATGTACACTTGAAATATATATAATCTTCTTAACCAATGTCACCCCAATAAAATTAAGAAATAAATATTTAAACAAAAACAAAAATGAAACATCAGCTCCTCCTCCTTTGCTGTTGATGAGTCTACTAATGAAGAACATAGCACTTTCCTTTATAATCACAATTAGGTTTTAAAAACTGTGGATGTCCTATTTTCACAAGGCTGTTACTTGACCACTGAAGATTATAGTTTTGAAGTGTTATCAGTGGCATGTTTTAGCTTTGGGGTTTTTTTTTCTTTGCAAAAAGTGTACTTCAGCAATCACCAGCAAGCATCGACTTCCATGACCTTCCCATAGTATACTGGAAAACTTCAGCCTTATTGTCAGCCTAACCATTGTCAAAAACAGTATATTTGAATCCATTTTGCCTTTGCTTTTGAAGATCTGAAGGCCATTCAGAGTGCTTTCTGTTACATACTAAGGTTCCTTCGTTCTCGAAGAACTGTATTCAGCTGATTTTATGGACAGAATAACTGATTTTGGAACACTGCAAAAAAAAAAAACATCTGTACTTTAAATTTTCAAAAAATAAAACTAACATTAGAATTAACACATTGAAGCTTAAAATATATTGACCCTGAAATGTCAAGGGGAAACACCATCACTGCTCATCATGAAATACTTTAAGCAAAACTGCCAAAATCCAGATACAGACTCATGTTAAAAATACTCAGTTTTTAGTCAGTTGTTTGGGGACCAGATTCATGAATGTTATTTCAGGGCGGGGAGAAGTGAAATATCCAGAACTATTGTTGGTGATGTGTTATTGACCTTGTTCTTAAAACCAGCCTGTGGTAGCTTTGGAAAGAATGTGTTTTATACTTATGTTCAGTCCTCACTGGAAGAACTTCAAGAGGATTTTGTGAAACTCAAAGCCTGATTGTTTTGACTAGATACTTCCAGAGAAATACTCTAGAAAAATTTGGATGTAAAATTTCTAAACAAATGAGAAGACTTCATTCCATTCATTACTCCATTTTCTACTTACATTTTTCTTTAGTTGTTATATCTAATAGAATTGCAACCTAGAAATTAAGCTCCTTCTGTGTTGCCATCTGAGCCATCAAGTTTGGGGCTATTTTCATTTTTCAAAAATTTGTAAGTATACATTTGTACAGATAAGCTAACCAAGTTGATAAGTCTAATTTCCTTTCAGAAAATGAGAAATAAAATACATATATGGACCTTTCATTGAGCTGTTATTTAGGTATATAATTGTAAAACAAAGTAATAAGACTGATCTTACACTGAATTTCAGTGCTAGTTTTTGTTCATGCCAAAATCACCTAGTAGTCACCACACTTTTGCTCATTAACTCTAGAATCCAAGTATTCATACTTTTATTCTTATATATAGATACAAACAAGATTTTCCCTTTTCTTTTGATTATCAAATTTAATTCAAAAGATGTAACCATTTTGTGAGTCAGAAATTTTAGATCTCAGTTGAGCAGTGATTGCTTAGGGTCTGTCATGTGGTACCAGTTGGATGCCAGTGGACTACAGTTATCTGAAAACTTGATGGGATGTCCAAGATGGCTCAGTTGGATGATCACTAGGAACTATTGCCCAGAGTGCCTATGCATAGTCTCTAGCACAATGATCTCAGTATGGTTGGACTTCTTTCATGGAAGCAGAATTCCCTGGAGTTAAAGTTAAAAACTTTATATGATCCTCATTTAATTTTCCTTTCTTCGGTATAAATTGTTTGGTGTTGTATAAGGAGTGAGCTATGGCTAAAGTTATTCTTACAAAATTCTATTTGAATAGTTCCCATATAATGTGAATTTTCTGGTGTTGTATTAACATTTAAGCTATGGCTAACTTTTCCATATTCATCATTTTTATATGACTGGTAAGATATGGGCTATAAGTAAAGGTTATCCCCCAAACCCTTCATTTTATTCATAGGGTTTTTCTCCAGTTAGAATTCTCTCATAATGAGCAAGGAAGTTGCTAAGTGCCTCCCTTTCTGTAGTATAACTTTCTGATTTCACATAAGGCATTATTGGGGCTAGAGGTAATCTCACATTTATTACATTTATTTGGTGTTAGGTATATTAAAATGTGGGCTGTGGCTAAAGCCTTTATACATGTATTACATTCAGATTCCCAGTTTTCACAACACTCATAGAGTTTCCTTCTACCATGAATTTTCTGGTTTGAACCATCACCATACTGATAATATTCAGTTGTTTCTCTTCAGAATAAATTATCTCATACTGTGAAAGTTCTGAGTTGTTTGGTAGCATCTACCAAAGCCAACCAACACAAATATGCCTCAGGAACTAGAAAATCCACTCCTAAGTATATATACAAGAGAAATAAATATATGTATACCAAAAGCAAATATATTCACAAAAGCATTATTTATTATAACCCTAAGCTATAAACAAAGAAAAAGTCCACCAAAAATAGATGGATAAACTGTGATATATTCATATGAGATTCTACACAGAATATACAAATTTCTGCTAAATGCACTAATGATGAATTTCAGAGACATAATTATGGAATAAGCCAAATGTAAAAAATATCAATACATGATATATAATCCAATTTGTATAAAGTATAATATGCAAAAATTAATTTATAATGTTAGAAGTTAGAACTGTGGTTAACTCTGAGGAGGTAGCAGCTAATTTTTATTCCATATTTGCAATGAAAAATACAGTTCACAACTACTTTCTTTTTTAAAGTCCTTTGCTTATAGTATGGTTCATATACCAACTCTGTACTACTGGTTTACAACCAGGTAGGTATTGAAATTGAAAACAAGCAATTTTAAATGTGTAAAGCAACTTGAGAAAGTTTATCTCTTGTGACTCTAATAAAAATTGGGACTTGTATTTTCAATGACTTTTGTCATTTAATTTGTCTAGTAATTCTGTGTATTTTATCATCTAGTAAATAATAGGTATGTTTATAGTACCTTAAACTATTGAATATTATTACATTTGCAAGCAACATCAATACAGGGTTTACTATGACTTTCAAAGCTTTTATAAGAATAAAGTCACATCATTTACTATATTTCCATGGTTTCTACCTTGTGAGTTTTCTGATGGACAATGAGGTTTGACTTACAACTAAAGAACTTCCCACATTCTTTACATTCATATGGTTTCTCTCCTGTATGAGTTTTCTGATGGCGAATGAGGTTTGATTTCCTACTAAAGGCTTTCCCACATTGAGGACATCCATTGGACTTCTCTCCTGTATGTATTCTCTGATGAACAGTGAGGATTGCCTTCTGGCGAAAAGATTTTCCACATTCATTACAAATATAGGGTTTTTCCCCTGTATGAATTCTTTGATGGAGAGTAAGGGTTGTCTTTTGGCAGAAGGACTTTCCACACTCACTACAAATATAGGGTTTCTCTCCTGTGTGAGTTCTTTGGTGTACAGTGAGCGTTGTCTTCTGGATAAATGCCTTCCCACATTCATTACATTGATATGGTTTCTCTCCTGTGTGAGTTCTCTGATGATCAATGAGGTATGACTTCTTTCTAAAAGCACTCCCACACTGAGTACATTCATAAGCTTTCTCCCCTGTATGTATTTTGTAATGTCTAGTTAGGGTTGCCTTCTGGCGGAAGGACTTCCCACAATCCATACACATGTAGGGTTTCCCCTCAACATGTGTTTTCTCATGAAGAGTGAGGGCTGTCTTTTGACGGAAGGCTTTTCCACATTGATTGCAAACATAAGGTTTCTCACCTGTGTGAATTCGCTGATGTTCAATGAGATATGACTTCCTTCTAAAGCTATTCCCACAGTAAGGACAATGAAAGGGTTTCTCTTCTGTTTGAGATCTCTGATGCATAATAAAAATGGACTTCCTGCAGAGGAATTTCCCATATTTGCTATATGCATGGGGCTTCTTTTCTATAAGATTTTGTGGATGGACACTTGGATTTGACTTTTTAATGAAAGGCATTATATTTTTATTGTATTCAAAGAGTCTTTCTCCTCCTCTGTGAGTTCTAGTATGTGTAAATAACATTCCTTTCACAAGGAAGGAATTTTCACACTCATTTTGTTCAAATGATTGCTCTTCAGTTTGAACCTTCTGATGTTGAATAAGTTCCTGTTCATCACTCAGACTCCAGTCTGTTTGTTTATAGAGATTCACTGCAGTATGAATTTTCTCATGCTTAGTATTGAGGAGTGATTTCTCCCATCCATTACTCTCACCAAACTTCTCTCTTACAGGTCTTATATTTCTAATGACCAATTCTGAAATATTTTTCAAAACCTTTCCATCAGGTTTATATTCATGTAGTGTTGTTTTTGAAATAATATAGTTCTTGCCTACAGTAAGTGTTTTCCCCCAAATATTACTTCTTTCCTTAGTTAGTCTTTTGTGGTTGATGAATACAACTGATCTAAAATGCCTATTTTGATATTCTTTGAACTTCATTAAAACACCTTCAGCTTTCCCATCTTCTTCTAGAAAAAAAATAAAGAACACTGTAAGACTTCACATAAACATTATGAATTCGATATATATATATACAAATAACCCATTGTGGGACCATCTGTCTCACTATTGTGATCTACAGAAAGGCCAGGATAAATTAACTGTTGGTAGGGAAAAATGCATAGAACATAAACACAAATCCTACTATATTGTTGAAATGAGGATAAATTGGCATAAGAAAAGAACACTCATATCTTTGCCATTTTGTATTATAAGCTAAACTGAGCAGGTCTAATAAACACAAGGACAAGTAAGCACAGGATAGTGAAAGTGGCATTATTCTTAGAATTCAGAAATAATGGAGTGAGTCTATCAAGAACACTAACCAGTAAGCAAGGAACACTGTTTAGGTAGAAATTAAAGCCTATGTATTTATTTCCTCATGCCTAACTAAGTTTTATAAAATACTTCTGTTTGTTTCTTTTTCACTTGCATTTAGCCTATCCATGACAAATAAACTTTATTAACTACTCATTCCTAGTTTTGAGAGAAACAGTAGTCTACAGTTTAAACCCTAGCTCTCCATATAATTGTGATTTATTTTCTCTTGAAAGGGAAGAATTAGGAAAATATTTTCAGTAGGAATTATAAAATAAACCAGAGGTCAAAGCATACTTGAAACATGCATATAATCAGTGACTACTGCTACATCAATTTATTCTTCCAGGGGATAGTCAATAACTAAATTCTCTTGACCATCAATTATAATTTTTCCCCATTGAATTTGCTGAATTACTTTTTCAGTGTCGCAAAAAAATGGGTTCAAGTTTTCCTACCTTAAACTCTACTATTCCCTTTTGGTACTGTGAAGGACTGGATTCCTCAATGTATGTGTATAGCACTGACTGACCTTACCTATTACTTTTCCTACAAATTCTCGGCTAAATCTTACTACAACCCATATCTAGTAGAGCAATTTTAAAGATGGATTCTTCTTAACCATAACCTGCACCTTATTTACAATAGCCCTAAACTAGAAACAGTCCAATTATCCATCAAGAGATAAATAGGTAATATTGTGTCATGTAATTACACAATGTAATACTACTCAGCAATAAAAAAAGAAAAGAAACCCTACTAATGACAAAAGGATGCAGCTAAAACTTTTTTCAGAATGAACACTTTACAAAAGAGTAAATATTGCACAATTCCATTTAGTGTACTTCTAGAACATGCAGAACTTATCTGTATTGGTAACTGGAGTTACATTGCCTTCCTAAGTGCCTCAGTCACATTCAGGGACATGCTACTACCCAATTTATCTAAGCTTTCACATATCCTTTTTCTCCTTCAAGGTCTAATCTGTCTGAAATTAGAATATAATTATAGTCTGGACTACTCACTCCAAGATGTCTTTCAACAACCTGCTATTTTAATGTGAACGTTCTATATAAAATGCTAAATTTGAGAATATTGCCTTCCCAACTGTAACTTATCCTCTTGAAAGTCAATATTTTATTATCTTCTTTGAAACCTTTTGAACATACATTAATATACATACATTAATATACTGTTATATGAGGCAAAGGTATTAATCTTGGCATGATATCTTACCATTAAATGAGTTCTGAATGGATGAGAAAGATGTTTTCCCTGTATGGTACCTTAGATAATCAGGTAACTACTATGTCTAGACTTTGTTACAAACTACAGTAAGGAAAAGTAAAAGAGGGGATCTTATTTTGAAGGAATTGTTAATCAGATGAGGAAATAAGCCTCAGATAAAACAACATTGAATCACATACCAAATTATTAGATCATATCAGAGGATGTGACTGTTTACCTGTTACAATCAGTGGAATGAGAGTGCAGAAAAAAGGAAGTAACATGGTTTGGAGTAGTCAAGACACATTTCATGCAGGAAGTGTAACCCGATCTTTTAACTAAAGGGTATGTAGCATTGTGTGGTAAAGAATATAACCTTGTCCAATAAGAGGTCTGACATTTGCCTTTGGCTTCTGGAGGTAATCTCTGAATCCACAGAATGTCATGCTTAACAGGAATGTATTTCTTTGCTTGGCAGCCCGTGGTGAGCTACAAAGTAACAGTGTGATTTCAGAGTGAACTGGTGGGGTCTTTGAGTCACACCAACAATGTGATTTAAGATGGGGGCTTTGGGTCACACAGTATCAGCTTGACCTCTTAGGAGCTGAAAACTGAGATCAGGCATATGAACAATCAATCAAGCTTATGTGATTGAACCCAATATAAGTTTTTGATACTAAATTCAGGTGAAGCCTCCCTGGTTGGCAATATTCTGTAATACTGTCCAAAACTCCACAGTGAGAGGAGTACTAGAAGCTCCATATTTGGTACTTTCCTGAACTTGCCTTATGTGCTTGGAATGATTTTAATCTGTATTCTTCCTTTGTAACAAACTATAACTGTGAGGGTTATAGCTTTCAGTAAATTCTGTAGTCCTTCTAACAAATTATTGATACTAATAGTAGTATTGGGGACCCCTGAACTTATAATTTGTGTCAGAAATGTGGGTGGTCTTGTCTGTACTACTGTACCCTTAAACTTTGTAGTTGGACAACTTTGCAAATATGCATATGGACACAAAGTAGCTGTCACATAATGAAAGGCCCAATGGTAAAGAATAAAATCAATTGCATGGAGGACATTTGGGAGACTAGAAAAAATAGAGATTAGTGCAAATTCTCAGTCACAGAGAGAAATACATTTGGAATGACCAGTTGGGATATAATTCTGTCAGCCCTTGGGAAAAAAAGGATTTAAATTTTTATGTGATATTGTTTCAGCATATTGACAATATAAATTGAAAGAAAGGAAAAAATCATGACAAATCCAAATACTAACTACATTAGTCCATGCCTCGAATAACATTGCTTTCATTTTAGATGTCAGTGGCAAATGAAAATATGAATCTGTAAGGATATTTCACAGTGTAAAATAACATAACACAAACCATAGAGAGATCATTAACAAAGTATAATAGAGATGATGGAATTGACCTTCTACTACATGGGGCTTATTTGGGGGACAAAATGATACTTGACAAAAGAAGGTGAAGGAATAAGCCAAAGAACATCCATGAATAACCCAGAGAGACAACAGTGTGGTGATGGCCAGAGGGAAGAGGGAGTTATGGCAGGGGGATAAGATGTGCTAAGGTGGCAGGAATGAAGACATCTGTAACAGTGTAAACAACAAAAATAAAGTTAAAAAAAGAAACAAATGAGAGTAAGGTAAAGATAATGACATGTCTTTTTTTAATTGTTCCTCAAGTACAGTTTTCTGCCTTTTACTCCCATCCCAACCCACCCCCCCCAGCCCTCCCTACCTCCCTCTCATTTCCAGCCCTCCTTATTTTTGTCCATGTGTCCTTTATACTTGTTCCTGCAAACCCTACCCCTTTTCCCCTGAAATTCCCTCCCCTCTCCCTCTGGTCACTGTCAGCCTGTTCTCTATTTCAGTGTCTTTGGTAATGTTTTGCTTATTTCTTTGTTTTGTTGTTTAGGTTACTTACTGTTAAAGGAGAGATCATATGATATTTGTCTTTTACTGCCTGGCTTATTTGCTTAGCATAATGAGTTCCAGTTCCATCCACGCTGTTGCAAAGGGTAGGAACTCCTTCTTTCTTTCTCCTGCATAGAATTCCATTGTGTAAATGTACCATAGTTTTTGGATCCATTCATTTACTCATGGACACCTAGGTTGCTTCCAACACTTGGCTATTGTAAATTTTGCTGCTATGAACATTGGAGTGCACAGGTTCTTTTGGAATTGGTGTTTCAGGTTCCTTAGGACATAATCCTAGCAGTGGAATTGCTGGGTCAAAAGGCAAATCCATTTTGAGTTTTGTGAATAAATTCCATACTGTTTTCCATAGTGGTTGTACCAGTCTGCAATCCCACCAACAGTGCACTAGGGTCCCCTTTTCTCCACAACCTCTCCAACACTTGTTGTTTATTGCTTTGTTTATGATGCCCATTCTGACTGGTGTAAAGTGGTATCTCATTGTGGTTTCAATTTGCATCTCTCTGATAGCTAGCCATATTGAGCATCTTTTCATGTGTCTCTGGGCCCTCTGTATGTCCTCCTTGGAGAAGTGTCTGTTCAAGTCCTTTGCCCATTTTTTAAATTGGGTTGCTTGTCTTCTTAGAGTGGAGTCCTGTGAGTTCATTACTTATTTTGGACATTAAACCCTTGCCTTTGGTATCATTGGCAAATATGTTTTCCCATACAGTTGGTTCTCTTTTTATTTTATTACTGTTTTCTTTAGCCATGCAGAAGCTTTTTATTTTGATGAGATCCCATTTATTTATTCTTTCCTTTATGTCCCTTGCTCTGGGGGACATATCAGTAAAAGTGTTGCTGTGTGAAATATCTGAGATTTTCCTGCCTATGTTCTCCTCTAGGACTTTAATGTTGTCCTGGCTTATATTTAAATATTTTATCCACTTTGAATTTGTTATTTTGTATGGTGTAAGTTGGTGCTGGAGTTTCATTTTTTTGCACGTAGCTGTCCAGTTCTCCCAACACCATTTGTTGAAGAGGCTATTTTTACTCAATTTTCATGTTGCTGCCCACTTTGTCAAATATTAATTGACTTAAGAGCCTTGGGTTTATTTCTGGGCTCTCTGTTCTGTTCCATTGGTCCATGTGCCTGTTTTTATGCCAGTACTAGGCTGGTTTGATTACAGCGGACTTGTAATACGGTTTGGTATCAGGTATTGTGATCCCTCCTACTTTGCCCTTCTTTCCCAAAATTGCAGCAGCTATTTGGGTTCCTTTATGGTTCCATATAAATTTTTTGAAGTGTTTGTTCTATATCTGTGAAATATGCCATTGGTACTTTAACAGGTATTGTACTGAATCTGTAAATTGCTTTGGTAGTATGGGCATTTTGATGATGTTAATTCTTCCAATCCATGAACACGGTATATGTTTCCACTTGTTTGTGTCTTCCTTGGTTTCTTTCTTGAGTGTTGTGTAGTTTCCTGAATACAGGACTTTTACCCCCTTGGTTAGGTTTATTCCTACGTATTTTATTTTTCTTGTTTCAATATCAAATGGGATTTTTTTGTTGATTTCTGCTTCTGCTGTTTCATTGTTAATATTCAAAAATGCCTTTGATTTCTGGATATTGACTTTGTATCCAGCTGGTTTGCCAAACACATTTTTTAGGCCGAGCAGTTTTTTTGGTGGAGTCTAAAGGATTTCCTATGTACACTATCATGTCATCTGCAAACAATGACAGTTTTGTTTCCTCCTTTGCAATTTGGATGCCTTTTATTTCCTTTTCTTGTCTGATCACTGTGGCTAAAACTTCCAACACTATGTTGAATAGAAGTGGTGAAAGTGGACAACCTTGTCTTGTTCCTGATCTTAGTGGAAAAGATTTTAGTTTGTGACCATTGAGTATGATGTTGGCTGTAGGTCTCTCCTGTATGGCCTTTATTATGTTGAGGAATGTTCCTGCTATTTCCAGTTTGCTGAGTGTTTTCATCATAAATGGGTGCTGTACTACCTTATGAAATTCCTTTTGCATATCTATTGATGTGATCATGTGATTTTTGACTTTCATTTTGTTTATGTGATGTATTACATTTATTGATTTGTGACTATTGTAGCAGCCTTTCATCCTTGGGGTGAATCCCACTTGGTCATGGTATATGATGTTTTAAATGTATTGTTGGATGCAGTTTGCCCATATTTTCTTTAGGATTTTAGCGTCTATGTTCATCAGTGATACTGGCCCGAAGTTGTCTTTCTTTGTTGTATCTTTACCTGGTTTTGGGATGAGGGTGATGCTGGCTTCATAAAAAAGAGTTTAGGAGTCTTCCATCATTTTGTATTTTTTGGAATAGTCTGTGAAGTATAGGGGTTAGCTCTTCCTTAAATGCTTTGTACAATTCTCCTGTGAAACCATCTGGTGCAGGCCTTTTGTGTGTCAGGAGTTTTTTGATTACTGCTTCAATTTCTTTTGCTGTTATCGGTCTGTTCATGCTTTCTGCTTCTTCTTCATTGAGTTTTGGGAGATTATATTTTTCTAGAAATTTGTCCATTTCACCTAGGTTTTCAAATTTCTTTGCATACATACATCTTCATACAAATTTGTTACAATCCTTTGTATTTCTTTGTATCAGTTGTAACCTCCCCTCTTTGATCTGATTGTGTTTATTTGGGTTCTCTCTCTTTTTTTCTTGATGAGTCTGCTTAAAGGCATGTCAATTTTGTTTATCTTTTCAAAGAACGAGCTCCTGGACTCATTGGTCCTTAGAATTGTGCTTTTAGTCTCTATGTCATTTAATTATGCTCTGGTCTTGCTTATTTCCTTTCTTCTATCTGCTCTGGACTGTCTTTGTTGTTGTTCCTTGAGTTCTTGTAGGCATAAGGTTAGGTTGTTTGCTTGAAATGTTATTTTTATGAAATGCCTGTATCACTATGAATTCCCTCTCAGGAGTGCCTTTGCTGCATCCCATAAATTTAGGGTTGTTGTGAGTTCATGTTCATTTGTTTCCAGGAACTTTTTTATTTGTTCTGTGATCTCATTCTTGACCCATTCATTGTTTAATAGCAAGCCTTTCAATCCCCATGAATTTTAGTGTTTTGGGTTTTTTCCTTGGGGTTGGTTTCTAGTTTCAGTCCCTTGTGGTCAGAGAAAATGCTTGATATGATTTCAATTTTCTTGAATTTGTTGAGGCTTGTTTTGTGTCCTATCATGTAGTCTATCTTTGAAAATGTTCCATGTGCATTTGAAAAGAATGTGTATTTAGCTTCTTTGCGATGGAAGGCTCGCTCTATATATTATCAGTTAAGTCCATTGCATCTAGGGCATTGTTCAATGCCACAATATCTTTGTTGATATTTTGGTTGGAAGATTTGTTCAGTTTTGACAGTGTGGTGTTAAAATCCCCTATTATAATTGTGTTGCTGTCAATATGTTTCTTGAAGTCCTCTAAGATTTTCTTTATGTATTTGGGTGCTGCTATGATGGGTGCATATGTATTTACAATGTTTATGTGGTCTTTGTGGATTCTTCCCTTGAGTGTTATGAAGTGACCTTCTGGGTGTTTCCCTATGGCCCTTTTTTGAAGTCTATTTTGTTTGATAAGAGTATTGCTACCCCAGCTTTTTTTTTTCCTGTTCATTTGCTTGGAAAATTTGTTTCCAGTCTTGCACTTTCAGTCTATGTAGGTCTTTTGTCCTGAGGTGGGTCTCTTGTAGGTAGCATATGTGTGGGTCATGCTTTCTTATCCATTCAGCTATTCTATGTCTTTTGATTGGAGAATTTAATCCATTTTATTTAAGGTTATTATCAATAGGTACTTATTCTTTGCCATTTTTGTACTTGTGTTCTTCTCTATCTCTCTCTGCTTTCCTTCCTTTCCTTACAGCAGGCCCTTTAGCATCTCTTGCAGAGCTGGTTTGGTAGAGGTGTATTCTTTTAGACATCTTTGTCTTGGAAGCTTCTATTTGGCCATCTATCTTGATTGAGAGCCTTGCTGGGTAAAGTAGCCTTGGTTGCAGGCCTCTGGTTCTCATTACTTAAAATATTTCTTGCCATTCCTTTCTGGCTTGGAGTGTTTCCATTGAGACGTCAGCTGCTAATCTTATTGGGGCTACCTTGTATGTTAATTGCTGTTTCTCCCTTACTGCCTTTAAGATTCTCTCTCTGTCTTGGGATTTTGCCATTTTAATTATGATGTGTCTTGAAGTCGGCCTCTTTGGGTTCCTCTTGATTGGGATTCAGTGTGTTTCCTGGATTTGTGTGACTTTTTCTCTCATCAAATTAGGAAAGTTTTCCATCATTACTTTTTCAAAGAGTTTTTCTATCCCTTGCTCTTCTCCTTCTGGTATCCCCATTATATGGATATTATTATGTTTCAGATTGTCCTGCATTTCTCTTAATCCCTCTTCATTCTTTCTGATCCTCTTTTCCTTTTCTTGCTCTTCCTGGGTGTGTTTTCCTACCTTGTTCTCTGCTTCATATAGGCTGCTTTTGATTCCTTCTACTGTGTTCTTCAGTTCAGAATTGGCATTCTTCATTTCCTCTTGGTCCTTATTGATAGTTTCTATTTCCTTTTTCATGGTGGTATAGTTTGCAGTGAGTTCTTTGTAGTTTCCCTGTAGTTTCTAGTAATTCACCGTGAGCTCATTCAGCTTCCTGATAACCACTGCTTTGAACTCAGTATCTGAGAGTTGAGTTGCCTCTATTCATTTAGCATTCTTTCTGAGGCTTCCTCCTTTTCTTTCATTTGGGGATTGTATCTTTGTCTTCCCATTGTTTGTGAGACTCTTCTTGTTATCTTCTTAATTTGATCTGTTCTGGCTCCCTGGGTTTATTGTGTGAACTTCTGTGGTAGAATACCTGTGAGATTCAGTGGTGCAGTCTCCTTGATCTCTCAAGCTCACTGGTCTTGGTCTTGGTCTTGTCATTTAAGTTGGCTCTGTGTTTGTCTTTGGGTTTTGATTGTTGTTGGGTCTTTCTTTGGTGGGCCCTTTCCACCAGCTGGTTAAATGAGGGTCTCTCTGTCCACCACCTCTTGTACTTTGTTGTGTGATGTGGGCAGGTTGTGTTGAAGATGGCTCTTTCGTGTGTACAAGGTTTTGAGGATTCTCTCTTGCTCTTGTTCAGCTGTTTGTTATAGGTAATTTCTCCACTATTTAGTTGTATTTCCAGATAGGTCCTGGATTGAGGTTAGTGTGGCTTCCATTCCCTTCTTCACCTTCTCCTGTTGTTATCTGTTGGGGGTTCCTTTGTTGTTGGGTTACCTCTTCCAGCAGGTATCCTGGTTGGTGTTCACAGCTTCCACCTACGTCTGGTTTTTCAATGTCCACTCCAATTGTTGGTCTCCTATTTTTATATATTCTGAGGTGCTGTTGGCTGTTTGTTCCCCCATCAATTGGCTTGGTTTTTCTCCATTTGTAGGGGGAAGTAGAATCCACTCCCTCCTATCTCGCTGCCATCTTCCTCACTATGGTGAGGTAAAGAGGAAAGTCCACAGTACAGGCGACTGGACATGGAAAATGTTCATTTCCTGCTCAGAAGTCCAGTGCAGATATCTCTCCAAAAAAATCTCTCACCAGGTGCCTTCTGCCTGATAGTGCCGCTCTCTCAGCTCCTAGCACCTCAGGAAGAACTTCCAATTTTCTCAGCCTGCTTCCTCTCCCCCTCCCCTTGGGCCCCAAAGTGAAACAGGATGACTAAGTGGATCCAGTGTCTGTCACATCGTTTATACAATTACTTCTGATATATAAATAACCAAAAGGATGAGGCAACTGATTGCTGTATTGCTGTAGGTAGATTTAAATATACCACTGGAGTTTGGGTGGGGGAAATGGGCCAAACAAATGTCTATTTGAAAGCTATGTACACTTAAGAATGGATAAAATTATTATAGCTGATGTGACTTTTATAGAGACAAGAACTGAGGATAAAGAAAGATCCTTTAGAACATTCAAAGCATATGGAAATAAAATCCATTTATTCAACAAATATTTATTTTTCCAGGCAATGCAAATAAAGGAAGAAAAAGCAACCATGATGTGAATGGATATGTAGGAAAATAGAATGCGAATGAGTTAGTACTTTTCACCCAAATCAAGGTGTGTAGATAGATATCCAGAATCTGAGCATTATGATATGACACATGGAAATTTATTGGAAAAACAGTGATACTGGTATTATTGTTTTGTTTCAAGGCCTATGGATTTTGAAATCTGGGGACAAGTGTAACTGCACAATAATAAATAAAAAAGGAAAAAAATCTGATGGCAGGTCTCATGATGAGAATGGGAAGTGAGACTGAGTACAGAAAGCAAGTATAAGGTATTGCACAGGATAAGGAAGGAAAAAAATGAAGAGAAAGACAAGTATTAGACAATGATTCTCTTTTTATCTTTTAGCTATGTTGAAGAATGTCAATAAACAGGAGACTACAATGAAAGAAGAAATAAGACTGAAATGTTTAAAAAAAGAGATGAAAAATAAGAAAGACCAAAACCACTTAAGTGTGGTTCATGAATTCTGTACTAACTGACATCTTTATGGGAGGTCCACAAAATCAAAACTAGTCTTGTTAATAATAACACTTCAATTATCTTTTTAACTGTGTTCGTATTTGCACTAATGGAGTAAAATCAATAGTAAGTGTCTTATTTGTACTCATGAAGTTTTAACTTATGGAAGGTGACTTAATGATGACACAGAAGCTAATGCCATTAAAAGGATATTATTATTATTATCTTCAGTTCCTGAGAAGAGGGGACTTGCCATGCCATGCAAGTCCACATGTGGTCAGAAGACAGAAAGAAGTGAGGGGAAAGTCTAGGCCAGAGCCATTATTAGGGCTTGCTTCTGAATAAAAGAAAAAAAAAAGGCAAGGCAGGGGAAACAGCTAGGATGGGCTAGTTTGAATACTGCTGGCAGTCTATGGGTCACAGGGTTGGTCTCTGTTTGACTAGTACATGATCCTAGGTGACTTAGAGCAGGGGATATATTGGCTTGGTATGTGAGAGTTAGATAAAGAAAGTGTTTGAAGGTATTATTGTCTTGGATTGGTTGGTTTGTATATGAAAGGTGGGCTCAAACAATAAGTTGTTTCCTGTCTCTAGGAATTAGCTAGCTCTGGAAAGAGCAGTCTCTCCCCAACTAGCAAGGTCCCCCCCAAATTCAAATCATCATAAAATATAGAAAATAAAAAATATGATTAATACAGTGGGTAAAATGTTGACACATTAGCACAAATCAAAGCACTGGCACCAAGCTATAATAGTAATCACTGCATCTCTAACTGGCACAAACAGGAAAAAAGTGTTTCACTTAAAACTGTTCTTGATAGAACAGAAATTTATCATTATTTTTATTAGATCTCCACCCTTGAGGACACATATTTTAAATATTTTGTGTAATGATTAAAGAAGTATGCATAAAACACTTTTGTTGTATACCAGAGTATAAGGTATTTTGTGGAAAAAAAAAAGTGCTGGTATAATTTTTTCCTCCAATCCTCCACCGGGTGCCTCTGGGGACCTTCATAGTAACTGTGCACCTCTTCAGAGTGATGTCAACATTTTTCGGGACGTTGACAGTTGGATTGCTAAGAATGGTCTTCAACCTCGCAGTAGAGGTGGCAAAGAGAGCAGTGCTGGTATAATTATTGAGTGGAGAATTGAGTAACAACTTTTTGCAGAACGGCAAAAAAGATTTTATTAAAAAGATTTTTAAAAAGATTATATTTATTTATTTTAGAGAGAGGGAATAGGAGGGAGAAAATGAGTAAGAGAAATATATATGTGAGAGAAAAACACCAATCAGTTGCCTCTTGCATGCACTCTGACCAGGGACCAAACCTGCAACCCAGGCAAGTGCCCTGACTGGGAATTGAACCAGGGACCTTTTGGCTTGAGGGATGAAGCTCAACCAACTAAGCCACACCAGTCAGGGCGAGGCACAATGGACTTGAGTATCTGGCAGACATTTTCTTGAACACTATGAGCCTGTCAATTCAAAGAAAACATCTGCCAATATTTATTACCAACAATAAAATTCAAGCTTTCAACTAAAGGCCATTACATTGAAAAGCTTTTGGCAGCCATTGTGTTAGCCTTCTAATACGTTAAAGACATTACTGATGAGATTATTGGTGATATTAACAAATGAGGGTTTGGGTTTGTTGTTTACATACTGTATATGGTGATGTGGAAAAATCTGAAAGACCCGTACACATCAGTGAACTGTTCCTTTACAAATGACCTATGTATATCACTAAAAAGCCCTGGCTGGTGTGGTTCAGTGGATCGAGCGCAGGCCTACAAAACAAAGGGTTGCCAGTTCAATTCCCAGTCTAGGGCATATTGCCTGGGTTGCGGGCCAGGTCCCCAGTAGGGGGCATGTGAGGGGCAACCACATTTTGATGTTTCTCTCCTTTTCTTTTTCCCTCCCTTCTACTCTCTAAAAATAAAGCAATAAAATCTTTTGTTAAAAAACAAACAATATTACCAAAAAAATTCATGGGTAAAAATATCTATTTAAGTACACCATTGAATTTTTTTGTAACAGTGTAAAAAAGTTGAGTGTTATGGTTTCAGATTCTATATTGAAACTAACTGTTTAGAAATTGTGAATTATGTTTAAGTCTAGTATTAATGAAAAATATGAAAAGTGTGAAAAGACTTTTAAAATACTTCTTTCAAATTACACATATGCATGAAGGAAGATATTTTTCTTCATATGCTTCAATTAAAACAACAGTTGAAACAGATTTAAAGTGGGGACACACTCATACATGGGGAGGGGGAAGGGATTGAGCAAAAAGGAAAAAGAACTCAGACATGAACAACAGCTTGGTGACTGCTGGGGGGAGGGGAGCAGAAGGGGACTAAATGGCAATGGAATAAAATATAATAAAAGTTAAATTAAAAAAGAAAAACAAAACAGATTGAATGCAGAGTCAGATGTGAACATGAGCTCTCTCCTATTAAGGAAGACACTATAAATTTCAATTATACACCAATGACACCTAACTCACAATTTTTTTTCCTCCTGGAAAACAGTTATTTCTATGTAAAAATATGATTTTTGTCAACATTTAGTGAGTTTATCATTTTTATATTTTTTAAAAAAATAATTTATTACTTTCTGATTCTGATTGTTACTGTAGGAGACCATTCTGTGTGGCGTGGGCCCAGCTCCCACTCAGAAAGGCCAGTGGAAAGTCAGGTCCGGTGCACAGGACCCACACCCACGGATAGGTTCTCCTATGGGGGAATCAGGCCTGCATTGTACCTGGGCCACTTTGAAACTTGTTTTTTGCTAGAACTCCCTCACCCTGAATTGAGGCAGCAAGTGCTTACTGTAACTTTCTAAAGTCTGTGCTAAACCTCCCCACTATGGAGTGTAACCCGTTCAACCATGTTTCCCCTTGGTCTGCAACATCGTTCTCTTTGAAGTAATTAGCAACATTCTTTCCTTTGTTTCCTGTAAAAGGTAACCACCTAAAGCAAATCTATGCATAGTAAATGAGGACCAGCTTCATTGTAATATGCCCAGAAAAGCAACAAAAGCTTGTCAAGGCAAGGGTTGGGGCACTCTTGAGAGAGTGGTCAAGGTGCTCTGAGGTGCTCTCCCCTTGAGAGAGTAACCGTGTTGTCCCTTTTCCTCCACAGGACTCAGTAGTCCATGTGAATTTGTCTCATATCTCATCCATAGTGCCGCAGATCCCATGAGCTGGGGTCGACATCATTTTATAACCAGATTTTATTTATTTATTTATTTATATTTATTTTTAGAGAGAGGGGAAGGAAAGGAGAAAGAGAGGGACAGAAACATCAATGTGTGGTTGTTTCTTCTGTGTTCCCCAATGGGGGCCTGGCCTGCAACCCAGGCATGTGCACTTACTGGGAATCAAACCGGCAACCCTTTAGTTCACAGCCCATGTGCAATCCACTGAGCTACGCCAGCCAGGGCTAGAATATTTTTAAGTATATGTTATTCATTATGCTATTAGTTTTGCCAATTTTTTCTCCTCTTTATCCCCCCTCCACCCTGCACCCCACAATCCTCCAGCATTGCCTCCCCCTTTGTTCATATCCATGGGTTGTACATATAGTTCTTTCACTTCTGTTTCCTATATCATTCTTAACCTCTCCCCATCTATTTTATGCCTACCAATTATGCTTCTTATTCCCTGTACCTTGACCCCCCAATTCTTCCTCTTTCCCTTCCCACTGAAAAACCTCAATGTGATTTTTATTTCTCTGATTCTGTTCCTGTTCTAGTTCTTTGTTTGGTTTATGTTTTTGGTTTTTTAGATTCTGTTGTTGATAGTTGTGAGTTTGTTGTCATTTTACTATTCATAGTTTTTGATCTTCTTCTATTCCTTAGATAAGTCCCTTTAACATTTTATATAATAAGGGCTTGGTAATGATGAACTCCTTTACCTTAACCTTTTCTAGGAAGCACTTTATCTGCCCTTCCATTCTAAATGACAGCTCTGTTAGATAGAGTAATCTTGGATTTAAGTCCTCTCTTTCATAACTTTGAATACTTCTTTCCAGTCCCTTCTTGCCTGTAAGGATTCTTTTGAGAAATCAGCTGACAGTGTTATGGGAACTCCTTTATAGGTAACTCATTCCCTTCCTCTTTCTGCTTTTAAGATTTTCTCTTTATCTTTAATCTTGGGTAACTTAATGATGATGTGCCTTATTCTGTTTCTCCTTGGGTCCAATTTCTTTGAGACTGTCTGAACTTCCTGGAAGTCTATTTCCTTTGCCAGATTTGAGAGGTTTTCCCTCATTATTTGTTCAAGTAAGTTTTCAATTTCTTGTTCTTGTTCTTCTTCTGGCAGACCTATGATTCTGGTATTTGAGTACGTCAAGTTGTCCCAGTTTCCTAAGCTTCTCCTCAATTTTTTTTTTTTTTGGTTCTTGTTTCTTCATTCTTTTCCAGTTGGATGTTTATTTCTCCTACTTGTCCCAAATTGTTTGAGTCCCAGATTCCTTCCTGTCACTTTTGGTTCCCTGTTTATTTTCCTTTATTTCACTTTGGGTAGCCTTCATTATTCCTTTTTGTGACTGAGCTCAATCACTTCTGTGAGCATCCTGATTACCAGTGTTTGAACTCTGCATCAGATAAGTTGTCTGTCTCCTCATTGCCTAGATCTTTTTCTGGAGTTTTGGCCTATTCTTTCGTTTGGGCTATATTTCTTTGTCTCCACACACCTGTTACATTGTAAAGGGGTGAGGTCTTAAGTATTTGACAGGGTGAGACAACCCTGTTTCTTTTATTCTGGTGGTGTCTGTGAGAGAGGGATCAGAGGATTCCCTTGAGTGGGGCACTTGCTCCACTCTAGCCCCACTATCGAATGAACTCTTGTGTGTGACTTGGAGTTTCTTCCACCGTGGCAAAACCTAAAATAGTTTATACCTAGCTTTGAGTATTTAATTTCCTGAATACTCACCTTCTATAGGTGAGACAGCACTGCCTCACCTATAGGGTCTGCCACCTTGTCACAAGCCCTCTCAGCCAGCTGTGCCTTGCCAGCACAGTCCTCTGCCTTTCTATAGCGTCCTCTTTGCTCGGCTGCCTGTCTCCTGTCTCAGGCCCTCCTACTAGTCTGGGTGAATGTTTCTTTAACTCTTTGGTTGTTGGGGTTCCAGCAATTTGATTTTCTGGCACTTCTGTTTGTTTACTCTTTTTAGATTGGTTGTTATCCTTCTTTTGGTTGTTCGAGGAAGTGAAGCATTTCTACCTACACCTCCATCTTGGCCAGAACTTCTATTTTTATATTGTTTTAAAATGAATTGATAAGTGAATATTTAAAATCCTTATTTTAATATCTAATAGGGTATATACACACAGAGTTATTTTAATCTTTAATAATTTTGAGAATATAAGCAAGTTCCATGGCTAAAAAATTGGTCTACATATCCAGATTCTGATAATGTAAGTTTGTATCAAAACAACCTTCCAGTTGATAAAGTGATGAACTCTGGGCCAAATGAAAAAATAAACAAATCATTTGGTAATGACCCAGGGACATGGACAACAGTGTGGAAACTGACTGGAAGCAGGGGTTGGGGTGGGTGGAAAAGGATAAAGAGGGAAAACCAGGGCACTTTCAGAGAACAATGAAAATAATAATAAAATTTAAAAAGAGAGTGATCAAAAGCAGGAAAAACTGGAGTTCATACAACCTTTGAAAGAAAGAAAACACACTGCATAAGATCTACATTTATCCAGGATATCCACTGTGTGCCCTGGTAGTTCATATGGCACACAGAAAATAGACCTAAAGGTGAAAGCAGGGGTTTTCTGTGCAAAAATATCAGAGATCATAGTTCTGGGCTATGAGAGTGGCCATAAATTGAAGACAAAAATCTGAGAATGGGGAAGTCATAGTAAGAGAGCCCAAAAGCTAGCATAACCCCTCCTCCAACCTTGGTTTAACTGCATTACTGCTGGGCAAGACTAAAAGGAGCACAAAAAGAAAAGAACCTGGACTTCTGAAAGAAATAAGGAAATTGTGCAATAGTTACTTGGCTCTGAAAAAACCCAGCATTTAATTATAGTCATGTGCAAAGTTAGAGAAACCTCATTAAACCCTTGATATTTCTACTGAAACCCCAGAATAGCTGTGTAGTAGGAGTAAAGACTGCATCTCAGGACTCAGAAAACACCATAAGACTAAAGGAAAGGCTGAAACTGAAACAGAAATCACCTAAAAAACTTAAAAACAATTTGGCAAAGGAATCAACATGAGCTTCCATTAACTTAACTACCAATCACACTAAAACTCAGCAATTTTTGGAGAAAGAAAAATGACCCAACTTCTGGTCAAATTGGAGGTGTAGGTAGATACACTTTGTCTCCTCACACAGCTAAAAGAAGTACAAGAACAAATACAAAAAACAAAAATAACCAGAACTGCCAGAAAATTGAACGGTAAGGTATACAACAACAAAGGAGTTAAAGAAGAAACATTCATCCAGACCAGAGTTCTGAGACAAAAAAAAAAATATATGGCCCACATAAAAGAACAGATCAATCCTCCAGACAAAAATACAACTAAGTGATGAAGAGATAGACAACCTATCAGATGCACAGTTCAAAACACTGGTAATCAGGATGCTCACAGAAATCGTTCAGTATGATAGCAAAATAGAGGAAAAGTAAAGGCTATGAAAAGTGAAATAAAGGAAAATGTACAGGGAACCAACAGTGATGGGAAGGAAACTGGGACTTAAATCAATGTCTTGGAGCAGGAGGAAGAAATAAACATTCAACCAGAACAGAATGAAGAAACAAGAATTCAAAAAAATGAGGAGAGGGTTAGGAAACTCCAGGACAACTTTAAACATTCCAATATCTGAATCATAGGGCTTCCAGAAGGTGAAGAACAAGAACAAGAAATTGAAAACTTACTTGAACTAATAACAAAGGAGATCTTCCATAATTTGGCACAGAAAATAGACTTCTAGGAAGTCCCAGAAGTCCAGGAAGCTTAGAGAGTCCCAAAAGAGTTGAACCCAAGGAATCACACACTAAGGTACTTCATAATTACATTATCCAAGATTAAAGATAAGGAGAGAATTTTAAAAGCAGCAAGAGGGAAGGAGAGAGTTGCCTACAAAGAAGTTCCCATCAGACCAGCAGCTGATTTCTCAAAGAAACCTGGCAGGCAACAAGAGGATGGAGAGAAGTGTTCAAAGTCATGAAAGGCAAGGACCTACATCCCAGATTACTCTATCCAGCAAAGGTATCATTTAGAATGGAATGGAAGATAAAGTGCCTCCCAGATAAGGTAGAGTTAAAGGAGTTCATCATCATCAAGCACTTACTATATGAAATGTTACAGGGCCTTATCTAAGAAAAAAAAGATGATCAAAACTATGAACAGTAAAATGACAACAACCTCACAACTATCAACAACTGAACCTAAAAGAAACATGAGCAAACTAGAACAGGGTCAGAATCACAGAAGTGCAGATCAGATGGAGGGTTATTAGTGGGGAGGGGGAGGAGTAGAATGTGAGAAAATGGTACAGAAAATAAGAAGCATAATTGGTGGGCACAAAAAAGACGGGGAGGTTAAGAATAGCATAGGAGAGATTGGCAAGATGGCAAAAGAGTGAATGGAAGCCACACTAACTTCCTCCCAGGACCAATTGGAATTACAACTAAATCGCTGAGAAATCACCCAGAACAAACAATTGAACAATAGGGAGAGAGAATCCTTATAACCTCAGACAGACACAATAATCAGTTTCAGCACAATGTGTTGGTAAGGAGTGTGGTGGAGACTTGAGAAGGCTGGTTGGGCAACCACCGGTGGTAGCACCAGAAGGATAATAAAGCAACCAGTTAGATTCCTGAGAAGAATGGGGTCTAAACCCTAAGCTGGGATCTCCAGCCTAGAACACCAGAGTCCAAAAAGTACACATATAACAACCAGCACCGAAAAGCAGTACAGTTGCTCTCTACCAGAGACAGATGGCTGGTGATGCAAAGAGCCATTTAAAAGGGCCAATGCACAAATTTTCAATGGTTGTCACTTACCATGGGTTCCAGCAAAGGCAGAAGCAAAGTGGGACAGAAATTCCTGAAGAGAGACTGAGGACAGAAGCTCAGGGGATAGAGCCGAGAGAGTAGCTGTTGAGATCGTGGTGCTCAATCTTCCCCCATACAGCAGCAGCCATTGTGAGAGGGCAGACCACTCCCCTCTGAGCAGCAGTGGCTTGGAGAGAAATAACAGCCCCACCCTCAAGAGAGACTCTGCCCCAGCTCTGTGTTACTGCTGAGTACAGACTGATAAGATTAACAACTAAAGGAGACAGCCACAGACAGCAGATCCCTGGATAAGGGTGGGGGCAGGGGAAGAGTAGAATGGAGACACTTGAGGAGAGACTGGGGATGGAGGCTTTGGGGAGATAAATGACAGAGTGGC
The DNA here is from genome assembly GCF_019186645.2 of Phyllostomus hastatus. Classification (NCBI taxonomy): domain Eukaryota; kingdom Metazoa; phylum Chordata; class Mammalia; order Chiroptera; family Phyllostomidae; genus Phyllostomus; species Phyllostomus hastatus. The sequence goes on from NW_025333703.1 coordinate 694,380, forward strand.
TGCCAGAATCCTGGTGCTGAGTTGTCACTCATACAGCAGCAGCCATCCTGCTCAGGTAGACCACTCCCCTCTGAGCAGCAGCAGCCTGAGGGGAAACAATAGCCCCCAGCTCAGGAGTAATTCTGCCCCACCCTATGGGGCTAAAGCCTGACTGCTGAGTGCAAAGTGACTAGATTAAAAACAGAAAGAGACAACCATAGACAGTAGATCCATGGCACTCTCAGAGCAGGCTGCCTAAGTTCAGACAGGGTCAACATCTGCCATCATCAGAAGCAGATCCAGAAAGAAAAGAAAGTGGTAAATACTACAGGCTACCGAGACGAAATCCACTGAGGTCTTTTCCATGATTTACGATATTTTCTTTCCTGCATACCTTATTAACATTCATTTTATGCTACCAGGTTTATGTATATTGTTATTAGATATTATACTATAGTTTACTTCTCTCCTTTCTTATAATAGTCTTAATCTCTTTACACCCTTATTAATACTACTTCATTTGCAGTTGATACTGAGACCACGAGGGGGAGATATTTTTGCAGATGTGGGTTTGTTCACTGGGCTTTGTGGTTATCTTCTGGCAGCACCTGTACAAGAGCATACCAAATATGGTGGGCAGACTGACCTTCAGTCAACAAGCTGGAGGGAAGGAACCACCAAACAAGGACCCAACAATCAAAACCCGACACAATCAAGGGAGCTGATACAAATGACATCCCAAAAGGAACAAGTTGAGGAGATCAAGGAGACTCCACCACTGGATCTCACAGGTTTCCTACCATAGAAGTTCACACTACAAACTCAAGGAGTCAGACCAGATCAATTTAATAAGCAGAGGCTAGCAAGAACAGACTCACAAACAATAGGAAGACAAGAAACAAACCCCAAACAAAAGGAAAGGAGGAATACTTGAGAAGAATGCTAAGTGAAATAGAGGTTAAGTCAATTATCAGATATTGAGTTCATAGCAATGGTTATAAAGAAGCTCAATGAGCTCACAGAAAATTACCAAAAAACTACAGGGAAACTATGGGGAAATTTCTGCAAACTATATCAGTATGAAAAAGGAAATAGAAAATATCAAGAAGGGTCAAGAAGAAATGAAGAATACTGAAATATGAACTGAAGAACACTACAGAAGGAGTCAAAAGCAGGCTACATGAAAGCAAAGGATTGAATCAGCGAGCTTGAGGACTATATAGAAAAAAAAACTCCGAGAAAAAGGAAACAAAGGATAAAAGACTCAAAAACAATGAGGAGGGGTTAAGAGAACTGCAGGACAACATGAAATGTAATAATATCTGTATAACAGAGATACCAGAAGGTGAAGAAGAACAAGGAATAGAAAAACTGTTTGAAAAAGTAATGATGGAAAAGTTCCCTAAGTTGATGAGAGAAACAGTCACATAAATCCAGGAAACATAGAGGGTCCCAATGAAGAGGAACCCAAAGAGGCCCACTTCAAGACACATCATAATGAAAATGGCAAAGTTCAAAGACAAATGGAGAATCTTAAAGGCAGCAGGGGGAAAATAGGAAGTAACATACAAGAGAACCCCAATAAGGATAGCAGCTGACTTCTCAATGGAAACACTACAAGCCAGAAGGAAATGGCATGAAATATTCCAACTAATGAAAAGCAAAGGCCTGCAACAAAGACTACTTTATCCATCAAGGCTCTCAATTAAAAGGAAAGGCAAAATAAATAGTTTCCCACACAAAAGAAGGCTCAAAGAATACACCTCCACCAAACCAGCACTGTGAGATATTCTACAGGAACTGCTTTAAGAAAAGTGTAGGGGCCAGTTTGTTTTAGTCTGGCAAATGACAAAGCTCTGTACGGAAAACCTACAGAAGCGAAGTGGTGGGCAGGAGCCAGACCTTCAAACCGAATTTCCCCATGGGAATCCGGCCTAGAAAATGCATGCAGACTGTTATGACTTGCTTTTGATGAAACTCCATCATTCTGGTATAAAACAACAAATGTGTATTGTCTATCTTCAAGGTAATTTTCAAAGCCTGTGTAAATTTTCCCAAGGACAGAGCTAATCAGCTCACCACCATTCCCCTCTGAATGCTATTTTCATTTCCTTGAATGTACCTAAAATATAGACTATAATATTCTATGTAATAAATAAAAATCCTTCTTTGATGTAAGACCTGAGAAAAAACAATAAAAATCTGTCTAGGCAAGGGTTGAGGTGCTCTCCTTTTGAGAGAGTGGCTGAGGCATTCATAGGCACTCTCCTGTTGAGAGAGTAGCAGTGCTGTTCCCTTTTTTTCCACAGGATTGCTGTCTCCAGTACATTTATTTTCTCGTTCAGTCACAACAGGCGGACTCTGCTGGCCAGAGTCCACCACAAAAAAGGAAGAACAAGAGTAAGAGAGAGAGGAACACAGGTAAGAAGGAGTAAAATGAGAAAAAAAAACAAGTACCTTAACTGTGAATGGATTCAATGTACCGCTCAAAAGACATACAGTAGCTGAATGGATAAGAAAACATGACCCACACATATGCTACCTACAAGAGACCAACCTCAGGAGAAAAGACCTATACAGACTGAAAGTGAAGGGCTGGAAACAAATATTCCAAGCAAATGGACACGAACAACAACAACAAAAAGCCAGATAGCAATACTCATATCAGAAAAAAATAGACTTCAAAACAAGGGCCAAAAAAGACCCAGAAAGACACTTCATAATACCCAAAGGAAGAACCCATCAAGAAGACATAAACATTGTAAATATATATACACCCAACATAGGACCATCCAAATACATAAAGAAAATCTTAGAGGACTTCAAGAAACATATTGACAGCAACACAATTATAGTAGGGGATTTTAACACCACACTGTCAAAAATGAACAAATTTTCCAACCAAAATATCAACAAAGATATTTTGGCATTGAACAATGCCCCAGATCAAATGGATTTAACTGATATATAGAGAGCCTTTCATCCCAAAGAAGCAAAATACACATTCTTTTCAAGTGCACATGGAACATTTTCAAAGATAGTCCACATGATACAACACAAAACAAGCCTCAAAAAATTCAAGAAAATTGAAGTAGTATGAAGCATTGTCTCTGACCACAATGGACTAAAACCAGGAACCAACCTCAAGGAAAAAACTCAAAAATACTCAAACTCACGGAGATTGTCTAGCATGCTATAAAACAATGAATAGTTCAAGAATGTGATCAAGGAAGAAATCAAGAAGTTTCTGGAAACAAATGAAAATGAACTCACAACAATCCAAAACTTATGGGACTCAGAGAAGGCAGTTCTGAGAGGGAAGTTCATAGCACTACAGGCTACCTAAAAACAATAGAAATATTTCAAATAAATAACCTAACCCTACACCTACAAGAACTGGAGGAAAAACAACAAAGATAGTCCAGAGCAAGAAGGAAGGAAATGACCAAGATCAGACTAGAATTAAACGACATAAAGACTAAAAGCACAATTCTAAGGATCAATAAGTCCAGGAGCTGCCTCTGTGAAAAGATAAACAAAATCAACAAGCCTTTAATAAGACTCATCAAGAAAAAAAGAGTACCTAAATAAACACAATCAGAAATGAAAGAGGAGAAATTACAACTGATACCACAGAAATACAACGGACTGTAAGAAATTACTAACTATATACTAAGAAGTTGGAAAACCTAGGTGAAATGGACAAATTTCTAGAAAAATATAATGTTCCATAACTGAATGAAGAAGAAGCAGAAATCCTGAATGGACCAATAACAACTCACAAAATTGAAGCAGTAATCAAAAAACTGACCTCCCTCTCAAAAAAAAAAAACAACCCTCCTGACACACAAAAGCTCTGGAGCGGACAGTTTCACAGGACAATTCTACAAAGCATTTAAGGATGAGCTAACCCCTATCCTTTGCTGATTATTCCAAAAAGTACAAGAAAAGAGACTCCCAAAATCTTTTTATGAAGCCAGCATCATCCTAATCCCAAAACCAGATAGAGACACAACAAAGAAAACTTCAGGCCAATGTCATTAATGAACATAGATGCCAAAATCCTCAATAAAATATTGGCAAACCGCATCCCACAATACATTAAAAAGATCATGCACCATTGTCAAGTGGGATTCACTACAAGGATACAAGGATGGTACAACATTTGTAAATCAATAAATGTAATACATCACATAAACAAAAGGAAAAATCACATGATCATATCAATAGATGCAGGAAAAGCATTTGATAGGATGCAGCACCCATTTATGGTAAAAACACACAGCAAAGTAGGAATAGAGGGAGCATTCCTCAACACAATAGAGGCTATATAAAAGATACCTATCACCAACATCATACTCAATGGGAAAAATCTAAAAGCTTTCCCACTAAGATCAAGAACAAGACAAGGATGTTCACTTTTACCATTTCTATTCAACAGAGTATTGGAAGTCCTAGCCACAACAACCAGACAAGAAGAAATAAAAAGCATCCAAATTGGAAAGGAGTAAGCCAAACTGTCATTGTTTGCAGATGACATGGTAGTGTACATACAAAATCCTACAGATTCCATAAAAAGCTACTTGAGTAATAAGTGAATTTGGCAAAACAATGGTATACAAACTCAATATTCAGAAATTGAAGGCACTTTTGTACACCAACAATGAAATACCAGAAATAGAAATCAGGAAAAACATCCCATTTGCTATAGCAATGAGAAAAATAAAATACCTAGGAATAAACCTAACTAAGGAGGTTAACCTGTACTCAGAAAACTATACAACACTGAAGAAAGAAATTAAGGAAGACACAAATAAATGGAAGCATATACTATGTTCATGGAATGGAAATATTAACATCATCAAAATGTCCATACTACCCAAAGCAATTTATAGATTCAATGCAATCCCTATTAAAATACTAATGACATATTTCAGAGATACAGAACAAACACTTCAAACATTAATGTGGAACCCTAAATGACCCTGAATAGCTACAGGAATTTTGAGAAGGAACAAAGTAGGTGGGATTACCATACCTGACATCAAACTATATTATAAGGCCATGGTAATCAAAACAGCCTGGTACTGGCATAAGAACAGACACATAGATCAATGGAACAGAGAGCTCAGAAAGAAACCCAAGTATCTATGGTCAATTAATATTTGACAAAAGGGGAAGAAGAATAAAATGGAGTAAAAATAGCCTCTTCAACAAATAGTGTTGAGAGATATGGACAGGTACATGTAAAAAAAAATGAAACTCAAGCACCAACTTACACCATACACAAAAATAAATTCAAGGTGGATAAAATAATTAAAATTAAATCACAGCACTATAAACATCCTACAAGGGAACATATGGAGGAATATCTCAGATATTCCACACAGCAATATTTTCACTGATATATCCCCTAGAGCAAAGGACTTAGAGGAAAGAATAAGCAAAATGGACTTCATGAAAATAAAAAGCTCCTGCACAACTAAAGAAAACATCAGCAAAATGAAAATGGTACCAATGATACTGGAAAATACATTTGCAAATGATGTCTCAAACAAAGATTTGATCTCCAAAATATATAAAGAACTCACACAACTCTACTCCAGGTAGACATACTTCGTTGTATGGTCAAAGGACTTGAATAGACACTTGTCCAAGGAGGACATGCGGAGGGACCAGAGACTTACGATCAGAGAGATGCAAGTTAAAACCAGAATGAGATACCACTTCACACTGGTCAGAATAGCCATCATAACCAAATAAAAAAAGAACAAGTGCTGGCGAGGCTGTGGAGAAAAGCGAGCCCTAGTACACTGTTGGTGGTAATGCAGACTGGTGCAACCACTGTGAAAAACAGTTTGGAATTTCCTCAGAAAACTAAAAATGGAATTGCCTTTTGACCTGGCAATTCCACTACTAGGATTATATCCTAAAAATCCTGAAACACCAATTCAAAGGAAACTGTGCACCCTGAAGTTCATAGCAGCACAACTTAGAATAGCCAAGTGTTGGGAGCAACCTAAGTGTCCATCACTAAATGAATGGATGAAAAAACTATGGTACATTTATATGATGGAATACTACAAAACAGAAAGAAAGGAGTTCCTACCCTTTGCAACAGCATGCATGGATCTAGACAGCATTATGCTAAGTAAAGTAAGCCAGGCAGTGGAAGACAAATACCGTATGATCTCACCTATAAGTGGAACCTAATCAACAAAACAAACAAGCAAGCAATATATAACCAGAGACATTGAAATTGAGAACAAACTGACAGTAAGCAGATGGGAGCTGGGAGTGATAATGAGGGTAAAGGGTTGTCAGGAAAATGCACAAAGGACACTTGGACAAAGCCAAGGAGAGGGCAGGATCAAGAGTGGGAAATGGGGATGGCTGGGGTGAGGGAGTAATGGAGGAAAAATGAAACAACTGTACTTGAACAGCAATAAAAAAGTAAATTAAATAAATGAAAAAAAAAAAGAATAGTATAGGAAATGGAAGAAATGGAGCCAAAGGCCTTACATATACAACCCATGGACAAGAACTAAGGGGGCAGGGATGCATGAGGTTGCAGGGTACATGGAGAAGGGGGTTAAAAGGGAGAAAAAATTGGGAGAACTATAATAGCATAATCAGTAAAAAATACTTTAAAAAGAAGGTAACAACTGACATCACAGAAATACAAAGGATTTTTAACAAAATATCACCAACAACTATATGCCAACAAACTGAACAAAGGGCAGAATGAGATCAATTCCTAGAAACACACAATCTTCTGAAACTAAATCAGTAAGGATCAGAAAACCTGAATAGACTGACAACAACCTATGAAGTTGAAGTAGTAATCAAATAATCCCAGCAAACAAAAGTCCTGGACCTGATGGCTTCTCAGGCAAATTTTACCAATCATTCAAAGCACAACTAACATCTATGCTTCTCAAAGTATTTAAAAAATTCAAGAGGAGGGAAGACTTCTAAGCTCTCTTTAAATGGCCAACATTATCCTAATTCCAAAACCAGACAAAGACACCACAAAGAAAGAAAAGTATAGGCCAATAACCCTGATGTATATAGATGCTAAAATATTCCACAAAATATTAGCAAACTGGATGCAGCAATACATTGAAAAGATCATACATGATCAAGTAGGATTTATTCTGGGATACAAGGTTGGTACATTTGTAAATAAATAAATGTGATGCATTACATAATTAAATGAAAGATAAGTAACACATAAACATATCACTAGATGTGAAAAAGGCATTCAATAAAATCTAGTACCCATTTATGATAAAAACTTTCAGCCAAGTGGGAATAGAGGGATCATACCTCAACATAATCAAGGCCATATATTAAAAACCTAGAGCAACATCATACTCAATGGGCCAAAACTGAAAGTGTTTCCCTTAAGATCAGAAACGAGACAGGATACCTGCTTTCACCACTGTTATTCAACATAATACTGGAAGTCCTAGTCATAGCTATCAGACAACAAGAAGAAATAAAAGGTATCCAATTGGAAAGGAGAAAGTAAAACTCATTTGCAGATGATGATATTGTCAAATGAGTTGTCATAAAAAAACAAAAAGACTCCAACAAAAAAATACTATATCTAATAAATGAACTTGGCAGAATAACAGGATACAAAATTAATATTGAGAAGTCTGTGGTATTTTTACACCAATAATGAACCATCAGAAAGAGACATTAAGAAAACAATCCTATTAAGTCTTACAACAAAAAAAGTAAGGTATCTAGAAATAAACTTAATGGAGGAGGTAAAAGACCTGTATTCAAAAACTATAGGACTTTGAAGAAAGAAAATAAGGAAGATACAAATAAGTGGGAGTGTATTCCATATTCAGGGATTGGAAGAATTAACATCATTAAAATGTCCACACATTCCAGAGCAATCGATAGATTCAACATAATTACAAAATATATAGTAATTCTCCAAGAAACTCTCCAAGAACTATCTGACCCCATTAGGAGTAATACAGTAGTAACAGGCATACCAGAAGAATAGACAGAGAAGGGAACAGAAAGCCAATTCAGATAAAAGTTGACAAAAATTTCCCAAACTTATGAAAAGAGCTAGATCCTCAAATCCAAAAAGAAAACAGAACCTAATTATCTCAATCCAAAATGGCCTTCCCCAAGGCACATTGTATTAAACTGTCAAAAATTAATGACGAAGAAAGAATTTGCAAGGCAGCCAGGAAAAGAAGACAGTGAACTATGAAGAAAATCCCATTAGATCATCATCAAATATCTCAGCAGAAAACCTACAAGGTAAGAAAGAGTAGAATCAATTATTTGAACTACTGAAAGAAATTACCAGCAAAGAATAATATATCCAGAACAGTTACCCATTAGCTATGAAGAAGAAATAAAGACTTTTCCAGATACACAGAAGCTGAGGAAATTTACCACCAAAAGACCTCCTTTGCAGGAGATACTCAAAAGTGCTATTATACCTGGAAAAAAGAACAAAAGTACACAAAACTATGAGTAAGATGACCAAATAAGCAACAGAAGCAGAATATTACAACCCTTTTTCAGAATAGGGTACTACGCATTCAAATATCACATAAAGGTTAAAGGAGGTAATAACATTTAAAAAGAGAGAGGAAGAAGACAATAGCTAAAGCAATTTGAAATTAAACTCACAGTACAAATAGAAATAATTTGTGACAACAAAAACATAAAAGAGGAGGTATAAAGTTCTCAAAAGGTGTGGAGATTAGATGCATTTAGAAGAAAAAATACTATTATACATATGAAACTTTCTTTTGTCTAAACCTAGTAATAGCCACACACACACACAAAAACCCAAGACTCAAAAACATGACTTTAAACAAACGGAAATGCATATGGATTTTTAGACTCTTGTAATTAAAAAAAAAAAAATCCACACCTGAGGACTTCTGGTCAAAATAGCCAAGTAGGTAAAATGGTATTCACAACCTACCATAACCACATCAAAATGATAACTAGACTACAGAACAACCATTACTCAGAACTGCCTCAAGTCTAGCTGAACAGAAGTCCTATGCCTAAGGATATGCAGAAGTCACATTGATACTGTTAGGAGGGGGAAGATAGAGAATGCACTGGTTGCATACCCACCTGTGGTGGTTAAAGATTGGGAGGGATATCTCAGCTGCAGAGGTCCCTCCTGAGGAGCAAGGGGTCCCAGCCCCACACCAGTCCCCCCAGCCCAGGGTTTCAGTGACAGGAAGAGAGACCCCCATAACACTGAACTGTGAAAATCATTGAGGATTGTGGCTGAGTGAGACAGAGGGCTACTGGAGTCCCAGGCAGTTCCTCTTAAAGGACTCACACATGGACTCACTCAGACACACTCCTCTGAGCTCCAGCTCTGGTGTAGCAGTTTGAAAGCTCCAGGGACACACCAGGAGGAACTGAATTGTCTGGCTTCAGGTCTAGGGCTGGAGGGGCAGTTTTCTCCAAGACAGTAGTGCTGGCACAGTCCATTGTTTCTTTGTTGATCTCTCACCCAACAGAGCCATCAGACTGGTGCCATATATGAGTCTCCATAAACCTGACTAACAGTGTTCACCCACCACGTTGATTCCTTGAAACCCCTGCCCCACCCAGCATGCAGGCCAACCAGTAGCTTTTGCATATAAACAACCTGTCTTGGCTCATGCTGTGGCCTCTCCTGAAATCTCTTAAAGGTTCACAAACCCCAAACAAGCAGCATCTGGCCTTAATGAGCCCTATACCATTTCCTTAGTGGCCCCAGGCCTCAGAGTGGTGGCAGCCAGTCTTGGTTCAAAGCTTGGCTTCTCCAAGCCTAGCACATGTAGCAGCCATCTGTAGATCACTCGTGCCCAATTGCCATGACCAGAACATAGGAAGTGGCTGATTTTGGCTTGCAACTTTTAAGAAGCCCCCAAGCCACCACACCCACTAGAAAACTTCAGGCAATGCCCAAGCACTACCAACCACCTTCACAAGTGATACACTCAAGGGGTAGACTCATCAGGCAACACAGCCCTGTGGAAGCAAGTACTGCTGGCTGGCATCAGTGCTGCACAACATATCCTCCACTGTGATCATAGCCAGTGCTCACAGCTAATTGGCCTGGGCATAAATTCCTTCCAATGACATGCCAACAACAATCAAAGCTCATCTACAATAGGTGCATTCACATAACTCACACAAATGGCATACCAGGAGCACCCAGCTCCAATAAACTAGGAAAATTTGCCACTGGGCTGGAAAGCATGCCTAGTACATAAAGCCACTCTACCAAAACCAGAAGATGTAGCAGCTCTACCTAATATATAGAAACAAACATAAGGAGGCAGCCAAAATGAGTACATGAAGAAATTTGTCCCAAATGAAAGAACTGAACAGAAGGTCAGAAGGGGGAGCTCTATGCAGTACATGGATCACAGAATCCAACAGGAAGAATTCTGTTTTTATAAAGCCTTTCCTAACTTCCTGTTCTCCTCTATAAAAGAGTTTCCTTTGCTCTGTTTCTTGGGACTTGTGCATGGTTCACCATTAGAACACATGTCCAAAATTGCAATTCTTTGTTGTTCTCAAATGAACTCATTTTGCTAGAGAAATACCTGGTTTTCTGTTTAAGGTCAAATGTGAAAACAATTGTTTCACATTTTTGCCAGTCCTTTCTGGGCAGAATTTTCTCAGAACTGGTTGTAGGGCATAAAAAATAAAAATAAAAAGGAAAACAGAAGAAAAATTATAGAATACCACCAAACTAAAACAATAGAAAGAAACACAAGGGAAAAGAAATAATGGAAGCACAGAATTACCAGAAAACAAAAGATAAAATGGCTATGAAAAATCCTCTTACATTAATAATCACCCTAAAAGTAAATAGACTGAATTCACCAATAAAAAGGAATAGAGAGGCATACTGCATCAAAAACTAAAACCTGCCCTGGCTGGGGAAGTTCAGTTGGAGCCTCATCCCATATGCCAAAGGGTGCAGATTTGATTCTTTGCCAGGGCACATACCTAGGTTGCAAGTTCAGTCCCTAGGTGGGTCACATACAGGAGGCAACCAATCAATGCTTCTCTCTCCCATTGATGTCTCTCGCTCTCTCTTCCTCTTTCTCTAAAATCAGTAAACATATCCTCAGGTAAGGATTTAAAAAGAAAAAAACAACAACCATGCACTGCCATCAGGAGACACATCTCAGCTGCAAAGACAAATATCAGTTCAAAATGAAAGGTTGGATATGATTCTCCAAGCAAATGGCATCCACAGTAAAGTAGATGTAGCCATACTTATATATCGAAAAACAGATTTCAAGATAACATAAGACAAAAATAGGCATTTATAAAGATAAAGGGGATACTACATCAAGAAGACATAACATTCCTCAATATATATGTACCCAATCAGGGAGCACCAAAAATTATAAAGCAACTACAAACAGAACTAAAGGGAGAAACCAACAAAAACACAATCATGCATGGAACCTAAATATTCCATTGACAGCTATAGATAGATCACCAAAACAGAAAATCAATAAATAAATATTGGCCTTAAATGGAATGTTTGATCAGCTGAATATAACTGACATTTACAGTCACTTTCATCTCAGACCACTAGATAATACATTCTTCTCTAGTGCACATGGAACAGTCTCAAGGACAGACATTATGCTGGGACACAAAACCAGTCTCAACAAATTTAAGATTAAAATTATAACAAGCATATTCCCTGAACATAATGGTTTGAAATTAAAAATCAACTGCAAAAAGGAAGTGAAAAAAGCCACAAAACAACAGAGATTAAACAATATGACACTATAAAAATGACTGGGTCAAGGAAGAAATAAAAGTTGAGATCAAATGATATATAGAGTCAAATGAGAATGTCAATACAGCATATCAAAATTCTGGGATGCAGCAAAAGCAGTAATAAAAGGAAAGTTTATATCATTTACAGGCCTATCTAAAGAAATAAGAAAAATCTCAAGTAAGCAACCTAAATTTTCATCTTAAAGAAATAGAAAAAGAAGAACAAAAGCATCCCAAACTCAGCAGAAGAAAGGAAATAATAAAAATTAGAGCTAACATGAATGAAATAGAAAACAAAAAGACTTTACAAACAATTAATACAATGAAGAGCTGGTTCTTTTGAAAGATTCATAAAATTGACAAAACCCGGGCTAGACTCACTAAGGAAAAAAAGAAAAGAAATAAAACCAAAAATGAAAGACAAGAAGTTACCAAAGACATCACAGAAATACAAAGAATCATACTAGAATACTATGAAAGACTATACGCCATCAAATTGAATACCTGTAAGAAATGGATAAGTTCTTAGAAATATATAGCCTTTCAGACTGAATCATTAAGAACCAGAAAATCTAAATAGACCGATAAACAGTGAGGAATTTGAAATAACTATCAAAAACTTAAATGTCCAGGATCAGATGGCTTTACTAGTAAATTCTACAAAACATTCAAATATGATTTAATAGCTATCCTTCTCTAACTCTTACAAAAAAAATTGAAAGAAGCAATACTTTCTAACACATTTTATGAGGCCAACATAACACTGAAAGCAAAACCTATCAAGGATCACACACATACAAACAAAACTACAGGCCAGTATTTCTGATAAATACAAGTGCAAAAATCCTAACCAAAATACTAACAAATCAAATGCAATAATACATTACAGTAATACATTATACAAATATGGATTAATATATTATAAAAATTATATGAATACAAATAATACATTACAATCAAGTGGGGTATATTCGAGGATCAAAAGGATGATTCTACATATGCAAATTGATCAATGTAGTAAACCACATTAACAAAATAAAGGCTAAAAATCATATGATCTTACAACAGATGCAAGAAAAACATTTGATAAGATACAACACCCAATTATAATGAATTAAAATGATCAATAAAATGGGTATAAAGGAAAAAACTCAACATAATAAAAGCCATATATGACAAATCCTCAGTTCATATCATAATCAGTGATGAAATACTGAATACTTTGCCTCTAAGATCAGACACAAGACAGATATCTACTTTTACTGCTCTGATTCAACATAGTACTTGTAGTCCTAGCCAGAGCAATCAGGAGAGAGAAATGAAGCATCCAAATTGGATGTGAGAAGTATGTGTCACTTTTTGCAGATTACATGATTCTTTATACAGAAAACCCTAAAGATTTCATGAAAAAGACCTACTGAAAACAATAAGCAAGTGTAATAATGTTGCAGGTTACAAAATCAATGTACAAAATCCCACTGTATTCTGAAACACACACAAAAAGTTTTGTGCAGTGTATGGAAAAAATGCTGTGATTGATCAAATCAGTCAAAAGTGGTTTGCAAGGTTTCCTGCAGGAGATTTTTGATGGACAATGCTACAAAGTCAGGTAGATCAGCTGAAGGTGACAGCAATAAAACTGAGACATTGAGAACAATCAACGTTATGCCACATGGGAGATAGCCAACTCTCAAAATATCCAAATCAATAGATGTATTGGTGAAAATAAAAAATGTGTCCTTTATTTATGGAAAAAACTAAATGGACTTTTTTGACCTTGGTCTTAGAGAGTATTTTATGAATGTAACCTGAAAGAAAAGGGAAGTAAAGTAAAAAAGAAATGTATGGTACTACTGAATATATCCAACTAAAAAGCTTTGGCACAGCAAAGGAAACAGCAAACAAAACAAAAAGACAACCAACTGAATGGGAGAAGACATTTGCAAACAACAGCTCCAACAAAGGGTTAACATACAAAATATATAAACAACTCATACACCTCAACACCAAACAAACAATCCAATTAAAAAATGAACAAAGGACATAAACATACATTTTTCCCAAGAAGACACATGGCCAAAAGATATAAAAGACGCTCAACTTCACTAGTTATTAGGGAAATAAAAATGAAAACTACAATGATAAACCACCTCACATCTGTTAGAATGGCTATTATCAATAAGACAAGAAATAACAAGTGCTGGAGAGGTTGAAGAGAAAAAGAAACCCTTATTCACTGATGGTGGGAGTGTAAACTGGTACAGCCGCTAGGGAAAAGAGTTTGGTGGTTCCTCAATTAGGAACAGAATTACCATGTGGCCCAGCAAACAGCTTCTGGGTATCTACCCCCAAAATTTGAAAATACTTATGGCCAAGATGGAGGCAAGGGTAAATACACTGAGCCTCTTCACACAACCAAAAGAAGGACACCAAATTTAAAAACAAACAAAAAAAACAACAACCAGAACTGCCAGAAAATCAAACTGTATGGAAGTCCAACAACCAGGGAGTTAAGGAAGAAATATTTGTCCAGACTGGTAGGAAGGGTGGAGATGACTCATGGTAGAGCAGTGGCTGGAGGACCAGGGCCTATGGTGGGTGGCTAGCAGAATGAACAGTCCCAATTTGCGTGCAGATAAACCAGGAGGAAAAACTGGGGAGTGAAACAGACTGAGCAACCCAGGTTTCCAGTATCGGGAAATAAAGCCTCAAAAAACCTCTTGAGTGAAAAAACTATCGAGGATTGCAGCAGTGGGAGAAATTCCCAGGCTCACAGGAGAGTTCATTGGAGAGAACCACCGAGTCCTAGAATGTGCACAGGCCCACCTACCCAGGAATCAGCGCCAGAGGGGCCCAATTTCCCTGTGGGAAGTAGAAGTGCCTGGAAGTTGGCAGAGAGCTGAGCAAGCGGCACCATTCCCTCTTGGACCCCTGCCCCACATACAGCACCACAAAACAGCAACTTGGGTATCCTGCCCTGACAAATGCCTAAGGCCTCACCCTTTACTATATAATAGGCATGCAAAGACAAAAAAAAAAAAATGGCACAAATGAAAGAACAGATCAAAGCTCCAGAAAAAATAAAACTAAGCGATGAGAAGATAGTCAACCTATCAGATGCACAGTTCAAAGCACTGGTAATCAGGATGCTCAAAGAATTGGTTGAGCATGGTCAAAAAATAGAGGAAAAAGTGAAAGCTATGTAAAGGAAAATGCACAGGGAACTAACAGTGAAGGGAAGGAAACTGGGACTCAAAATCAAGTTTGGACCAGAAGGAATAAATGTTCAACCAGAACAAAATGAAGAAACAAGAATTCAAAAAAATGAGGAGAGGCTTATGAACCTCCAAGACTACTTTAAATGCTCCAACATTTAAATGTTCTAACTCATAGGGGTGCCAGAAGGAAAAAAGGAAGAGAAAGAAATTAAAAACCTATTTAAAAAAATAATGAAGGAGAACTTCCCCAATCTGGCCAAGGAAATAGACTTCCAGGAAGTCCAGGAAGCTCAGAAAGTCCCAAAGAAGTTGGACCCAAGGTAGCACCTATCAGGTACATCATAATTACATTACCCAAGATTAAAGATAAGGAGAGAATCTTAAGGAAAAAGGAGAGAGTTACCTACAAAGGAGTTCCCACAAGACTGTCAGCTGATTTCTCAAAAGAAACCTTGTAGGCAAGAAGGGGCTGAAAAGAAGTGTTCGAAATCATGAAAGGCTTCCAAGATTACTCTATCCAGCAAAGCTATCATTAGAATGGGAGGGCAGATAAAGTGATTCCCAGATAAGGTCAAGTGAGAGGAGTTTATCATCACCAAGCACTTATCATATGAAATGTTATAGGGTCTTATCTAAGAAAAAGAAGATGGTCAAAAATATGAACAGTAAAATGACAACAACCTCACAACTATTAAAAACTGAACCTAAAACAAAAGAAAACAAAAATAAACTAAGCAAACAACTAGAATAGGAACAGAACCACAGAAAGGAAGATCATGATCACATGGAGGGTTATCAGCAGGGAGAGGGGGGAATGAGGGAAAAGGTATAGGGAATAAGTAGCATAAATGGTAGGTACAAAACAGATAGGGGGAGGTTAAGAACAGTATAGGAAATGGAGAAGCCAAAGAACTTATATGTATAACCCGTGAACATGAACTAAGATGAAGAGGGAATGTGGGTGGGAGGCAGTATGTAGGGTGGAGGGGAATAAAGGAGATAAAATGGGACAACTGTAATAGCATAATCAATAAAATATATTTAAAAATAAATAAATAAAATATATTTTTAAAATATTTGAAAACATTTATTTGCAAAGATATATGCACCCCTATATTAACTGCAGGATTATTCATGGTGACCAAAATATAAAAACATCTGAAAAGTCCTTCAACAGGTGACTGGATAAAGGAGAGGTGGTATATATATATATATATACAAAGGAAAGAAATGTTGAAATAGTGCCATTTGCAACAACATGGATGGATCCTGAGAATATCATGCTAAGCAAAATAAGTCAGAAAAGTCAAGAATCATATAATTTCACTCCTAAGTGGGATATAAAACCAGAAGCAATAAATGAACAAAGAAAAACAAACAAAAACTCATAAACACTGACAACAGCATGGTTGTTACCACTGAGAAGGAAGTGGAGGATAGTAAAGGGTATCAAGATTTGATGACTGGTGGTGAGCACACAATGTAATATGCACATGATGTATCATAGAATTATAAACTTAAAATCTATATACATATTTTATTAATCAAAGCCACCATAATAAATTTACTAAAAAATAAAAATTAAATAAGAAAACATGAAAAATTAAATACAAAATATATAAGAAAAAAATTCTCACTAGCAAAGACAAACATTTAGTAAAAGCAGAGCATCGACCAACAATAAATCCAGTAGTACAATGATTAAAAGGCAAAAGTAGGAAGATTGTGTATAATTACAAGAATAAATTAAGAGATGCACACAAACGCATATAACACAAAAGAAGTAAAAAAAATGACAAAATCATAAACATGAATGGTTGAATAAAAATTGTAACAATTTTTGAATGTGTTCAAACTTAAGTGACCATCATAGACTGCTATAAACATACCTTGGTATATATGAAGCACATGGTAACCACAAACAAAAACAATTACTGGACATATACAAGAAATAAGGTCAAAGGAATCCAAATACAGCACATACTTATTTTAGAAAGTCATCAACATACAGGAGAAGAGAGCTAGAGAATAAGAAAATAGAGAACTACAAAAAGAATCAGAAAACAATAGAGTGGCAATAACCACATACCTATCAATAATTACTTTAAATGTAAAAGAACTAAGTGCTCCAACCAAAAGACAGAGTGGCAAAATAGGTTTTTTTTTAAAGACCTATAAATATGTTGCCTACAAGAGAATTGAAAGACATACAGATTGAAAGTAAAGGGATAAAAAAAGATATTTCATACCAATGGAAACAGGAAAAAATGCTGAGGTAGCAATATTATACCAGACAAAACAGACTTTAAAACAAGTATAACAAGAAACAAAGGAGGGCATTTTATAATGTTAAAGGAATCAATGCAGTAAGAGATATAACCCTTGTAAACATTTATGCACCCAACATAGGAGCACAAAAATACATCAAGCAAATATTGGCAGATATAAAGGGAGAGATCTATAGTAATACAGTTGTAGTAGGGAATATTAATATCCCATTGATATCAATGGGTATATCTTTAAGAGAGAAAATCAATAAAGAAACAGTGGCCTTAAATGATGTATTAGACAATAAGGATTTAAGTGATTTCAGGGGCATCATTTCACTTAAAAGCAGCAGAATTCACATGCTTTTCAAGTGCATGAAAACATTTTCCATAACAGAACACAAGTTAGGACACAAAACAGAACTCAATAAACTTAAGAAGATTTGTAACCATATGAACATCTTCCCATCACAATAGTATGAAACTAGAAATCAGTTACAAGTAAAACACACAAACATGGGCAGGCTAATTACCATACTACTAAATAATGACTAGGTTAACAATGAGATTGAGGAAGAAGTTAAAAAAATACATTGAGACAAATGAAATTGAAAACACAAAGACCCAAAATCTACAGAACATAGCCAGGGTAATTCTAAGAGGAAAATCAGTAGCAATACAGTCTACTTCAAGAAACAAGAAATCTCACATAAACAGTCTAACTTTACCTTTAAAGGAACTAGAAAATGAAGAACAAACTTATCCCAAAGTGTTTACAAGGAAGGAAATAATAAAGATCAGAGTGGAAATAAATAAGATAATGTCTTTAAAAAAACAGAAAAGATCAATGAAACCAAGAGATGTTCTTTGAAGAGATAAAATTGATAAACCATTAGACAGTTGCCTCAGGAAAAAAAGGAGAAATGGATCAAATAAACAAAATAAGAAATGAAAGAGAAGTGACAACTGACTCATGTGAACCCTTCCCCCATAAAGCTAGGGCCCCTATTGTTGCTCCCATTCCTGCCAAAGTAAATGTAATCATTCCTTTTTGTCTTGGGTTGGTTACCGATGATCTAGGTTATGAACTCTTTGTAGATTAAGTGACTGAGGGTGCATTCTTCCTGGTGCTAGGTGTTTTCCAGGCAGGGGCAGACTACATCTAGTCTTCTCTCAGCATTATAGGCGTAACCACATGAGAAAACACACCCAGCTGGGGCACATATTCTTTTGGGCAGCTTTATCCACTGGTTTACAGCTAGAACCTACTCAGTTCAGAAAAGCAAGGCTGTATGGTTCTGGCAGTGGGCCACCCCCACAACCTGCCACTAAGAATAATTAGCCAATCTTGTCTAAAGAACATTGTTGTTGTGATTGGAAAAAGATGTGTATTTCTGCTCCCTTGTAGGGGTCAACTGGGTAGTACCTGACCAGCCCATAAAGAGAATCTGTTCTGACCCCTACAGACACCAATGGGTATCACTAAAGAAGCATGGAGTTGGAAACTTGTTTGGGGTATGTAGCAGATTGTTCTAGCCAAGGGCATACCCATTCTGGTTGAGGTCCCCTGTGGATAGCTTAAATGTGTTACCATTCTTTGGGCACTTTAGGAAAAAAATAGCCCAGGTTCCCTGGCCTGTAAGGTTTACACACACCCACATCAAAAAAGGGGTTGGTGCAATAGGACATTTATGGCTGGGCAGGGTGGAGCCAATGGAAGAGAGGTCAGATTGAGAGTGGGTTATTTGGATACACTCATTGAGTACAGGTGGAGAAGGGGATGTTTGGGGATGTCGATGATATACCTAGCAATGTTTTTTATTTCCCTCTGCAGCTATTGTTTGGAAGATGTTAACCAAACTGTCGCTGTCCCAAGGTAGGAGAGCAAAATTGGGTGGTGAAAGACTGAAAGGGAGAAGGAGGAGCTCTGTGAATTCCATGTATGTCTTGGCAGATAACTGTAGAATAGCAAACTATGAGATTTCTCTCTTTCAGGTACAGCACAAGGATGTATTAAAGTCTTAGGATTAGAATTTGCTTGTAAGGCATGATAATGTTACTTATCTTGGTTGGCATTCCTATGGAACAGTAGCTTGAGGTCTAATATAGGCTCACAGGCGTATTGTGAGTTCCAAAGAGCCTCAGGTTCTGAGCCTGCCACCTATCTTACCCTGGTGTGATGGATCCAAGTTATTATTCCCTATAAAAGGGTTGTAGAGTCTCTTTTGTAAGGGCCCTGTCATCACTGCTTTCAGGCCAACTATGCAGAGAAAGGGCCAAAATACTGGCTGTCCTCTTAACCCTTTCATCCTGCTTAGCTTCGATCTCCAGAACCTGGCTACTGAACACTGAGGAGATGCCTGAAATTCCTGTTATCATGGGTATCATAGTTCCTCTCTCACCTTTTCTGGAGACCCAAAGTAAGCTCCTTACTCCAGATTGAAATAGTGACTTTAATGCCAGGAGTCTGCTAGGATGACCTGGATTTCAAGTGGGTGTCCCTGACCTACTTAGTCCAGGAGGTCGTCTCCTTGGTACCCACTCCCCACCTTTACCTATGCATGGCTTTTACAGGTGCCCAATTTTGGTTTTGATATCTCTGATTACCCTTACCCCACACTCAAAAGCTGAGTTGGTTGCATTTTTAATACATAAATAGCAACTATCAGAAAGATAAATTAAGAAAATAATCCCACTTACAATTAATTCAAAACGAATACAATACATAGGAATAAATATATCCAAGGAGGTAAAGAACTATACTCAGAAAAATATGAGACATTTAAGAAAGAAATTAAGAAGACACAAATAAATGGAAGGATACACTGTGCTCATGGAGAGGAAGAATTAACATCATTAAAATGTCCATACTACCCAAAGCAATCTATAGAATCAAAGATCTCTACCAAAATACCAATATTTTTCACAGAACTAGAACAAAAAATCCTGTAATTTATATGGAACCACAAAGTACTTGAAGAGTCAAAGCAATCTTGACAAAGAAAGAACAAAGAAGTATCAAAATAACCTATACCAAATTATACTACAAGGCTATAGTCATTAAAACAACATAGTACTGGCATAAAACAGACATATATGAATCAGTGAAACAGAATAGAGAGCCCAGAAATGAACTGACACATATATGGTCAATTAATCTATGAAAAAGGAGGCAAGAATATACAATGTGGTAAAAACTGTCTCTTGAAAAATGGTGTTAGGGAAATTGGAGAACTACATTCACAAAATAAAACTAAACAACTTTCTTACACCATATACAAGAATAAAGTCAAAATGAATTTAAAACTTAAATTTAAGACCTGAAATCATAGAAGAAAACATCAGTGGTAAACTCTTTGACATTGCCCTTGGTAATAATTTTTTTTGATATGTCTCCAGGGGTGAGAGAAACAAAAGAAAAAATAAACAAATGGGACTAAATAAAACTAAAAAAAAATTGTACAGCGAAGAAAACCATCAACAAAGCAAAAAGACAATGTACTAAATGAAAGAAGATATTTGCCAATAATATATCTGATCAGGGGTTAATATAAAAAGATATAAAGATCTCATATAACTTAACACCAAAAAAATGGAATTAAAAAATGGGCAAAGGACCTCAATACACATTCTCTGTAGAGGGTATAAAGACAGCCAAGAGACATGAGAGATGCTCATCATCACTAAACATTATGAAATGCAAATTAAAACCACAATACCACCTCACACCTGTTAGAATGGCTATCATCAATAAATCAACAGAACAAGTATGGGCAAGGAAGTGCAAAAAAGGGAAAACTCATGCACTGGGGATGGGATTGTAAATTAGTGCAGCCACTATGTAAAACAGTATGAAGTTTCCTCAAAAAACTAAAAATAGAACTACCATATGACCCAACAATTCCACTTCTGGGTATTTAACCCAAGAAATCCAAAACACTAGTTCAAAAAGACACATGCACCTATATGTCCAATGCAGCATTTTTTTTTACAATAGTCAATATAGAAGCAACCTAAATGTCTATCAATAAAGAATTGGATAAAGAAGATGTAGCACCTACATAAAGCCATTAAAGAGTGAAATCTTACCATTCACAAAAAACATGGATGGACCCACAGGGTGCAGTGCTAAGTGAAATAAGTCAGACAGAGAAAGCAAAATACCACATGATTTCATTTGTATGTGAAATCTAAAAAAAAACAACAACAACAGCTAAATAAAACAGAAACAAATTCATAGAACAAACTGATAGTCTCCATGTAAGAGGTGGGTTGGGGACAGGTGGGTATAAGGGTGAAAGCAATTAAGGAGTACAAATTGATAGTTACAAAAATGGTTACAGGACTGTAAAGCTCAGCTTAGGGAATATATCAATAATATTATTATAAGCTTCAGATCAAGATGGTGGAGTAGGATAATGCTGTGCTCACCTCTTCCCATAACCACACCAAAATTACAACAACTAAATTACATAACAACCATCATTGAGAACCACCTGAACTCTAGCTGAACAGTAGTTCTATAACTAAGAATATACAGAAGAAGCCATGTCCAGAATGACACGAAATGGACTAGTGCTCTCATTCATGTCTGGTGGTTAAAAATTGGGAGGGATAGCTCAGCTGCAGATGTACCCCTTGAGGAGTGAGACGTCCCAGCCCACATGGGGGTCCCAGTGCCAGGAAGAAAAATCCCTGTAATTTCTGTCTGTGAAAACCAGAGGAGATTGTGGCTCAGTGAGACAGAGGGCTTCTGGAGTCCCAGGTGTTCCTTTTATAGGGACTGCGCATGGACATACTTGTACACAGAGGCACTTGCTCTGAGCTCCAGTGGTGGTGTAGCATCTCAAAAGGTGACAGGGATATACAGGATGGAACTGAATTGTCTGGCTTTAGGGTGAGGGCTGGAGGGACAGCTTTCTTCCAGAGAGAAGTGCTGGCAGTTTAATAAAGTGTTCCTTTATTAAACTCCTCCCATGCCCAGTCTGTATGTACAAGTGAGTACAATATCTGAATCTCCATCAACCAGCTAAGATCTGTGGCCCTTCCCTGGTGACTCCCTGAGATTCCCATCCCACCAAACTAGCAAGCCTACCCAATCCACTTCCAGTGGCTTTGCCAGAGAAATGGTCTGTCTTGGCTCATTCTGTGGACTTTCCTAAAAATCTCTGAAATGTTCACAAACCCCAAACAAGCATCATTTGCCCTCAGCTTGCTCCATACCTCTTGCTAAGCAGCCCCAAGCCCAGCACAAGTAGAAACCATCTGTAGACCACTTTGCAGCTGATATTGAGTGGCCCCAGGAAAGACACTGGCAACAATTGACCAGAGTCCATCTCAGTGGCTCCAGAACCAACACAACTGTAGCTAGCTTCAAACCACACCAGAGCACCACCCAAGCAACTCCACAAATGACATACCCAAAGGAGGACTCAGCAGGCATCAAAGCTCCACTAAAGTAAATCTTGCTCTGTAGTAAGCCACTGCACAACAGCTCTTCCACTGTAGTCACAGCCCATCCTCACAATCAAGTAGACTGATCAGTCCCTCCCACTGAAATGCCAACAGCAATCAAGGGTCAACTACAACAGGAAGGCACACAACCCACAAAAGAGACACACCTGGAGCACCCAGCTCAGGTGACAAGAGAGACTGCACCACTGGGCCCCACAGAATACCTACTACATAAAGCCCTCTACTAACACTGAAAGATGTAGCAGGTGTACCTAATATATAGGGTTTGGCACAAATAACACCCCTTTTTCATTGCAATATCTTTTTAAAAAGATTTTATTTATTTTTAGAAAGGGAGGGAGAGGAGGAGAAAGTGAGGGAGAGAAACATCAATGTGTGGCCACCTCTTGTATGCCCCCTACTGGGGACCTGGCCTGCAATCCAGGCATGTGCCCTGACTGGGTTCACAGGCCAGTGCTCGATTCCACTGAGTCACACCAGTCAGGGTACAAGATCTTTTATTACAAAATCACAAGCACGTAATTCTGTAACACAACAATATCACACTCAAGCACACCATATGACATTTTAGGGGAAATGTTCAAATTAAAACTATAAACTATTACACCTATATTATTACCCTACCAACCACACTCAAGCAGGTATAACTTCTGCCAGACCCTGTATATAAACAAACACAGGAAGACATCAAAATGAGGAGATAAAGAAACACAGACCACATGAAAAAACAAAAACAAAACAACAGAACAAAACTCCAAAAAAATAAATACGTAAAATAGGAGACAATCTATCAGATGCAGAGTTCTGGTTATGGGGTGCTCAATGAATCTCAGTGAGAACTTCAACAAAGAGATGGGAAACAAAAACAGAGATAAAAAATATAAAAAAGAACCAGTCGGAACTGAAAAATACAATAACTGAAATGAAGACTATATTAGAGAAAGTCAACAGATTAGATGAAGCAGAAGATCAAATCAGCAATTTAAAAGATGAGGTTGCAGAAAATACCCAATCAGAGCAGCAAAAAGAAAAAACAAATTAAGCAAAAGAGGATAGTTTAAAGGGCTTCTGGGACAACATCAAGCATACAACATTCCTGTCATTAGGTTACCAGGAGAAGAGGGATGGCAAGTGATGGAAAAGCTATTTGAAGAAATAATTATGGAAAACTTCCATAGCTGGGTGAAGGAAATAGACATACAAGCCCAGAAAGCCACAGATTGTCACAGATAATTGCAAGTAAGATGAATCCAAGGAGGCCCACATCAAGACACATCATAATTAAAATGCCAAAGTTTAAAGACAGAGAGAAGCTTAAAAGCAACAAGAGAAAAGCAGAAGTTACCTAGAGGCGTGTTTCAATAAGACTGTCAGCTGATTTCTCAATAGAAACTTTGCAGGCCAGAAGGGATTGGCATGAAATATTCAGTGATGAAAGCCTACAGCCAAGATTAGCAAGCAAAGCTATCATTTATAATGAAAGGACAGATAGAGAGCTTCGTACACAAGAAAAAGCTGGAGGAGCTCATCACCACCAAACCAGTGTTACAAGAAATGCTAAAGGGACTTCTTTAAGAAAAAAACAAAAAATATAAATAATAGAATGGTAATAACTACATACCTATCAATAATCACTTTAAGTGTAAATGTATTAAAGGCTCTAATCAAAAGACATAGGGTGCCTGAATGGATAAGCAAACAAGACCCTTAAATATGCTGCCTATAAGATAATCACTTGAGATCAAAAGACACACACAGGCTGAATGTAAAGGGATGAAAAAAGATATTTAATGAAAATGGAAATTAAGAAAAAACTGAGGTAGAAATACTTATATCAGACAAAAGAGATGGTAAAATAAAGGCTATACTCCATTAAAAGCAATTCCACTTCTGGGTATTTATCCCAAGAAACACAAAACATTAATTCAAAAAGACATATGCATCCATATGTTCACTGCAGCATTATTTACAATAGTTAAGATATGGAAGCAACCTCAGTGTCTGTCAATACATGAATGGATTAAAAAGAAGTGGTACATCTAAATTAATTAAATTAAATTAATGGAAGATTACTGAACCATAAGAAAGAATGAAATTTTGCCATCTGGAATAACATGGATGGAACTAGAGGGTATTATATAAAATAAGTCAGGTAGATAAAGGCAAATACCATATGATTTCACTTATATATGTATTTTAAAAAACAAACAAAACAAAAGACTCTTCGCCATAGAGGACAGACTGATGATTGCCAGAGGGGACAGAGACTGGTAGTTGGGTAAAAAAGGGTAAGAGATTAAGAAGTACAAATTGGTAGATACAAAATAGTCATGGGGATGTAAAATATAGCATAGGGAATATAGTTAATAATGTAATAGTTATGTATGGTGTCAGATGAGTACTGGATTTATTGGGGTGATCACTTTGCAAGTTATATAAATGTCTAATCACTATGTAGTACATATGAAACTAATGTGATATTGAATGTCAACTGTAATTTAAAAATAAAAAATTAATAAGTAACAAATATAAATATTTTTGTTTTAAAAATAAATAAATATAATGAATGATGCATAAGACAGCTATACTAAAAATAATAAAACACTGTATATAAGAATTAGAGAAGCTAACTCAAATGGAAAGGTATAATCACAGATTGGAAGACAATATTGCTAAAATGTTAGTTTTCACCAATAAAAATCTTAGGACATTTATTCAAAGAAATCTAGAAGTTGAGTTTAAAATATATTTTAAAAAGAAAATGACCTAGAATAGACAAAACAATTTTTAAAAAGAAGAAAGAGGACTTGTTCTGACTTCAAGACTTATTATAAAGGTAAAACAAGCAAAGACCACATAGCACTGGTAATAGGATTTAAAACATATCAAAAGAAAGGATAGTCTAAAAATAGATGGACAAAAACATGATCAAACAACTTTTGATAACTTCAATAGAGCAATTTCACTCAATTCAACAAGTGATGGGACAAATTTATATCCATATGGCAGAAAAGAGACCCTGTACCCTTACCTTACATTATAAACAACTCTTAACATGAGATGGATTGTAGAACTAACAGTTTTGTAAGAAAATACAGAAAACTATCTTCACAACTCCAGATAAAGCAAATATTTGAGAGGTCAAAGAAATAATTATAAATAAAAATGATAAAGTGGACTTTATCAAAGTTAAAAACTTGTGTTCATTGAGAGACACCATTAAAATGAATAGTCAAGCCTCAGACTACAGTAATATTTGAAAAGCCTATAACAAAATATTTCTATCCAGAATACATGAAAAATTCATATTACTCAAGGAAAAGAATATATTACCCAATAAGAAATGGGTAAAACATTTGAACAGGTACCCCTGAAGAAGCTATAAAAAGCACTTAAAAAGGTTTTTTTTTATCATCATTGGTTATAAGAGATAAACAAAAACTGCAAAAAATATATTATCATACCCTACAAAATGACCAAAATGAAAATATTGATAATAAGCAAAATTCTCATACGTTGCTGGTAAAAGTTTAAAATGATATTGGAACTGTTAAAAACTGGCTGTCTCTTAAAAAAAGGTGAACTATATACCTGCCTTTTGAATGAACAATACCAACTGCTAAGTTTCTACTGAGGGTAAGTATAAACATGTCCATAAAAAGACATCAGAATATGTTCACAGTAGCTTTATTCATAACTGGCCTAAACTGTAACATTTCAAAATGTCTATCAACAGGAAAGGCATAAGCTGGTGTATTCATTTAATTGAACACTATTCTGCTATTAAATAAACTACTTATATATGCAAAAACATGTGTATAAATCTCTCAGACATTAAGCTGAGTGAAAGAAAGTAGACATGAAAAAGGTCTAAAATAGACAAAACTAATCTATGCTGGTAGAAATCACAACTGTGATTGTCCTAGAGGGAGGGACTGACTTGGAGGAGGTTGATGGAACTTAATAGTTAATGGAAGTATCCTTTATCTAGACTGGGGTGTGAGATACATGGCACTATATTTCTGTCAGAACTCTACACTTAAGACCTTTATGTACATTATACCTACAAAACATAAACTGGATTCTTGGTAAAGTAATAGCAGCTAATATCTCTATAAACATAAGGCAACAAAAAAAGGACTTACATGGGGAATAATATTCAAACTAAATTTAGATTTTATAAGTATGGAAGTCAGTCATGTATAGGCTCTTCAAAGACCTCAGGCCTTTCATAAGATGGCTACTGTAAGAAAACACCAGAAAATACTCGGTGTTGGTGAGGATGTGGAGAAACTAGAACCCTTATACATTGCTAGTAGGAACGTTCAATAGTGCAGCTACTATGGAAAACAGGATGGCAGATCCTCAAAAAATTAAACAGGCTAGCTGCAGTAGATGGTGATCAAATAGGTGAGAGCTGAGTCCACTTTCTCTTGCACCCAACTCAGACACTTTGCTGACCTTCCAAAAAACAAAGTGAACAGTCAATGGAATCTTAGCTGATATAAAATTTGGAAGCCCAACAGTTCAGAGGACGATTCAAAACAGGCAGTAAGGAGGTTTATAAATGGACAGGAAAAGTCCCCAGGTGTGCAGCCAGCAGCTATGGTGCCAGGAGCTGTGGCACCTGCAGCCACCCTGCCAGCATCCATGGAGAGCCTGGTCAGACATAGCAGCCTAGTGGCTACCTTCCCTCCCAGAGCAGGGAATCCCAAGAGCAGGCCAGAAGTGACTTGGATACACCCAGCTCTCGGAGAGAACCAGGCTACACACACATAGCTATTGGCACACCCGAGCATTGGTGGCCAATGCTGACTGGGAGAATGCCAAAGTGAGAGAGATACCGTTTGTGCCTGGATCTGGGGGAGGAGGAGGGCCATAGCTGGCCATGATGGAGACAGACTCTTGAGTTTTTAGAGAGGTAGAGTGTGTGGAAAGCTGGACAGTAGCTCGGCGCTGCAGTGGGAGAATCCAGAGACTTTTTTAAAAAAAATTATATTATTGTTGTTTAAGTACAGTTGTCTGTATTTACCCCCCTACCACAATCCCCCCACCCCACCCCTCCCCCTTGGTTTTGTCCAAGTGTCCTTTACAGTTGTTCCTGAAAACCCTTCCCCCACATTATCCCCTCCCCCTCCCCCCTTGTTACTGTCAGATTGTTTTTAATTTCAGTGTTTCTAGTTATATTTTGCTTGTTTGTTTGATTTGTTGGTTAGGTTCCACTTGAAGGTGAAATCATATGGTATTCGTCTTTCACTGCCTGGCTTATTTCACTTCAGAGAGACTTTTTTAAAGGGGAGCTGAGGAGTGCTGGGCAGGGACCCTGCACACGCTGCTGCCTTGCCAACTAGAAGGGAGCTTTGTGGGTGCAATTTGCTCCCACTCTGTCAGCTGGGCAGATTGATCAGAGAGGTACAAAGGAAGGTGCTTTCTCGGCTCCAGGTGACCCCAGCCCGGGTTTAGCAGTACAGAGTGGAGAGTGCAGGCCTCAGTGTGATCTCAGGACAGGAACCTGAGATTATTTGAGGCCAGATTGGGCCCGCTTCCTGGATGGAACCTCCCAGAGGGGAAGGTTGAGCCCAGCCCCCATCTCCTGCAGGAGTAGGGGAAGATCTCCAAAACTGGTTGGGCAGACTAAACAACTCTGCAGGAGGCATTTCCACTAGAGTAAGACAGCAAGAAGAAGGCCTAAAAAAGACCACATTGAATTCCTCACAGGGAGACAAAGTACACTGGGTCCTAGGGCCCTATTTCACTGAGGCCATCAAAGCAGGGAGTTCAGAAAGTATGCAGCAAGGGGGGTTCAGGGTGCTGCCTGGCTTCGGCTCACACACAGAGCTACTGTCTACACCAGGAAGGAGAGAGCTGACACATAGATTGTGACCTGCCCCCATGAAATGGACAGCTATTTAATCAGAAACTGTGTGTTACTGGAAATAAACTGGGGCAGAATAAGACGGGAGGTGTAGAGGCAGGGGGAATACACCCACAATTTTCCCAGAAGACTGAACAGTGTCTCCCAGGAGAAACATGGAGGTCTCAGCCTTTCAATAGCAACAGAAGCTCCCTTCAGAGGCAGATGAAGGAGATATAGGCGGTGTTGCCAGAAGTTGGACAAACAACCCCAGGACCTTGAGCTGAAGAAAAACAGAGATGGATCCAGAAAGTCAGCAGGCGAACACCAGTAGCTGAGAAGAATTTCACCATGCTCTTCCTCATAACTTAAATGCTTTTTTCTTTCTTTCATCTTTTTTCCTTTCACATAGCCTTTTAATAGTTCTTCTTTTGCTTCAATCATATTACTACTAACTCATTACTCTTGGTCATTATTTTTTTATTCTTTTCATTCAGATTTTATTTTATTTTATTTTTTTCATATTATTGCCATTTCAAATCCCACTAAGCACCCTTCTCTGGTCTTACTCCATTCTGCCTTCTTCCTGACATTTCTTATTGTTGCAAACTACTTTCTCCCAAGCTATGCTATGTTTCTCTTCTGTACTATTACTATTTCTCCTCCATCTGTCCTTGCAAAAGCATTCTTGATTCCCTTGGTCAGCTCACTTTCTTTTTCCCCTCTTATAATTGTCTTATTTCCTTTCCAACCTTATAAAGTGTGACAAGTTGGGTGAGAATGTCACAATTATTGCTATTCTTCTCCAATGGAATTCTTGTTTGTTCACTACTTGTTTGTACTTTAAAACCCACAGGACACTCTCCCTGTCTTAGCCCATTTTGCCTTCCCCTTGCTCTTGATCAGTTGAGTTAGGAATCTTATTTTAATCCCCCATTTTATTTTATTTTTCCCCCTTTCTTAGCCTGTGTTCTATTCATTACTCTTATTACTTTTTCCCACCCATCCTCTCTCAAAATCATTTTTCTTTAATATAGATATCTCACATTCTCTTTTTTCTTTTATACAATATTCTTTCCACCTTTATTAATCTTCCCTCCGCTGTCATTGTTGTTGACCATGCTATGGTTTTTTCAGCAATTTTGTCCCCATTGGTTAAACAACTTTTTAATTTTATATCACACCTCATACTCTTCCCTTTTCTTACTCAATTTTTGCCATCACCATTCCATGTTTTACCTAAATTTTAAACTTATTCTTCCTTTCTTCGCCTCATTTCTACTCCATACTCTTATTTCTCCTCCATCTTCCCACTCCAAATCATTTTTCCCTCTTTTAGTTACCTCATATTCCCTTTTTCCTAACTCATAATTTTCTTAATCTCTCTCCACCTTTATTAATTTTTCCTCGATTGCTGTTGATATCACTGATGTGGTAGGTGTTTGTTGTTGTTGTTGTTGTTGTTGTTGTTGTTGTTGTTTTGCTAGCATGGATTTTGGTTTCTGGTAATACATTGTCAACCAACACCTGTACAACAGCATACAAGATGGGGTGGGACTAAAAGTCAGACAGCTGGAGGGGAGAACCCTCCAACAAGTGAGACACCAATAACCAAAGCCCAAGTACAACAAGAGAGCCCAAACTGGATAAAGGACAACACTAGGGCATCCAGATCAGGAAATCAAAGAGACTGCACCACTGAGTCCTAGAGAACTCCTACCACAGCAGTCTAACCCACAAAGAAAGGCAGGCAAAGCAGAGCATCCTGAGATACAGAAGCAAACAAAACAAGTCACCCAAAATGGAGAGACAAAGAAAGAACCCCCAATTGAAAGGAATGGATGATTCCCAGAAAAAGAGTGAAATGAAATGAAGGCAAGCAATCTATCAGACATAGAATTCAAAATCATGGTTATAGGGATGCTCAAGGAACTCGGTGACAACTACAAGGAACTTAGAGGGAACTACAGCAGCATAAAAAAGGAAATAAACTATGGACAAGAACCAGGAAGAAATGAATACTATATCTGAAATTAAAAATACACTAGAAGGAATTAAAGGCATGCTAGATGAGCCCTGGCTGGTGTGGCTCAGGAGACTGAGCACCAGCCTGTGAACCAAAGGATCAAGAGTTCAATTCTCAGTCTAGAGCACATGCCTGGGTTGCAGACCAGGTTCCCAGTAGGATGGAGAGGCAACTACACACTGATGTTTCTCTTCCCTTTTGCCATCCTTTCCATTCTCTAAAAATAAAATAAATAAAAACTTTTAAAAATACATAAATAAAATATAAAAGCATAGATGACACAGAGGACCAAATCAGCAAGCTGGAATATAAGGTAGAAGAAACACCAAAGCATGGCAACAAAACAAAAAAGCCTCAAAAAGAACAAGGATAGTTTAAGGGAACTTCAGGACAACATGTAACATTTGCATCATAGGAATATCAGAAGGAGAAGACAAGGAGCAAGGGATAGAAAATCTATTTTGAAAAATAATGATGGAAAACTTCCCTAACTTGGTGAGAGGAAAAGCCACACAAGTTCTGGAAGCACAGAGGGTCCCAATCAAGAAGAACCATAACAGGCCTACTCTAAGACACATCATAATTAAAATACCAAATGTTAGAGACAAGGACAGAATCTTAAAGGCAGCACTGTAGAAACAGGATGTAACACAGAAGGGAGCTCCAATATGGCTAGCCACTGACTTCTCAATGGAAACGCTCCAATCCAGGAGAGAATGACAAGAAATATTCCAAGTAATGAAAAACAAAGGCCTGAAACCAAGACTCCTCTATCCTGCAAGGCTGTTAATTAAAATGGAAGGTGAAATAAGGAGCTTCCCAGAAAAACCAAAGCTAAAGAATATACCTCCACCAAACCATCACTTCAAGATATCCTAGAGGGACTACTTTAAGAAAAAGAGTAAGAGAGAATCATTAATAACCTTAAATGTTAATGGATTAAAACCTCCAATCAAAACACAGAGTAGTTTAATGGATAAGAAAACATACCACACATACATTCTGTATACAAGAAACCCACCTAAACAAAGGAACTACACAGACCGAAAGTGAAAGGCTGGAAAAAATATTCCAAGCAAATAGACAAAAAAAAAAAGTGGGATAGCAATACATATATCAGACAAACTAGATTTCAAAAGAAGGCCATAAAAAAGACAAAGAAGGAAAATTCATAATAGTGAAGAGAAGAATTCATCAAGAAGACATAAACATTATAAACATATACACACCCAACATAGGAGCACCCAAATATATTAGCAAAATCTCAGAGGACTTTAAGATATACACAGCAACACACTTGCAGTAGACGCTTTTAACACCCCACTGTCAACAATGGATAGATCTTTCAAACAAAGAATCAACAAAGATATTGTAGCACTGAATGACACTCTAGAATCAAATGGATTTAAGTAATATGTACAGAATCTTTCATCCCCCAAAAGCAAAAATACACATTATTTTCAAATGCACATGGAACAGTTTCTTTTTTATTTTTTTAAATTTAATTTTTGTTCAAGTATACTTCTCTCCATTTCACTTCCACCATTCTCCCCCACCACAGCCATTCCAACTCCTCATCCTTGGTCCTGCTCCTCTTCGGTTTTATCAATATGTCCTTTGTACATGTTCCTGAAAACCTTTCCCTCTTTTATGCCCAATATCCTTTCCCACGTCCCCTCTGATTACTGTCAGTTTGTTTTTAATTTCAGTTTCTCTGGTTGTATATTGCTTGCTTGTTTGTTTTGTTCATTAGGTTCGACTTTAATGAGAATTCATATGGTATTTGTCTTCCACCACCTAGCTTATTTCACTTAGTGTAATGCTCTCTAGTTCCATCCATGCTGTCCCAAAGGGTAGGAGCTCTTTCTTTCTGCTGCATAGTATGCCATCATGTAAATGTAACAGTTTTTGATACATTTACTGATAGGCACTTGGGTTGCTTCCAGAACTTGGCTATTGTAAATTGTGCTGCTATGAATATTGGGGTGCATAGGTTCTTTTGGATTGGTGTTTCAGGTTTCTTAGGATATAATTCCAGCAGTGGAATTGCTGGGTCAAAAGGCAGTTCCATTTTTAGTTTTGTGAGGAAATTCCATTCTGTTTTCCATAGTGGTTACACCAGTCTGCAATCCCAACAACGCTGCACAAGGGTTCCCTTTTCTCCACAACCTCTCCAATAGTTGTTTGTTGCTTTGTTTATGAGGGCCATTTTGACTGGTGTGAAGTGGTATCTCATTGTGATATTAATTTGCATCTCTCTGATGGCTAGTGATACTGAGCATCTTTTCATATGTCTCTGGGCCCTCTGTATGTCCTTCTTGGAGAAGTGTCCAAGTCCTTTGCACATTTTTTAATTGGGTTGCTTGTCTTCTTAGAGTGGAGTCCTGTGAATTCTTTATATTTTTTGGAGATCAAACCCTTGTCTGAAGTATCATTGGCAAATATGTTTTCCCTTATGTTTGGTTCTCCTTTCATTTTAATACTCTTTTCTTTACCCTTGAAGAAGCTTTTTATTTTGATATGAATCCATTTGTATATTCTTTCCTTTATGTCACTTGCTCTAGGGGACATAACAGTGAAAATATTGCTCTGTGGAATATCTGAGATCTTACTGCCTAGTTCTCCTTTAGGACTCTTATGGTGTCTTCTTATGGTGTCTTCCGACTTCTATTTAAGTGTTTTATCCACCTTGAATTTATGTTTGTGTATGGTGTAAGTTGGTGATCAAGTTTCATTTTTTTGCATGTAGTTGTTTAGCTCTCTCAACACCATTTGCTGAAGAGGCTATTTTTCCTCCATTCTATCCTGCTGTCCCATTTGTCAAACATTAATTGACCATGGAGACTGGGTTTATTTCTGCACTCTCTATTCTGTTCCATTGGTCCACGCATCTGTTCTTATGCCAGTTACAGGCTGCTTTGATTACAGTGGCCTTGTAATACAGTTTGATATCAAGTACTTCGATCCCTCCTTCTTTGCTCTTCTTTCTCAAAATTGCAGCAGCTATTTGAGATCATTTATGGTTCCATATAAATTTTTTAAGTGTTTTTTTCTATATCTGTGAAATATGCCATTGGTACTTGAACAGGTATTGCACTGAATCTGTAAATTGCTTTGGTAGTATGGGCATTTTGATGACGTTACTTCTTCCAATCCATGAACACAGTATATGTTTCCATTTGGTTGTGTCTCAGTTTCTTTCTTCAGTCTCATGTATTTTTCTGAGTAGAGGTCTTTTACCTCCTTTGTAAGGTTTATTGCAAGGTACTTTATTTTTCTCGTTGCTATATGAAATGAGATTTTTCCCCCTCATTTCTGTTTCTTATATATTATCATTGTGGGCATACAAATGCCTTAGATTTCTGAATATTGACTATGTATCCTGCTGTTTTGCCAAATTCATTTATTAGGTGAAGTAGTTTCTTGGTGGAGTCTATGGATTTTCTATGTACACTATCAGGTCATCTGCAAACAATGACAGTCTGGCTTCCTCCTTTCCAATTTGGATCCCATTTATTTATTTTTTTTTTACTTGTCTGATTTCTGTGTCTACGACTACCAATACCATGTTGAATAGGAGTGGTGAAAATGGACATCCTTGACTTGTTCCTGATCTTAGTGGGAAAGCTTTTAGTTTTTTCCCATTGAGTATGTTGTTCGCTGTAGGTCTCTCATATATGGCCTTTATTATGTTGAGGAATGCTCCCTCTGTTCCCACTTTACTGAGTGTTTTTATCATAAATGGGTTCTGTACCTTATCAAATGCTTTTTCCATATCTATTGATATGATCATGTGATTTTTGCCTTTCCTTTTGTTTATGTGATGTATTATACTTATTGATTTGCGAATATGGTAGCATCCTTGCATCCATGGGATGAATCCCACTTGATCATGGTGTATGATCTTTTAAATGTATTGCTGGATGTGATTTGCCAATATTTTGTTGAGGATTTTAGCATCTATGCTCATCAGCAATATTGGCCTACAGTTTTTTTTTTCTTTGTTGTGTCTTTATCTGGTTTTGGGATGAGGATGATGCTGACTTCATAAAAAGAGTTTGGGAGTCTTCCATCTTCTTAGATTTTTTGGAATGGTCTGTGAAGGATAGGGGTTAGCTCTTCCTTAAATGTTCCATAAAATTCTCCTGTGACACTATCCAGGGCTTTTGTGTGCCAGGATAGCACACAATGATGAGAATGAACACAAAGATGAGCACACTCATCTTTCTTTCTTTCGATGAGTCTGTTTAAAGGCTTGTCAACATTGTTTATCTTTTCAGAGAACAATCATTGTTTAATAGCATGCTATTCAATCTCCATGAGTTTGAGTGTTTTTGAGTTTTTTCCTTGAGTTTTGTTTTTAGTTTCAGTCCCTTGTGGCCAGGAGTTTTTTGATTATTGCTTCAATTTTGTCCACTGTTTTTGGTCTGTTCAGGCTTCCTCCTTCTTCTTGATTCAGTTTTGAAAGATTATAATTTTCAAGAAATTTGTCATTTCACCTAGATTTTCAAATTTCTTGGCATATATTTTTTCATAGTAATTTCTTACAATCCTTTGTATTTCTGTGGTATCAGTTGTAATCTCACCTCTCTCATTCCTGATTGTGTTTATTTAGGTTTTCCTTCCCTTCCCTTCCCTTCCCTTCCCTTCCCTTCCCTTCCCTTCTTTCTTTCTTTCTTTTGATGAGTCTGTTTAAAGGCTTGTCAACATTGTTTATCTTTTCAGAGAACAAGCTCCTGGATTTATTGATCATTAGGATTGTGCTTTTAGTCTCTGTGTCATTTAATTCTGCTCTGATCTTGGTACTTCCTTCTTTCTACCCGCTCTGAGCTGTCTTTGTTGTTGTTCCTCCAGTTCTTGTAGGTGTAGAGTTAGGTTGTTTATGTGAAATGTTTCTGTCTTTTTTAGATAGGCCTGTATCTCTATGAACTTCCCTGACAGGACTGCCTTCACTGTGTCCCATAAGTTTTGGGTTGTTGTTAATTCATTTTTATTTGTTTCCAGGAACTTTTTGATTTGTTCCTTGATCTCCTTCTTAATCTAATCATTGTTTAATAGCATGCTATTCAATCTCCATGAGTTTGAGTGTTTTTGAGTTTTTTCCTTGAGTTTTGTTTTTAGTTTCAGTCCCTTGTGGTCAGAGAAAATGCTTGATATGATTTAAATTTTCTTGAACTTTTTTGAGGCTTGTTTAGTGTCTTATCATGTGGTCCATCTTTATAAATGTAAATTTGAAAAGAATGTGGACTTCTGGCCAAGATGGGGGTGTAGGCATACACAATGTGCCTCCTTGCAGAACCAAAAGAAGGACAACAACAAATTTAAAAACAAGAAACAACCAGAACTGACAGAAAAATCAAACTCTATGGAAGTGTGACAACCAAGAAGTTGAAGAAGAAGCATTCATCCAGACAGGTAGGAGAGGAGGAGCTGGGAGCCAGGTGGAGAGGACTTACAGAAAGCCAGTGGCTGGAGAACCAGGGCGGGCAAGGTGGCAGCTGGCAGACTGGCTAGGTGGTGGCTTGCAGACTGGATGGTCCCACATTCGTGTGCAGATAGACTGAGAGGAACTAGGAAGAGAGAGACTACACAATCCAGGGTTCCAGTACAGAGAAATAAAGCCTCAAAATCTCTGACTGAAAACACTTGTGTAGGTTGAGGCAGCAGCAGGAGAAACTCCAAGCCTCACAGGAGAGTTCCTTGTGTTTGTTTGGTGTACACAAACCCTCTCACACAGGAATCAGCACCAGAAAGGCCCAATTTGATTGTGGGTAGCCAAGGAAGTAACTGAAAACTGGTGGTGAGTGGAGCAAGTGGCACTGTTCCCTCTCAGACCCCTCTCCCACATACAGCATCACAGGCAGCAACTTGCCCCACCCTGATTAATACCTAAGACTCCGCCCCTTACTAAGTACTGATATGCCCAGACCAAAAAAAAAAATGACCCTAATGAAAGAACAGTTCAATGCTCCAGAAAAAAATACCATTAAGCAACAAAGACAGCCAACCTATAAGATGCACAGTTCTAAACACTAGTTATCAGAATGCTCTAGGAACTCAATGGGGACTTCAACAGCATAAAAAAGACCCAGGCATCAATGAAGATTGCATTATGTGAAATAAAGAAAAATATACAGGGAACCAACAACAATGGGAAGGAAACCGGGACTCAAATCAATAGTTTGGAGCAGAAGGAAGAAAGAAACATTCAACCAGCTACCAGAATGAAGACACAAGAATTCAAAAAAATGAGGAGAGGCTTAGGAACTTCCAGGACATCTTTAAACATTCCCACATCCAAATCTTAGGGATGCCAGAAGGAGAACAGGAAGACCAAGAAATTGAAAGCTTATTTGAAAAAATAATGGAGAACTTTCCCAATCTGACAAAGGAAATAGATTTCCAGGAAGTCCAGGAAGCTCAGAGAGTCCCAAAGAAGTTGGACCCAAGGAGGAACACACCAAGGCACATCATCATTAAGTTACCCAAGATGAAAGAGAAGGAGAGAATCTCAGAAGCAGCAAGAGAAAAGGAGACAGTTACCTACAAAGGCATTCCCAATAGACTACCAACTGATTTTTCAAAAGAAATCTTGCAGGCAAAAGGGGGCTGGAAAGAAGTATTCCAAGTCATGAAAGGCTAGGGGCTACATCCAAGATTACATTATCCAGCAAAGCTATCATTTAGAATGGAAGGGCAGATAAAAGGCTTCCCAGATAAGGTCAAGTTAAAGGAGTTCTTCATCACCAAGCCCTTATTATATGAAATGTTAAAGGGACTTATCTAAGAAAAAGAAGATAAAAAACATGAATGGTAAAATGACAACAAACTCACAGCTATTAACAACTGAACCTAAAAAGAAACAAACTAAGCAAACAAGTAGAACAGGAACAGAATCAAAGAAATGGAGATCACATAGAGGGTTATTAGTGAGGGTATGGAAGGGGGGAGAAGGAGGAAAGGTACCAAGAATAAGTAGCATAAATAGTAGGTAAAAAATAGACACAGGGAGGTTAAAAATATTATAGGAAATGTAGAAGCCAAAGAGCTTATATGTATGACCCATGGACATTATTAACTAAAGGTTGGGAATACGGCTGGGAGGGGATGTGCAGGGCAGAAGGGAATAAAGGGGGCGAATGGGACAAGTGTAATAGTATATTCAATAAAATATATTTTAAAAAAGAAAAGAATGTGTATCTTGCTTCTTTGGGATGAAAGGTTCTATATATATCAGTTAAGTCCATTTGATATAGAACATTGTTCAATGCTGCAATATCTGTTGATATTTTGTTTGGAATATCTATCCATTTGACAGTGGGGTATTAAATATCCCCTTCATAAAAAAGCCCCTACTATAATTGTGTTGCCCTCAATATGTTTCTTGAAGTCCTCCAACATATTCCTTATATTTTGGGTGCTCCTATGTTGGGTGCATATATGTTTATAATGGTTATGTCTTCTTGATGGATTCTTCCCTTGAGTATTATAAAGTGTCCTTCTCATTTTAGGGCCCTTGTTTTGAAGACTATTTTTTCTGATATAGTACTGCTACCCCAGCTTTTTTTTCCTGTCCATTTGCATGGAAAAATTTTTTCAACCCTTCATTTTCCGTCTGTGTAGGTCTTTCCTTCTGAGGTGGGTCTCTTGTAGGCAACATATGTATGGGTTATGTTTTCTTATCCATTCAGCTACTGTATGTCTTTTGATTGGGGCATTTAATCCAAACATTTCACGTTTAATCCAAAATGTTATTATTTGTATGTATTTGTTCATTTCTCCCCTTTGTATCTATGTTCTTCTCTCTCTCACTCTTTTCCTTTCTCCTCTTATAGTAGTCCCTTTAATATATCTGGAAGTACTGGTTTGGTGGAGATGTATTCTTTCAGCCTTCTTTGTCTGGGAAACTCCTTATTTTTCCTTTCATTTTAATTGAGAGCCTTGCTGGCAAGAGTAATCTTTGTTGCAGTCCTTTGTTTTTCATTACTTGAAATATCTCTTGCCATTCTCTCCAGGGTTAGAGAGTTTCTGTTGAGAAATAAGCAGTTAGCCTCACTGGAGCCCCTTTGTATGTTACTTCTTGTTTCTCCCTTGCTGCTTTTAAGATTCTCTCTTTTCCTTTAAAACTTGGCACTATTATTATGGTATGTCTTGGAATGGGCTTCTTTGGTTCACCTTGATTGGGACTCTCTATGCTTTCTGAAGTTGCATGGTTTTTCCCTCTCTAGGTTCAGGAAGTTTTCTGTCATTAGTTTTTCAAGCAGGGTTTCTATCCCTTGTTCCTTTTCTTCTCCTTCTGGTATTCCTATGATTTGAATGTTGTTGCCTTTCGTATCTTGGAGTTCCCTTAAGCTATCTTCATATTTTTTGCCTTTTTCGTGTAGTTGCTCTACCTGGGTGTTTCTTTCCACCTTGCCTTCCAGCTCACTAATTTGGTCCTCTGCTTCATCCAGCCTGCTTGTAATTCCTTCTAGTGTGTTTTTTCTTTCAGGAATTCTATTTTTCATTTCCTCCTGGCTTTTGTTTATAGTTTCTATTTCCTTTTTCATACTGTTGTAGTTCTTACTCAGTTCCTTGTAGTTGTCTGTGAGTTCCTTGAACATCCTTATAACCATTATTTTGAATTCTATATCTGATAGTTTGCTTACCTCTACTTAATTCAGCTCTTTCTGTAGGGAATCTGCCCTTCCTCTTGATTGCAGGTGCTTTTTTTGTCTCCCCATTTTAGGTGACTCTTTTTGTTTGTTTCTGTACTTCCTGATGTTTCACTTTGCTAGTTGTCTTTGTAGGGTAAACTTCTATGGTAGAATTCTATGAGATTCAGTGGTTTCTTTGAACTCCTTGTCTGGATGCTGAGGGTTTACCCTTTCTTCTGTTTTTGTGGGCTCTCTTGTACTTGGGTTATTCCCTTTCAGTGGTTCCTTTGTTGGTGGGTTCTCTCCTCCAGCGGGTATACTGATGTTCACAACTCCCACCTAATCTTGTATGTGATCAGTGGCAGGGGGAAGACAAAATGGATTAAGACAGCAGGACAGTATTCTATGGGATTTACAGTACCAACAAGTACAGAAGAGGTAGAAGATCCTTTGGATAAGTATAGTGTTCACCATGATATTTCACCCAGTGAGCCACTTTTTATAAAAGGTGAAAAAGAGACAAGACTCTTATTAGAGGGGAAAGGATTGTGAGCTCAATCCAGAAAACAGAGCACTTGTGGAAGGTTAGGTAATGAGATATAGTGAGAGTAAAGAATAGAAAGTAGGTGTAGTATGCAAGAGAATAGAGTTAACCACAACAGTAACAAAGCTCA
The DNA here is from genome assembly GCF_019186645.2 of Phyllostomus hastatus. Classification (NCBI taxonomy): domain Eukaryota; kingdom Metazoa; phylum Chordata; class Mammalia; order Chiroptera; family Phyllostomidae; genus Phyllostomus; species Phyllostomus hastatus. The sequence continues at coordinate 734,314 of NW_025333703.1, forward strand.
GGAAGACAGTAAAATGGGTTAAGATCAGGGAGGGGTGCTATGTAGTGTTACTATTATATGGAACAACAATTATTTGTAATAGTACTGAAACAACAATATATGACAAGAAATAAATGATTTGTACAAAGAGTAGAAAGTACACATCAAGAGTAGTGTGTCATTGGAATATGAGTGAAGTGAAAGAAGGGAAATAAAAATACAATATGAAAGAGAGAATAAGGAAAACCAGTCAAAGAATGCAATTAAACAAACAAGGAAAATGAAGAAAATAAACAGAAGAGAAATAAAAAATAAACTAATAAAATAAGTAAAAAAACACAAAGAAATAATAATAATACAAATAAACAATAAAATGCAAGTTCTATAGGATAGCAAAGTGAAATTTGTCTCAGTTTCTCAGTATTTTGGGGTTAGCCTTGTGTCCCTCTTTGGGTCTGTCTCTGGATCTTTCATAGTTCCAGGTCTTATTGTCTCACTTTGGGGAAGAAATAAAAAAAACAAAAAGAAAAAAAAAAGAGAGGATAAAAAAAGCCTCCTGCCGACTTTAAAACTGCAGAGCCAGTTCTGCTGGTCTTCCTGGATGCCATAGGAAGAGGGGAGCTGGGCTTTGCTTTTCTACCTTCCTATGGTTTTGCAAGCACGTGGGCCAGGTCTAGGCCGCAATATTCACAATTGCCCAGTTGCCAGCCCAGGTCCTCTGTGAACTGCGGGGCCCACACTGTCCATCTGCACCAGGCTGGCACCTTTAATCCACCAGTTGTGCCATGGTTGGTGCAATGTGCCTCCTCCTTTCTTTTTGTGAGCCCACCATGGCCAGAGCCCACCACAAGTCAGTCGCTGGCATGAGCAGCACAAATCAGCTGCTGAGCAACTGGCACCAGTCAGCCTACTGCCAAGAAGCACAAAACAGCTGTTAGGCTAGTTGCTCAAGTCCAGCACAGGCTAGTGGCCCAAATCAGCCTCTTGGAGCAGTGTGAATCAGCTGCCAGGCAAGTGGCGTGAATTAGCTGCTGGGTGAGCAGCACCTGCCAACCGCTGCTCACTGCTGGAGAGTTCCTTAAACAATGGCTAAGCCTTTTTTTTTTCTAAGTAAAATCCTCTTGTTTAAGCCCATTGTCCTTGATAGGTGCCCGGCTCTTCATACAGCCCAACTTCCTCCACATGAAACATTTTCAAAGACCACATGATAGGACACAAAAGCTGCTCACTGCTGGAGAGTTCCTTAAACAATGGCTAAGCCTTTTTTTTTTCTAAGTAAAATCCTCTTGTTTAAGCCCATTGTCCTTGATAGGTGCCCGGCTCTTCATACAGCCCAACTTCCTCCACATGAAACATTTTCAAAGACCACATGATAGGACACAAAACAAGCCTCAAAAAATTCAAGAAAATTGAGATCATAACAAGCATTTTCATGGACCACAACTGCTTTAGATTAGAAACCAATCTCAAGAAAAAAACCTCAAAACCACTCAAATTCATGGAGACTGAATGGCATGTTTTTTAAAAAATGAATGGATAAATAATAGATCAAGGAAGAAATCAAAATGTTTCTGGAAACAAATGAAAATGAACACACAACAGCTCAAAACCCATGGAACACAGTGAAGGTAGTCTTGAGAGGAAAGTTCATAACAATAAAAGCCTATCTAAAAAAGATAGAAACATTTCAAATTAACAACCTAACCCTACATCTACAAGAACTGGACAAACAACAGCAAACAAAGTCCAAAGCAAGTAGAAGGAAGGAAATAAGATCAGAGCAGAACTGAATAACATAGAGACTACAAGAACAATTAACATATCAATAAATCCAGGAGCTGTTTCTTTAAAAAGATAAACAAAATCAACAAGCCTTTAACCAGAACATCAAGAAAAAAAGGGAGAAGACCCAAATAAATTAAATCAGAATGGAAAGAGAAGAAATTACAACTGATACCACAGAAATACAAAGAATGTTAATAAATTACTATGAACAACTATATGCCAAGAAATTTGAAAACCAGGACAAAAATGGACAAATTTCTAGATAAATATAATCTTCCAAAACTGAATCAACAAAAAGCAGAAAGCCTGAACAGACTTGTAAGAGCTGGTGACATTGAGGCAGTAATCAAAAAACTCCTGGCACACAAAAGTGCCCTAGATTGGACAGTTTCACAGAAGAATATTACAAAACATTTAAGGCACAGCTAACCCCTATCCTTCTTAGTCTATTCCCAGAAACCAAATAAGAGGTAAGAATACCAAACTCTTATTATGAAACCAGCATCATCCTAATCCCAAAACCAGATAAAGACACAACAATGAAAGAAAACTACAGGCTAAAGCTACAGGCCACAGCAATTTTGAGAAGGAAGAAAAAAATAGGAGGGATCACAATACCTGATATAAAAGTATATTAGAAGGCTACTATAATCAGAACAATCTGGTACTGGTATAAGAACAGACACATAGATCAATGGAACAGAATAGAGACCCCAGAAATAAACCCATGACTCCATGATCAATTAATATTCAACAAAGGGGGCAGAAGCATAAAACAGAGTAAAAGTAACCTCTTCAACAAATGATGTTAGGAGATCAGGACAGCTACATGGAAAGAACAAAATTCAACCACCAACTTACAACATACACAAAAATAACTCAAATGGATAAAGGACTTAAATATAAGTTGCAACACCATGAAAGTCCTAGAGGAGAAGATAGACAGGAAACTCTTAGATATTCCACACAGCAATATTTTCATCAATATGTGTTCTAGACCAAGGGACATAAAACAAAAAATAAACAAATGGGACTTCATGAAAATAAAAAGCTTATGCACGTCTAAAGAAAACATCCACAAAATGAAAAGGAAACCAACTGTATGGTAAAATATATTTGCCAATGATACCTCAAACAAGAGTTTGACCCCAAAATATATAAAGAACTCACACAACTCCACCCCTGGAAGACAAACAACTCAATTAAAAAATGGGCAAAGGATCTGAACAGACACTTCTCCAAGGACGACATACAGAGGGCCCAGAGACATATGAAAAGGTGGTCAGCATCACTATCCGTTAGAGAAATGAAAATGAGAACCACAATGAGATACCACTTCATACCAATCAGAATGGCCATTATAAACAAATCAACAAACAATAAGTGCTGGTGAGGTTGTGGAGAAAAGAGAACCCTAATACACTGTTGATGGGAACGCAGATTAGGGAAGCCACTGTGGAAAACAGTATGGAATTTCCTCAAAACCTAAAAATGTAACTACCTCTTGACTTGGCAATTCCACTGCTTGGATATACCCTAAGAATCCTGAAACACCAATTTAAAAGAACCTATATATCACAATGTTCATAGCAGCACTATTTACAATAACCACGTGTTGGAAGCAACCTAAGCGCCCATTAGTAAATGAGTGGATCAAAAAACCATGGTACATTTACATAATGGAATACTACACAGAAGAAAAAAAGAAGGAGCGCCTACCCTTTGCAACAGCATGGATGGAACTGCAGAGTATTAGGCTAAGTGAAGCAGGTGCTAAAGACAAATACCATATGACCTCACTTATAATGAAACCTAATCAATAAAACAAGCATGGAAAATATAACCAGAGACACTAAAATAAAGAACAAAGTGACAGTAACCAGAGTGGGTGGGGAAGAGTATAATGGGGGAAAGAAGTAGAAGGGGCAAATCAAGGAACATTTATAAAGGACCCATGGGCCAGGACAATGGGGTATGGATTGAGTGTGGGAGTGATGGGGTTTGAGGGTCAGGGGAGAGCAATGGTGGAAAAGTGGGACAACTGTAACTGAACAACCAGAAAAATTTTTAAAAAAAATTAAACCAATGAGCTATAAGATCTACCAATTCTACTTCCGGTTACATATCCAAAAGAACTAAAAACAATGACTCAAATGATATTTGTACACCCGCAGTCATAGCAGCATTATTCATAGAAGCCAAAAAGTAGAAGCCACCCAAGTGTGCACTGAAAAATGAATGGATAAGCTGAATGTGGTATATACATACAATGGAATATTATTCAGCCTTAAAAAGAAGGAAATACATACTACAACATGGGTGAACCTTAAGGACATTATGTTAAGTTAAATAAGCCAGTCACAAAAAGGACAAATACCATGTCATTCCACTTATATGAGATACCTATGAGTAATCAGATTCAGAGACAGAAAGTAGAATGGTCGTTGCCAGAGACAAAGTGGGATAACAGTTATTGTTAATGATTACAGAATTTCACTTATAAAAGATAGAAAGAGTTCTAGAGATGGATGGTGATACTAGTTGCACAACACAATATAAATGTAGTTAATGCCACTGAACTATATGCTTAAAATGGTTAAGACGGTAAATTTATGTTACATGTATTTTACCACAATTAAAAAACATACATATCCCTAAAAACATTCAAAGGTGTCAGCTACCTGAGTCAACTGGTCTTTACCTGTACAGACTCACCTAGATAGCCCTGACTTGGAAAAATTCTCTCTGTTGTCCACAATTCTTCTCCTTCTTCCAACTTGCGGATCATATCAGGCTTAGTCATGTGAAACCCTAATGATAAAAAATAAGACTTATTTTTGGGCTGTCTATTCTGTTCCATTGATCTATGTCTGTTTTTATGTCAGTACCATGCTGCTCTGATTACTTAGCTTTGTAATGTAGTTTGATACCAGGTGGCATGATTCCTACCTTATGATCCAGCAATTCCACTTCTGGAAATTTATTGAAAGGAATCCAAAACACTAATTTGAAAGAATATATGCACCCCTATATTCATTAGAGAGTTATTTACAATAGCCAAAGCTTGGAAGCAGCCCAAGAGTCCATCAGATGGTAGATGAGAAGATAAAAAGTTGTGGTACATTTACACAATGGAATGAGTAAGAAGGAAATCTTACCTTTTATGACAGCATGGAAAGACCTAGAGAGTGTTATGCTAAGTGAAATAAGACAGCAAGAAAAAGACAAGTGTCATATGATTTCATTTATATGTAGAATCTAATGAACAAAAGTAACAAAGTAGAAACAGACTCATAGATACAGAGAACAGGCGGTGACCACTGTTAGAGGGGAAAGGGGTTGGGGAGCTGAGTGAAAAAGGTGAAGGAATTAAGCAAAGAAAAACTCACAGATACAGACAATAATATGGTGACTACAAGAGGGAAAGGGAGGTAGGGAGCAGTAGACAAAAGTAAAGGGGAGATAAATGGTGATGGAAAGAGGCTTAACTTGGGGTGGTGAACAAACAATACAATATACAGATGATATATTATAGAATTGTATACCTGAAACCTATATAATTTTATTAACCAATGTCACCCCATTAAATTCAATAAAAAATTTTTAATGAGACTTAATCTAACCTCCTTGGGCTTAAAAACCATTGAAGGAAGAGGAAGATAGCTTCAAGGTAGCAGACCTGTATACATTCATATATATACCTTCATATACCATGCAAGTTAATACCTTGCATTAGGCAAGTGAGAACGCAGCCATATCTTTCTGCTAACAAAAAGAGATTCATCACCTCTAGTCCCTGAAATTCAAATCCATTAAGTTTCAGAAACTCTTGAAAGGAGATGTTGACACTAAAAGATTCAAGGGGTTTTTCTTACCCACAGAGACAAGATGGCAATAATTTTCCAACATGACATCCCTGTATAGGGCCTTCTGATCCGTGTCCAGTTGCTGCCACTCCTCCTGGGTGAAGTCCACAGTCACATCCTTGAATGACACTGATCCCTGTAAGAACATACTCCAGTTAATCGTAAAGTGATTGAAACTAATGAAAACTAGATATTGGAGACCTAGTTATGACCATGATCAGTGGTCAAACTAGTTTTCTTATTTTGTTTTACATTGCAGACATTCTCTTGAAAATACATTCATCTGTATATACTTACCTCATGCTAAAAATACATAAGAACATACTATTTGCCTTGAATGTGACCAGTTGCCTGGTGGACCAAAATGAATATAACTCTGACCACAATAACAAGAAGTTACAATCTAAGAGAGAGGTATTGCATATAAAGACATATACTCAATAGATATCACATATGCAAGAACAGAAATATGCACAAAGAAAAGTGCTACAAAGTGAAGAAAAATTTCATTTTGTATTCCAAGTCTTCATTGAGTACATAAAAATTTTGAATTCACAATGAACTTGTTTTGTAGGAATACAGGCATCAGCTTTTAAAATTCATGGGGAGAGAAAAACCAGGTAGTAAATTCAGGAAGTAGCAAAACACACAGTTTGTTAAGAAAGAGTCTTTGAGCCCTGACCAGTGTGGCTCAGTTGGTTGGGCATCATTCTGCAAAGCAAAGGGTCATCAATTCGATTCCTGGTCAGGGCACATGTCTGGGTTGCAGGTTTGGTTCCCAGTCTGAATGCATGCAAGAAGCAATGGATAGATGTTTCTCTCACACATCAATGTATCTCTCCCTCCATTACTCCCTCCTTTCCCTCTCTCTAAAAATAAATAAATACAATCTGAAAGGAAGAGTATTTGAGCCCTAAGAAGAAAAAGGTATATGGAAGTAGGCAGTGGATATATTTATGGAACAGTATGGATTTTTTTCTATACAGAAATGGTCTTAAAAATGTACTGAACACACTACAGAGAAATTAGTATTTATTTATAAATTATCCGTAGGCAGGACTTCCTGCCAAGATGGAGGCTTAGGTAGATACACTGTGCCTCCTTGTACAACCAAAAGAAGGACAACAACAAATTTAAAAACAAAAAACAACCAGAACTGACAGAAAATCAAACTGTATGGAAGTCCAACAAGCAAGGAGTTACAGAAGACATATTCAAGCCCTGGCTGACGTAGCTCAGTGGATTGAGCATGGGCTGCAAACCAAAGCATCGCAGGTTCGATTCCCAGTCAGGGCACATGTGTGGGTTGCAGGCCACAGCCCCCAGCAACCGCACATTAATGTTTCTCTTTCTCTCTCTTTCTCCCTCCCTTCCCTCTCTAAAAATAAATAAATAATATCTTTAAAAATTAAAAAATTAAAAAATATTATGTCAAAAAAAAAAAGAAGGCATATTCATCCAAACCAGTAGGAGGGGCAGAGACAGGCAGCCAGGTGGTGAGGACTCGAGGCAAGGCAGTGGCTGGAGGACCAGGGCCAGCAAGGTGCTGGCTGGCAGACCCAGTAAGGCTGCGGATTGTGGAGTGGGGTGCACAAGGCTGCAGCTGGCCAGCAAGGCAACAGCGGGCAGACCTGGCAAGGCAGCAGCTGGCAGACTGGGTGGTCCCACATACGTGCGCAGATAAACCAGGAGAAATGACTGGGTAGGGAGACAGACTCCACAACCCAGGGCCCCAGTGTGGGGAAATAAAGCCTCAAACCACTCATTAAAAACTCCTGTGGGGGTTAAGGCAGCAGCAGGAGAAACTCCCAGCCTCATGGGAGAGTTTGTTGGAAAGACCCACAGGGTCCTAGAACATACACAAACCCACCCACCTGGAAATCAGCACCAGAAGTGCCCAATTTGCTTGTGGGAAGTGGGGGAAGTGACTGAAATTGGCAGAGAGTAGAGCAAGCACCTTGTTCCCTCTCGGACCCCTTCCCCACATACAGTATCACAACACAGCCACATGGGTTACCCACCCCAGGTGCATACCTAAGGCTCCACCCCTCATTATGTAACAGGCATTTCAAGACAAAAAAAATGGCCTAAATGAAAGAACAGATCAAAGCTCCAAAAAAATAAATAAATAAAACGAAGTGATGAAGACATAACCAACCTATCAGATGCATAGTTCAAAACACTGGTAATCAGGATACTCACAAAATTGGTTGAATATGGTCACAAGTTAGATGAAAAAATGAAGGCCATGCTAAGTGACATAAAGGAAAATGTACAGGGAACCAATAGCGATGGGAAGGAAACTGGGATTCACATCAACAGTGTGGACCAGAAGGAAGAAAGAAACATCCAATCAGAAAAGAATGAAGAAACAAGAATTCAAAAAAAAAAATGAGGAGAGGCTTAGGAACATCCAGGACATCTTTAAACGTTCCAACGCCTGAATTATAGGGATACCAGAAGGAGAAGAGGAAGAGCAACAAGTGGAAAACTTATTTGAACAAATAATGAAGGAGAACTTCCCCATTCTGACAAAGGAAATAGACTTCCAGGAAGTCTAGGAAGTTCAGAGCGTCCCAAAGAAGTTGGACCCAAAGAGGAACACACCAAGGCACATCAGAATTACATTACCCAAGATAAAAGTGAAGGAGAGAATCCTAGAAGCAGCAAGAGAAAAGGAGACAGTTACCTGCAAAGGAGTTCCCATCACACTGTCAGCTGATTTCTCAAAAGAGACCTTACAGGCAAGAAGGGGCTGGAAAGAAGTACAGTCATCCCTCGCTACATCGCAGTTCACTTATTGCGGCTTCACAATACTGCGGGTTAACAGTGAGGCTGCAATAAGTGAAACACAATATAGCAAGGGACGACTGTATACTTCACTGGTGAGTACCCATATAGAATTGTATATGCTGTTAAAATTACATAGGTTTAAAAGCATAGAAAGTGTTTAAGAGCATATGAAGTGTTTATAAGAGTGTGGGAAAGGTTTATAGGAGTGTGGGAAGGGTTTATAAAGCTTTCAAAAATATATAAATAATAAAATAAATACAATGCCGCTACTTCATGGATTTTCACCTATTTTGGGGGTCTCTGGAATGTAACTCCTGCAATAGGTGAGAGATCACTGTATTCCAAGTCATGAAAGGCAAGGACCTACATGCAAGATTACTCTATCCACCAAAGCTATCATTTAGAATGGAAGGACAGATAAAGTGATTTTCAGATAAGATCAAGTTAAAGGAGTTCATCATCACCAAGTCCTTATTATATGAAATGTTAAAGGGACTTATCTAAGAAAAAGAAGATAAAAAACATGTACAGTAAAATGACAGCAAATTCACAATTTTAACAACCACACCTAAAACAAAAACAAAAACAAAAGCAAACTAAGTAAACAACTAGAACAGGAAGAGAACCACAGAAATGGAGATCACCTGGAAGGTTATCAACAGGGGAGTGGGAGGGGAGAGAGGAGGAAAAGATATAGAGAATAAGTAGCATAGATGGTAGGTAGAAAATGGAAAGTGGGAGGGTAAGAATAGTATAGGAAATGTAGAAGCCAAATAACTTATATGTATGACCCATGGACATCAACTAAAGGGGCGAATGTGGGTGGGAGGGGGTATGCAGGGTGGAGGGGAGTGAACGGGGGAAAATGAGACAACTGTAATAGCATAATCAATAAAATATATTTTAAAAATAAATCATCAGTAGGCATTAATGGCAATCCACATTGTTAATGACTACTGCTCCTGAATGTAAACTGTAATATTTTCCTCCCATTCAGTATACTGTCTTGTACATTCCACTGTAATACAAACTCCACTTTAGGTCTGCTGCTTTATGGAGTAAAAAGAAAATGAAAAAATATTAAGTCAACACATATGTGATAAATTTTATACTTTAGAGGCAATAGTCTTTTTTAAAGATTTTACTTATGTTTTTAAAGATTTTAATATTTATTTTTAGAGAGAGGGGAAGGGAGGGAGAAAGAGATGGAGAGAAACATGGGTATAAGAGAGAAACAGCAATCAACTGCCTCTCTCATATGCCCCAACCAAGGACTGACCCACAACTCAGGCATATGTGATGACTAGAAATCAAATCAGTGACCTATTATTTTGTGGGATGACGCCCAACCAAATGAGCCACACTAATTAGGGGTAGAGGCAATACTCTGACTAGAGAAAGCTTGAGATACGTTAGGTGAGAAAAACAATTAAGCAATCACAGTTAGAGATGTTTCATAGATTTGGTGTTATTAGTGGTCTAGACAGGGACCACTGGTTGCTATAATGAGTTGCACAAGAATTGGTCATAAATTGGTTGTAGAGTGGAAAAAGAGAGGCACGGCTCTTCAGTTATCTGCGTAAGCAATTGGGTAGGTGTTGGAACTAGGAGATGGAAATGGTAATCAGAAGAAAGTATAAACTGTTGTAAGTAAGGTAATGAGGTAAGCCTTGGAAATGTGTTTGAAGTGACCATGGAACATATAGGTGGTGATAGCTATTGGAGGTTGGATATGAGGTTCTAGGATGGAGAGAGGCATTGAGAGTCACTAGGATCACATCAATATAACCTTTAGAGTTAATCTGATTGTGAACAGAGAAAAACAGACTGTGAAGAGAAAATATCACTTAGAATCTTTGGAAAACCAATATTTTAAAGATTGATTAATGAAGATAAATTTTTGAAAGAAAAATGAAAATAAGGCAATGGTCCACCTTTTATTCAAGAGTAGAATATTTCAAGAATGGGCTAGCATATGCATTTCCTTCTCTTGTACCCATATATAAAAATTAGAAGAAACTAAAAATATAATTATAACAGCACTGCAATACTGAAAAGGTTTTCACTGGCAGGCCACAGTTTGTAGAAATTGCAGGAAGACATAGATAAAATAAGAGAATTAGAAAGGAGATATGCAAAATCTCAGTTTTCTGAGAAGCTTGCAAGTAAATCTCTATCCTGAAAGCCTCACAAAACAGGAGACCTTACCATAAACTAATAATGTGGTCCATTAACTTCAAAACCTAGGTCAGTAGGGATAATCAAGGTTTTTCCATTTCTGCACCTTTACTCCTTACAACTTAGATCCCAAATCAGTGTGTAGACTAGATTTATTCAAGTAATATATTCTCATTTAAATCAAGATAATACATTTCTGTTCCAGCAGTACTTATTTGAGAAGACAGGAAGGAAATGATGATGATATACAAACTTTATATGTGAACACTAGGAGTACCTTCTATAACTAGAAGGTACACTTAGGGAAGGCTTAAATTTTTCTGGTTGGAATAAGAGAAATTGGGAACAGGGCTGCAACTAGAGTGAAGCAGGCCAGTCAGTCACCTATGGTGCAAAATTTAGGGATGCACAGCTCTAAAAGTACTCCTTAAATTTTGCACCTGGGCCACTTACTTGCCTTACCCAACCTGGGTCCTACTGGAGACTGGTTTCATGGAAGCAAGTCTCAACATCCAGGAAAATTAAGGATGGGGAAATAAATGATCATATAACCTGAAAACATGTTATTTCAGAAAAAGAAGAAACATCATCTTACCTGAGACATATCTGTGAAATTTGCAAGAGATGAACCTTCTCTTCTGAACTCTTCTTTTGGAAAGGGAAGAGTCCTTGGAAGGCAGAGATAGAAAGATACAAGGAACGATGTGAAACCATATTTGACTTAGATCTCCCAGAATAACTCAGTTAAATCTACATCAACTTCACTGTTTCAGCATTTATCCACTCTGTATATCCCACACAAATCCAGGACATAGAATAATGGGAAAATTGGGCAAACCCTGCTCTCTCATCAACACCAGAAACCTAATTTCTTTGGATAGAATAAATTCTGGACTCTTGTGGCTGGAAAGAGAGAACATTGTTCTTTTCCCTCTACAGATCTACCTTCATCTCCTATATTGGATGGGTTTACTATATATTTCCAAATTATTCTTCATGTACTTTCTACCAATTTCCACTGCCACCAGAAGTGCATAAGAATACCTCCCTCCCTACACCTTGATGAATGCTGCTAGCTGACACAATTTTTTTTTGTCAGTTGTAAGCAAAACTTTACTCCCTGGAAACTGGGCCAGGAGACCCCTCAGGGAACTGAATGCTCCTAGGTCCTGGTCCCTACTGTGTTTGGACCCTAGTGAAGTGTACATAATCTACCCTCCCCAATGCCAGGGAGAGACAAACAAGGGGAATGCCATTTTTCTGTGATGTGGGGAGTGAAAGGGAGTGAATAGAAATAGAAGTCTGGTTCTCTCTCTTGAGGCTCCCAAGTGGAGCTGGGGTGAGGGTTCATTGTCCCAAAGCCAGATGTAGATACATGCCCCACCCTCAGGGATAAACTCCCCCCAGCTGTTGGATCATGTTGGGAAGGTGCCTTATAAGATCATGACAGGCAAAACTGGTAGCTCTAAGGACACCCAAAACCTACCAGGCACAAGAACTCTGCCTGAAAGCAAAGATTCAAGATCATTCCAAGGCCCTTGAGTTGCTAAAAATCCCAAATGACACTGATGTGCTGTGGCTGAAAAAGATGGGGAGGCAGTGGAAAGGGGATTTGCAGGGAGAGGACCTGCAAATCCCCAACAGAAAAAAACAAGCAGAGATGGGGAGCCCCAGAGGCTGGCATTTGGGTAGGCCTTGGCAAACTGGCGAGGTGTCCACAGCAAACAGTCTCAGGGTCTGGCACAGTGACACACCCTCAACGTCACAGGGACGCAGAGTCAAGAGAAGCTTTTACCCTGCCCCCATCCAAGTCACAGTCTTCCAGGGTATCCCATCTCAATGTCCTGGATGTATGACTTGGAGGTTTAGCATGACAGCCATGGGGGAAGAAGAGGATTCAAGCCAGGACCAAGAGATCAGGTGTTAATGCTGTCCTAACACAGGTGCCTGTGAGAAACATGGAGCTGGAGAAGTGGGCAAGGAGGGTGGGAGTTTTCAGAGGTAGACACTGAGGGTCTGCAGAATGTCCTAGAGGCAGAGTGGGCAGTTGCAGTGGTAGACTGGGTGGCGCATCAGAATTTCAGTGCAGGCCTGGCAGAGACATAGGTGCCAACAGAGCAAAAGCAGCACTGTCCTGCTCTGGTCCTGGCAGATAACGCACTTATTCCACTCCTGCTCCTTCAGCAACTTCCATGGGTCTTGACCACCTGTAGGCTCCTCCTTGTTGAGTCTCTCCCTGCCCTAGGCAGCTGTTACTCTGGCCATTCTGACTTCCTTCTTTTCTGCCTCTGATCTGGTCCCTGCTTCAGGAAGTGTCCTGTTGCCAGGACACTGGCTGAGGGCACCCTCCCAGGGACAACCTGGGAAGCCCCAGGTGCCCCTCCCCAGTTCAGCCAGCTTGCCAGATGCAGGCTGCAGCTCCAGAATTGGCACCAAGTATCCAAGCCCAGTGCTAGGTGAGACAGCCTCACAACATTCTCTTGAAGCTGGTGGTAGGATGGCTGGGCATGGAGCTGGCTGAGTGCCCAGGTAGCCAGCCTCATGGTGAGATCTGGGTACAACATGGTCACTGTTACTGCCAGCATGCAAGCCAGCAACTCAGGCCAGTGAGACTGACAAGCACAAAGTTGGCCAAGAAGTGGGCAGCTGAGGCCAGGGGTTCCAGTGCTAGTTGGCAGGAGGTCCAGAGAAGGATGGCCATGGCTACCGCACTGCTGGAAATGTAAGCTATGAAGGTAGCCATAATGTCCATCATCCTCCACAGTGGTCCCATCACTGCATCCCACAGGGCCAGCAATAGGGAGAAGAGATTCTGAGTGCCAATGAAGCAGATGTTAACCAGGCTGTTGATCATGTAGGCCACCAAGCTCATGGCAATGGCACAGATGTCACAGGCCTGACACAGCAAAGCATGGCCATTGGAAACCATACCGAGGATACCTCAGGGCAGTATATTCTGGCTCCCCAGAATATGCTTCATGAGAGGCTAGGTGTCCCAGAAGCTTTAGGTTCTCCAGGCCTGAGCAGCAGCTGTATAGCCGGGTACACAAGGCCTGAAAGCCCCCCAAAATGAACTGGACCAACACTTCAATCAAGGCCAGCAGTGAAAATAGTACTCCATGGCCCAAGTGCATAAGACTAGTCAGTACAGTATATGGTAGGTTGTAGATGCAGGCTAGAAGCCAGGCCAGGGAAGCCAGGAAGGAGGACACCAGCAAGAAGTTGAGGCTCAACACCAGGGTCAGCATGTCCAGCACCAGGCCCACACCATTCACAATCAGGTACACAGCCTCCATCATGGGGCTATAGAGGTTAGTCAAAAGGAAGTCTGGCTCCCAGTTGAGGGAGGTGGCAAGGTTGCCAAAAAATTGGGGGGCTGGGGGAATCAGGGATTAATCTGAAAGGTAAGTGATAAGTCTCCAACTAAGGAAGAGAATCAACAATCTGAGAAAGAAGTGGGTTAAAGGTGAGTGGGGTCTCAGTGGAGGGAATGAGGACCAGGTGCTGGTCCAGGAGTTCCAGTTTTGAAGGCTGGCTGTTTGAGAGGGAAGTAAAACATCTCTAAAGGGGAGGTGAGCCTGGAGTAGAGAAGAGTCCTCAGCTTTAGAGAGCTGGTGGTGGTTTACCAAAGCCAAGCAATCAGTCAGAAGGAGAGACCAGTGACCAGGAATGGTTGGGATAGGGCTGGGCCAGGAGGGGTGGCACAGGCTGGATACTGGCTCATGGTCCAGCTACGCAGGTTCCCCTGTCCCTGCCTGCCCCACCCCCACCCATCTCTGCCCGGCCCCCGTCCTCTGGGTTCCCGTTGCTTTGCTCCCAAAGAAGGAATGGGAAAGAGAGTCAACCTCAGCAAACCCCAGGTGCAGCCTCCACTCTGCTGCACTCCTAGCTGACATAATTTCTCAATTTCTGATATCAATATTATAATTTGAATTTACACATTCCTAATTATGAGGGAGAATAAGGTCCTTTTAAAAAGTTGAAAGGTGGCCTTGGCCAGACAGCTAAGTTGGTTAGAGCACCATCCTGGTACAACAAGGTTGTGGGTTCTATCCCCAGTCATAGCACATACAAGAATGAATCAATGAATAACAAATTGATGTCTCTCTCTCTCTCTAAAAATCAATAAATGAAACTTTAAAAAAATAAGTTTAAAGAAGCTTCTATTTCTTTTTCATGATGGCATCTTTTTTAATATGTCCCTTTTTCTCATGGGTTTTTATTTCCTAATGGTTGATAGTGTCATTTTAAAAATTTAGTAAATTAACCCTTTATCTACTCAGAATTGCAAATAATTTTTCTTAGCTATTCATATGACTATTAAAGCGTTCATGGACATGGACAACAGTGTGATGATTGCTGGGGGGTGTAAGGGGACTAAATGGTAATGAAAAAACTACAAAAATGATTAAATTAAAAAAGCAAAAATTTCTTAAAAAAATAGTATTTTTGTTTTGTGAAGACTTTTTTCCATGCTTGTTGTTTAGCAATACTACATAACATATAATCCATATTTCTCAATTGATGTGAAATGCCATCTTTATCACATATTACGTATCTATCTTCTTGAGAATATCTGGACTTCCTCTCTACTTCATCTCTTTATTGATTCATCTAACACTACTTAATATACACAGTTAATGATAGAAAATTAATCATTTATTATTAATTTCTGAATAACTGATTTAAATATTAACTAGTAAGCAACACTCTTTAGTAGTACAGGAAATAGAAAATTAGTAGAAATAGAGAAGAAATTGATCTTTCCACTCTGTAGGCTTCCAGGCAGAAAGGATATTCTCCTAAGTAAAGTCTGAAGTACTGACTGATACAGTGAATATTTTAATTTGCAAAATAACTGTTAATTTCTAAAATGAGATTGGCCTTGTGATTAAGTGTACCAAATATTCTTTATTATCTTAGAATGCCTTGCCATCAATTTCATCCAGAAGCAGGAAACCTCACTTATATATCAGTGTTGAAAACACTAATTATGGGTAAAAATAATTTGTTTTTTTCCTGCATGTTACCTATGGAACACTATTCATTTAACCTTGAAGCTATTAACCTTGCCATCAATTTCATCCAGAAGCAGGAAACCTCACTTACATATCAGTGTTGAAAGCGCTAATTATGGGTAAAAATAATTTGGTTTTTTCCTGCATGTTATCTATGGAACACTATTCATTTCAACACATTGGTTTTAGTTTATATGGTGTTTCCCTGCATAAATATTACCATCTGGGAATTACATAACTGTTACCTCTTCCTTTTGAATACTTATACCTCTGTTTTATTTTCTAAATTGTTATTGAGTTACAATTTTGGAGGGAGACTTAATAAACTACTCAGATCATTAAATCTTACATATCCAACTAGACAGTGGTCATGCAGTTTCTCCATCACAAAAAAATAAAAATAAAATAACAGATTACAAACACATGCATAGTTTATATTCAATCAAACTTACTTCAGAAAACCAGTATTCTATAACACCCACATATCATTCACAACTTCAGATAGCACGTTAATTACATAATGCCAGGTAAAGTCACAAAATCACATTACAAACCACTTTCACTTCGTCATTACCTACAGCCTCAAATACGACTCACACCTAATCTCAAAATAGACAAAGGCGGCAGTACTACTCCGTCCACTTTTCACACACAATCTTCCCTAACATCTCACTGAGTAGCACACACCCAAATGCTGTTATTTGGGACAGAAGACCGACACATGTGATACACACACCACACACCACACACACACACACACACCGCCCTCTTTGTGAGGTCGCTTTCGCTGTGACGGTGCTTCTTCAGAATCAAAACACAAAATTCCCCCTTCGGAGTTCGCTCCAGGTCGCACTCGATTGGCAACCTCAGGGTCGCGCCCACTGGCCATGCCTGAGGTCTCACTCACACAGATCCGAGCGTGTGGTTACCGCAGTCCTGGGTCCGGTTTCCTTCCCAGAAGAACCAGGTCCGGCTTGGACTCCTGGTTCCTCCTTGGCCTCCCCGCTGGGTCCCGCTTCCCTAGTCTGACTTTCGAGCCATGAGCTTCCAGTTCCCTCCCCCTCCAGAGTCCCTAAGATCCACACGCCTTTCCACCAGCTTAGCGTGAGTCCTTTGCGCCTGCGCACTACCGCCAAAGCTGGAGCTCCCAGCAGACCACTTGGTTCGGCTGCTACTTGGGAGCTGTAGAAATCCCAGCTTTGGTGGCTCGGGTGTACCACTCCTTTTAGGCCCTGGGGAAGCTAATGAACTTTGACCGATGGTTCGTTTTATGCTAGCTTTTCGGTCACTGTTGTCTGTGTGGTGAACTGAGGTGACTGCAGGATCGGGTTCAGAAAGGGTGCAGAATACTGGGAGTTTGAGTACGGAAGCAACAACTGGAAGCAAGATTCTTGGGCCTATATGAGTCACGTACTGAGGAAGGTGACTGTGGGTGCGTGTACTGATTGTGTGACTGCATCAGCATGGGATGTGATTATGAATGTATGTGTGTATGTAGAGTAAGGTGTGTGTGTTGGGGGGGCAGGTGTCTGGTGTCTAGTGTCTGTGTGGTGGGGAGGCCTTGACTGGCCCTGATTAGGCTGTGACTGAAGTATGTTGTGCTGTGGCCAAGTGATCCTGTGAAAGCGCTATTGTGACTGGAGAATGATTAGGATTGCCCTGGTCTAGCTTTTATTATTTTTAAAATCTTGGAATGTTTAGGGTAGAGCTGCATTTTTGCAGTTCTGGGGCTGAGGAGTCTGTAGACAAGATCCCCATGTAACTCAGTCTGTGCCTGTCAAAGACTCTTAGGCCCTTGTTAACCACAGAGGCCCCAGTTCCCAAGAATGACCTCTGTTGCCTTCTTCAGTGCACCCTTTATCCACTGTCCAGGCTAGTGCTTAATACATAGTAGGCATGCAGTACATTAAGTATTGCCTATTCTGGAGTCAATTGTAGGTGCCATGATTTTGTGAAATTATTTGCACTGGTTTTTTTTTTTCCTGTTTGTTTTGTTTTTATGCTTCTGCCATTTCACCTGTATAGCCACACTGCACAGAAATGCTAGCTGCACAAAAATGGCTGTGAAAGGGAAGTCAAATATGAGTCCTAGAATGACAGTTCTAAATAAAAAGCACAGCCCTGTGTTTATTATGAAAATTTTAGAGCTGGAATTTCCTCCAAGGCAGAGAAAATGTGATACTGAGGGACAGGACCAAGAACAGATTCCTTCCTCTTAAGGTTCCCCTTCAAAGTTATGTGGGGACAAGCTGTATATTGTAGATCCACAACACTTTCATAGCTTTGTTGACAGAAAACTGTTGAGAACATAGAAACAGATTCTTCAGTACACCTGACTTCAGTACACCTGACTCTTTATGACACAGGGAAAGGTCAACAGTATTCCAATCCTTCTCATACTTCCATTTTGGGATGTTTAATATGGATAATAGGGCTTGCTAGTGCTAACCTAAAAATAAAAGACCTGTCAAAGTGAGATGCAAAAAGCATTTACTTCAGGTAAGAATAGGTATTTGGGAATCAGTAATTCAAGCTGAAGGCCAAGTAATGTTCTGATTCTGAAACAGAGGCAATGAGTGAGTATTTATGAGAAAGGGGAGGGAAATGATTACATCATTTCTATTGGCACAGATAACATAATGATGTTAATGCTAAACAATATTTTAAATTTTCAGTCCAGTAGTAACTGCTTTATTGTTATCTTTGCAAACGGTTCTCTGGGACACAATGTTCCCTATGCCCAGTCCAGAGGTTATTTTGCCCTGTTTTAACATTCCAAGATTTGAGGTCTAAGACTTACAAGGCAGTTCCTTTGGTGTAGCAGCTCCAACTCCATTTTAACCCGGCTCTCTTTTATTATTGTTTGCACTAGTAATGAAGAATGTGTTCATATTTTTAGTTTGGCCTCTAAGAAAGGCCTATATATCATGATTCCCTTTTCCTTACAAGTTTTGCTATGCTACAAAAGATGAGCCAGTAGAGGAGAAAAACATTGGAGTTGCTCATCTCAAAGCCAAGCTAGAGGTCATTTTGAGCTTCTACTTTGTTTTATTAAATACACTTTTGATTGTTGATTTATTCATGATAGCAGTTCTGACAGGTGTGATGTTAGATATCATTGTGGTTTTAACAGTTAATGACACTTAACATCTTTTCATATGTCTATTGGCCATGTGTATGTCCTTTTTGAAGAAATGTCTCAAGGTCCTATAAAAGGTCCTCTGTCCATTTTTAATCTGGGTTGATTTTTTTGTTGTTGGTGTTCAGTTGTAAGAGTTCTTTATATTCCTTGGATATTAATCCATTACAAATATATCATTGGCAAATATCTTTTTGCATTCACTAGGTTGTCTTTTCATTGGTTTGTAAACCTTTTCAAGGTTTTCATTGCTGTGTAAAAACTTTTAAGTTTGATGTAGTCCCATTTCTTTCCTTCCTTTTTTTTTGTTTCTCTTGCCCAGGGAGACATATCCAATAAGAATATTATAAAATAATGTAAAACAAGAATATAAAACAAATATAAAATATTAAAGCCCTGGCTGGCGTAGCTCAGTGGATTGAGCGCGGGCTGGGAACCAAAGTGTCCCAGGTTCGATTCCCAGCCAGGGTACATTCCTGGGTTGCAGGCCATAACCCCCAGCAACCGCACATTGATGTTTCTCTCTCTCTCTCTCTATCTTGCTCCCTTCCCTCTCTAAAAATAAATAAATAAAATATATATATTAAAAAAATATTAGGAGAGATGTCAAATGGCTTATTGACTGTTTGCTTCTTGGAATTTTATGGTTTCAGGTTCAAGTCTTTAAGTGAGCTGAATAAGGTTACAGAATACAAGATCAACATACAAAGTCAACTGAATTTCTATATACTGACAACAAGCAAGTGGAAACCAAAATAAAAATACTATATCATTTACAAGGGCTCCAAAGAAAAAAATAAATACTTAGTTAAAAAACTGACAAAATACAGATTTTTTATGGTAAAAATTATAAAATGCTAATAACACAAATGAAAGAAAAATACCTGATGGAACATGCTGTGTCCATGGACTGGAAGACTCAACAGAGTTAAAGATATAAATTCTCTAACTTCATCTATAGGTTTAGCATAATTCCAATAAAATCTCAGCAAGCTTTTTATAGACACAGACAAGCTTATTCTAGACTTTATATTCAAGAAAAAGACCCCATGGGTAGTCAAAAAATTGAAAAATAATGAAGTAGAAAGCACTACTCCACTATTAAGGTTATTATATAATTGCAGTAAGTATGGTACTGGCAGGGACAGTCATAAAGATCAATGGACACAACAGAAAACTCAGAAATAGAGCCTGACAAATGTGTCCAACTAATTTCTGACAAGGGTGAAAAAGTGATTCAATGGAACAGGATAACTTTTGAAATAAATGGTGATGGAGCAACTGGACATGCATTGAGAAAAAAGGAACCCATCTAAAGTCTCACATCTTCTACAAAAATGAATTTAAAATAAATCACACTTAAATAAAAAATGTAAAACTACAAAAATTCTAGAAAAGAAACATAGAAGAAAATCTTTGGGACCTAGGAATAAGTTGAGGGTCCTTAGACTTGATACCAAAAACAAACAAAAAAGAACCCTCATAATTTATAAGATAAAAATGGATAAATTAGAGTTCACCATAATTAAAAATTTTGGCTTTGCAAATGGCCTTGTTAAATGGATGAAAAGACAAATTACAAACTTTGAAAAAATATTTAAGTCACATATCTAGAATACATAAGAAACTGGAAACTCAGCCTTGACTGGCATGGCTCAGTTGGTTGTGTGCAGTTTCACAAACCAGAAGATCACCAGTTCAATTCCCCATCAGGGCACATACATGCCTGGGTTGCAGGTTTGGTCCTTGGTCATGACATATACTACAGGCAATTGATTAAAGTTTCTCTCTCACATCAGCGTTTCTCTCCTTCCTCCCTATCTCCCTCTCTTCCCCTCACTCTAAAAATAAATAAATAAAATCTCTTTTTAATTTTTAATATATTTTATTAATTATGCTATTACAGTTGTCCCATTTCCCCGCTTCATTCCCCTCCACTCTGCACACCCTCTCCCACCCACATTCCCCGCTTTAGTTCATGTCCATGTGTCATAAGTTCTTTAGCTTCTACATTTCCCATACTATTCTTGCCCTCCCCCTGTCTATTTTCTACCTACCATCTATGCTACTTATTTTCCATACCTTTTCCCCCCTCTCTCCTCCTCCCACTCCCTTGTTGCTAACCCTCCAAGTGATCTCCATTTCTGTGGTTCTGTTCCTGTTCTAGTTGTTTGCTAAGTTTCTTTTTGTTTTTGTTTTAGGTGTAGTTGTTAATAATTGTGAGTTTGCTGTCATTTTACTATACATGCTTTTTTATCTTCTTTTTCTTAGATAAGTCCCTTTAACATTTCATAAAATAAGGGCTTGGTGATGAAGAACTCCTTTAACTTGACCTTATCTGAAAAGCACTTTATCTGCCCTTCCATGCTAAATGAAAGCTTTGCTGGATAGAACAATCTGGGATGTAGGTCCTTGCCTTTCATGACTTGGAATACTTCTTTCCAGCCCCTTCTTGCCTGTAAGGTCTCTTTTGAGAAATCAGCTGACAGTCTGATGGGAACTCCTTTATAGGTTACAGTCTCCTTGTTTCTTGCTGCTTCTAGGATTCTCTCTTTATCTTTAATCTTGGGTAACTTAATGATGATATGCCTTGGTGTGTTCCTTCTTGGGTCCAACTTCTTTGGACTCTGTGAGCTTCCTAGACTTCCTGGAAGTCTATTTCCTTTGCCAGATTGGGGAAGTTCTCCTTTATTATTTGTTCAAATAAATTTTCCACTGGTTGCTTTTCCTCTTCCCCTTCTAGTCCCCCTATAATTCGGATGTTGGAATGTTTAAAGATGTCCTGGAGGTTCCTAAGCCTCGCTTCATTTTTTTGAATTCTTATTTCCTCATTCTTTTCTGGTTGGTTGTTTTTTTGTTCCTTCTGGTCTACTCCATTGATATGAGACCCAGCTTTCATTCCATCACTACTGGTTCCCTGTGCATTTTTCTTCATTTCACTTATTGTAGCCTTCATTTGTTTATCTAATTTGTGACCAGAATCAACCAATTCTGTGAGCATCCTAATCACCAGTGCTTTGAACTGTGCATCTGATAGGTTGGCTGTCTCTCAGTCAATTAAAAGTACTGGTTCTGGGGCTTTCAATTCTGTTTGAGCCATCTCCCCCCACCTTTGGTCTGGTCATGCCTGTTAAGTATAAGGGGTGCAGCCTTAGGTGTTCACCAGGGCAGGCACCCCAGTTCCTGGGTTGTGACGTTGTATGTGGGGGCGGGGTCTGAGAGGGAACAATGGCACTTGCTCCGCTCTCTGTCAGACCTCAGTCCCTTTCCCTGCTTCTCCCAAGCAAACTGGACCCCTCTGGTGCCAATTCTCATGTGGGTGGGCTTGTGCACACTGTGGGACCCTCCAAGAACCTCTCCTGAGATGCTGGGAGTCCCTCCCTGCTCTGCAATCAGTGCCCCAAGGCTCTATTTCCCAGCTCTGTGATCCTGGGTTGCACACAGTGCCTTGCTTCAAAATCGCCACCTCGCTGGGTCTGCCAGTTACCACCCCTTGGCTAGGGTCTGCTAGCTGCCACTTGTGCGTTCAGGTTCCACCTGCTGTGGTCTTGCACACTCCAGATGCCTCACATGCCCAGTCCCAACGCTGTCTGCTCTCTGCACTGTGACCTGCACCCAGCTGCCTGATACCGCCCCTCCTATGGGTCTGGATGAACATGTCTATTTTCTTCGTTGTTTGACTTCCATTCAGATCAATTTTCTGTCAGTTTTGGTTGTTATTCTGTTTCTAAATTGTTGTTGTCTCTTGGTTGTGCAAGGAGGCACAGTGGTCTACATACGCCTCCATCTTGGCGGCAGTCACACTTTCACCACTTCTATTCAGTAAGGTATTGGAAGTCATAACCACAGCAATCAGACAAGAAAAAGAAATAAAAGGCATCCAAATTGGAAAGGAGGAAGCCAAACTATCATTCTTTGCAGATGACATGATAGTGTACATACAAAATCCTTTAGACTCCACCAAAATACTACTCGACCTAATAAGTGAATCTGGCAAAACAGCAGGATTCAAAGTCAATATTCAGGAATCAAAGTCACTTTTGTACACCAACAATGAAATACCAGAAGCAAAATCAGGGAATAAATTCCATTTCATATAGCAATAAGAAAAATATAGTACCTGGGAATAAACCCAACAAAGGAGGTAAAAGACCTGTACTCAAAAAACTACATGACACTAAAGAAAGAAATGAAGAAAGACACAAACAAATGGGCACGTGTACCAGTTCATGCATTGGAAGAATTAACATCATCAAAATGTCCATACTACCCAAAGCAATTTATAGATTCAATGCAATACCTATTAAAGTACAAATGGCATATTTCACAGATATAGAACAAACATTTAAAAAATTTATATGGAACCATGAACAACCCCAAATAGCTGCAGCAGCACTGAGAAAGAAGAACAAAGTAGGAGGGATCACAATACCTGATACCAAACTGTATTACAAGGCCACTGTAATCAAAACAGCTTGGTACCAGCATAAGAAGAGACATATAGACCAATGGAACAGAATAGACAGCCTAGAAATAAACCCCTGTCTCCACAGTCAATATTAGACAAAGGGGGTAGCAGCATAAAATGGAGTAAAACTATCCTCTTCAACAAATGTTATTGGGAGATCTGGAATTACATGCAAAGAAATGAAACTTGATCACGAGCTTACAGCATACACAAAAGTAAATTTAAGGTGGATAAAAGACTTAATTATAAGTTGTGACACTATAAAAGTACTCAAAGAGAACATAGGCAGGAAAATCTCAGATATCCCACAGAGCAATATTTTCACTGATATGTCCCCTAGAGCAAGGGACATAAAGGAAAGAATAAACAAATGCCATCCCATCAAATTACAAAGCTTCTGCATGGCTGAAGAAAACAGCATATATGGAAAGACCAACTATATAGGGAAACATATTTGCCAATGATACCTCGGACAAGGGTTTGATCTCCAAAACATGTAAAGAACTCACATGACTCCACTCTAGGAAGACAAAAAATCCAATTAAAAAATGGGCAAAGGACTTGATCAGACACTTCTCCAAGAAGGACATACAAAAGGTCCAGAGACATATGAAAAGATGCTCAGCATCTCTAGCCATCAGAGAGATGCAAATTAACACCACAATGAGATACCACTTCACACCAGTCAGAATGCCAAATAATAAAAAAATCAACAAACAACAAGTGTTGGAGAGGATATGGAGAAGAGAGAACCCTAGTGCACTGTTGGTGGGAATGCAGAATGGTGTAGCCACTGTGGAAAACAGTATAGAATTTCCTCAGAAAATGAAATGGAACTGCTTTTTGACCTTGCAGTTCCACTGCTGGGATTATATCCTAAGAATCCTAAAACACCAGTCCAAAAGAACATATGCACCCCAATATTCATAGCAGCACAATTTACAATAGCCAAGTTCTAGAAGCAAGGAAGTGCCCATCAGTAAATGAATGGATCAAAAAACTATGGTACATTTCCAGGATGGAACACTGCATAGCAGAAAGATAGAAGGAGCTCCTACCTTTTGCAACAGCATGGATGGAACTGGAGAGCATTATGCTAAGTGAAATAAGCCAGGTGGTGAAAGATAAGTACCATATGATCTCACCTTTAAGTGGAACCTAATCAAAACAAACAAACAAACAAGCAAAAATATAACCAGAGACCTTGAAATTAAGATCAAACTTACAGTAACTAGAAGGGGGATGGGAGGTGATAATGGGGGGAAAAGAGTGAAGGGTTTTCAGGAACAACTATAAAGAACACATGGACAAAACCAAGGCGGGGTGGGATCAGGGGAGGAAGGTGGGGTTGGGGTAAGTGATGCAGGGAAAATGCAGACAACTGTACTTGAACAACAATAAAAAAAAAGGAAGCAGTATACAATAACTTTCAAACTCCCATCTTCAATGGACTACCAAAATCAGAAAACCACTATAAAACCCAATGAAGTCTTCATCTGGTGCTCTGAACAAGGAAAGTTTATAGTGAAGGTTGACATTTCACATTAAGAATATTGTTTAGCAACTTTTCACAAGTCGAGACTTAGTTTCAGAAAATGAAATAAAAATGGCAAAATTATCAATCTGTAGATCCATAATCTAAAACGGGAACTGCTACTCTTTTGAGGGGTTCCTTCTCAATGGTAATACTGGAAAGTCCAGATTGCCAAAACACTGGTAACCATTTTGGGGGGAATCAGGTCCTAACAAGTCTATGGGCTTAAGGGAGTCAATGAATTTTAGTTTTCCCACACCACAAGGTGTTTGTGGCAAGGCAGCTAATGCGTGTCAATATTAAGGGAGTTGTTCTCCCAGGAATGAAGAGGAAGTGTCTCAGAATGAGAAGGGAAAGTTGTTTTTCTCCCATGTCAATCCAGCTTTGGAGACATTCTATTAGTACTATATGTCCTTCCCTGAAACAAACAAACAAACAACAATAACAACAAAACAATGAAGTGTTCTGAGTGCTAACAACATAGCTTTAAAAAAAGTAAAACAAAATTGTGTATTTTTATAAAAATTGATTTTAAGAAGTGTTTCAAACTGTTTAGTCACCAGAGAAATACAGTTATCAAAAATGCACACACTTCACTTGGCGTTTCCAGCACCTTCAGCTTTCTGTACCTCGTCTGTTTTGGCATCTCCATTTTCTGCAAGGTTATTTCCATTCCTGGCAGCATCAGCTTTTCCATTTTTCTCTTTGGGTACCTTCTCTCCCTTTGCAGGGGCCTTTTTAGAGCTTTGGAGGAGCAAGGTTTTTGTCCTTCATCTTGGCTTTATCTCCTTCAGCCTCTCTCTTGGGCATGAAGGTGATGGTGGCAGCACATATGGACTGGACCCAGATATTCAGAAGCATGTGGGCTTTGGTCAGTCCAGGGAACGTTCTCACCTCCTCTTCACACTGCTCCAATTTCTAACCAAGCTTATTTTTTTTCCTAATTTTTCTATTAGATCAGCTATTCTTATGTTCTGGATTAACTACTAAGTTGAAGATGTCGTTATAAACTTAAAAAAATGGTATTCCTATCATGTAACAGGGGAAGTTGTATTCTTTTAAAAAATGAATCAAAAAACAATTGTTGATTGTATCTATTAATGAAAACAAGATTTTATAAAAATATATTTTATTGATTATGCTATTACAGTTGTTCCCTTATGTCTCCTCTTTATTCTCCTCAGCCTTGTACCTCCTCCCACCATCATTCCCCCACCTTAGTTCATGTCCTTGGGTCATACATATAAGTTATTTGGCTTCTCTATTTACGATATTAGTCATAACCTTCCCCTGTCTATTTTGTACCTGCCATTTATGCTTCTTATTTCCTGGAACTTTCCCCCCATTCTCCCTCCTCCCCCTCCCTGCTAACCCTCCATGTGATATCCATTTCTGTGGTTCTTTTTCTGTTCTAGTTGTTTGCTTAGTTTGTTTTTCTTTTTGCTTTAGGTGTGGTTGTTAATAGCTGTGACTTTGTTGTCATTTTACCATTCATATTTTTTATCTTCTTTTTCTTAGATAAGTCCCTTTAACATTTCATATAATAAGGGCTGAGTGATGAAGAACTCCTTTAATTTGACCTTGTCTGGAAAGCACTTTATCTGCTCTTCTATTCTAAATGATAGCTTCGGTGGATAGAGTAATCTTGGATGTAGGTCCTTGCCTTTCATGACTTCAAATACTTGCTTCCAGCCCTTTCTTGCCTGCAAGATTTCTTTTGAGAAATCAGCTGATAGTCTAATGGGAACTCCTTTGTAGGTAACTGTCTCCTTTTCTCTTGCTGCTTTTAAGATTCTCTCCTTATCTTTAATCTTGGGTAACTTAATGATGATATGCCCTGGTGTGTTCCCCCTTGGGTCCAACTTCTTTGGGACTCTCTGAGCTTCCTGGACTTTCTGGAAGTTTATTTCCTTTATCAGATTGGGGAAGTTCTACTTCATTATTTGTTCAAATAAGTTTTCAATTTCTTGGTCTTCCTCTTCTCCTTCTGACACCCCTATGATTTGGATGTTGGAACATTTAAAGATGTCCTGGAGGTTCCTAAGCCTTCCTCATATTTTTTGAATTCTTGTTTCTTTATTCTGTTTGCTTGTTGAATGTTTCTTTCTTCCTTCTGCTCCAAACTGTTGATTTGAGTCCTGGTTTCATTCCCGTCATTGTTGGTTCCCTGTGCATTTTACTTTATTGCACTTTTCATAGCCTTCATTTTTTCTTCTAATTTGCGACCGTATTCAACCAATTCTGTGAGCATCCTGATTACCAGTGTTTTGAACAGTGCATCTGAGAGGTTGGCTATCTGTTCATTGCTTAGTTGTATATTTTTTTGAGCTTTGATCTGTTCTTTCATTTGGGTAAATTTTTTTTTTCTGTCTCGGTGGGCCTGTTACAATGTAGTAAGGGGCAGAGCCTTGGGTGTTCACCAGGGCAGGGCAACCCATGTCGTGCTTTGTGACTTTGTGAGGAAGGGCTTCAAGAGGGAACAGTGCCACTTGCTTTGCTCTGTGCCAGTTTTCAGTCACTTCCTTGGCTACCCACAAGTAAATTGGGCCCTTCTGGTGCTGATTCCTGGGTGAGTGGATGTTCCTGGGTTTTGTGTATGCTCTAGTACCCTGTGTGTCTCTCCAATAAACTCTCCTGTGATGATGGGAGTTCCTGCCACCTCAACACCCACACGTTTTCAGTCAGAGGCTTTGAGGCTTTATTTCCCCATACTGGAATCCTGGGTTGTGCGGTCTGTCTCACTCCACAGTTGTTCCTTCCAGTTTATTGGCATGTGAATGTGGGACTGCCTGATCTGTCAGCCATTGCCTCACCCACCCCGGTTTTCCAGCCAATGGCTTACTGAGAGTCCTCTCCACCCAGCTACCAGTCTCTGACCCTCCTACCAGTATGGATAAATTTTTCTTCTGTAACTGCTTGGTTGGTGGACTTCCATACAGTTCAATCTTCTGTCAGTTCTGGTTGACTTTTGTTTTAAAATTTGTTGTTGTCCTTCTTTTGGTTTTGCAAGGAGGCACAGTGTTTCTACCTGTATCTCCATCTTGGCCGAAACAATACGTTTTTAAGTTTGTTGTACTCGCATTTTTGCTTCTATTACTTTTGCCTTGGTGTCATATCCCAGAAATCACTGCTAGATCCAATGTCATGAATCTTTCTCATGTTTTCTTCTAGTCGTTTCCTAGTTTTGAGTATTAAATTTGGTTCTTTGATCCATTTTGAGTTACATTTTGTATATGACATAAGTTGAGAATCCAACTTTATTCATTTACACATGGTTACCAGTTTTACCATCACCATTTGTTAAGGATACAGCCCTTTCCCCTACTAAGTGGTCTTGTCATTCTAGTCTAAAATCATTTGGTAATAGGCATCTGAGAGTTTATTTTTGGCCTTTCTATTCTATTTCACTGATCTAGGTGTCTGTCTTTATGCTAGTATATATTGTTGGATTACTGTAACATTGTAATTTATTTTTTAATCCTCATCCATGGACATGCTTATTGATTTTTAGAGATGGGGGAGGTAGAGAGAAAGGGAGAGAAACATCAATGTAAGAAACATCAATTAGTTGCCTCTCACACGTGCCCCCACCTGGGGGCCAAACCCACATCCTAGACATGTGCCCTGATTGGGAATCAAACCCACAAGCTTTCAGTTTATGGGACAATGCTACAGCCAACTGAGCCACACTGGCCAGAGCTGTAATAAGTTCTGAATCATATTTTCAGTCTAAAACAACCTTTTCAGTCCACCATTCTGACTAGGTGGCCTAGTCTTTGCAATAGTTTCCTGCTTCCTGATCACTACTCACTCATCTGGATACCAGCCTCCTTTCACTTTCCTCACAAACACCCAGGGCTCCTTCCCTTGCTTCAATGAGGAAATGACAGCTGGCTTAGAAATACAAAGTCCTGGTTATAGGAAAAGAAATAGAGATGAGATCAATATTAAAGTATACAAATACTTTGATTCTGAATACTGTGATGCAGAATTGATTAAAAATAATAAAAAAATATAGGACAAAAACGGTACTTGATAAGTGAGGTCTACAGGAGAAAGGATTAAAATACTCATATTCAGATGAACTCAATAAGAAACTAACAAATAGGTGATAAAATGATATTTAAATTTACATAAGTTTTCCTTGTTTTTTTTAAACATTTTTTAAAAGATTTTATTTATTTTATTTTTAGAGTGGGAAGAGGGAGAGAGTGAGAGAGACAGAGAGAGACATCAATGTGTGGTTGCTGGGGGTTATGGCCTGCAACCCAGGCATGTGCCCTGACTGGGAATCAAACCTGCAATACCTGGTTCACAGCCCGCGCTCAATCCACTGAGCTACGCCAGCCAGGGCAAGTTTTCCTTGTTTTTCTAAAAGGAAAAAGAAGCTTCCTGTGACAGTTATTCTCAGACATATTTAATGTTAAATGCAAAGTTCTTAGAATATAACTTTCAGAACAAAACAGTGGGATATAAAGTCAATATCCAGAAATCAAAGGCATTTTTGTATGCCAACAACAATGAAACATCATAAGCAAAAATAAAGAAAAAAATCCCATTTGATATAGCAACAAGAAAAACAAAATACCTAGGAATAAACCTAACCAAGGAGGTGAAAGACCTGTACTCAGAAAACTACATAATACTGAAGAAAGAAATCAAGGAAGATACAAACAAATGGAAATATATACCATGTGCATGGATCGGAAGGATTAACATCATCAAAATGTCCATAATACCCAAAGCAATTTACAGATTCAATGCAATACCTATTGCTGGGTTGCGATGCTGCATATAGGGGAGGGGTCCGAGAGGGAACAATGGTGCTTGTTCCACTCTCTGCTGAATTTCAGTCACTTCCCCCACTTCCCACAAGCAAATTGGGCCCTTCTGTTGCTGATTTCTATATGAGTGGGTTTGTGTACGTTCTAGCACCCTGTGGGTCTCTCCAATGAACTCTCCTGTGAGGCTGGGAGTTTCTCCTGGCACCTCAACCCCCACAGGTGTTTTCATTTGGTGTTTTGAGGCTTTATTTCCTTGCACTGGGACCCTGGGTTTCACGATGTCTCATTCCCCAGTTTTACGTGGTGTATCTGTGTGTGAATGTGGGACCATCTGGTCTGCCAGCCACCTTGTGTGCTGCCCCCCTCCACAATCTGGCACCTTGTTGGGCCCGCCTGCTGGTGCCTTGCCCACCTGGGGTCTGCCAGCCGCCACTTTGTTACAACCCTTCTCTGCCTGGCCACCCAACTCCACCCCTCCTACCAGTCTGGACGAATATGTCTACTTTAACTCCTTGGTTGTCAGACTTCCATACATTTCAATTTTCTGTTGATAGTGGTTGTTTTTTGTTTCTAAATTGTTGTCCTTATTTTGGTTGTGCGAGGAGGCACAGTGTGTCTACCTACACCTCCATCTTGGCCAGAAGTCCAATTTTAAGCTTCTTGTATATCTTTCAACTGTTTTAAAGCAAACACAAGTGTATATCTATGTATTATTTTTCACATTATTATACAAATGGCAACATACCATATATTGGGCTGGCCTAAAAGTCCATTTTTTTTTCTGTAACATAAAAGACACATTTTTCATTTTCACCAATAATTTTATTGATTTTGGCATTTTTGAGTATGTTAGCTATCTCCCATGTGGCATAACAGCACTAAGCTCCTTTCCCCTAGTTAAAGAGTAGTTACATTTATACAGTCCTAAAATTATATTTGGCCCTTTGAAGGCAACCTAGAGGCTAATGTAGCCCCTGGTGAAAATGAGTTTGACACCACTGGCCTAAGGCAAAGTAATAGCCCCATCCCCATGAGGGACTCTGTCCCACCCAGTGGTGCTTAATCCTGAATGCTGATTACAGATTGACTGGATTAACAATGGAGGAGGACAGACACACACTGTGGATCACTGGTAGCCTCAAACAGGCTGCCAAGGGTCAGACTGGGAAACCATCTGACATCACCAGAGGCAGATCCAGAAATAAAAATTAGTGAAATAAATTACACTATGGTATTCTTCATGATTTGCATTATTTTCTCTCCTGCATAACTTTTTGACATTCATTTATCATCCTTCAAGTTTGTGCTTATTAAGTCACTAGTTTTTATATTATAGTTTATTTCAAATCCCATCTTTTCCTCCTCTCTCCTTTTACTCCATTTTATCTTCTTTCCTCTTCTTCTTTTCATTTTAAATTTTATTTTCTCTCATGCTATACTTGTTTCCATTCTATGCTCTTACTATTTTTCCCCACGCTATCCTGTAACCACTTTTCTTGTTATTAGTCACTGACATTCTTTTTCCCATTCTTAAAATACCCTTATTCTCTCTCCATCTTTATCAAACTTTACTTGTTTTTGTGGATATGGTTGTTGTTGTTGCATTTCTCCAATTTTATTTCTAGATCTTCATTATTTTTGTATTTCAAATCTCCAATTTTGCCATTCCCCTCTCCTACTCCATTTTGTCTTCCTCCTGCCCTGGATTTTTCACATTAAATTTTAATGGTTCCCTCTCTTAGCCAGGTTTTCCTTCCTAACTCTTAGTATTACTTTTCCCTCTGTCATCTCAAATCATATGTCTTTCCTCTAGATATCTCTTAAGTTTTTCATTCCTTCTTTTCTCCCAATTATTCCCCTCCAACCTGTATTAATCTTTGTTCATTGTTGATAGCACTCTGGTGAATGTTTTTCTCCAATTTGGTTCCTTTTTAAAAAAATTTTCTCTCTCACTACTTTTAAAAAAAACTTAAAATTTATATTGAAACCTAATCCTATATGCTTCCCTTCTCTTACTTCATTTTACCTTCTTCCCTCGCTTTTTAATTGATGACGAAAAAACTTTTCTTTCTCTCTTCACCTTGTCCCTATTCCCTACTGTTATTATTGTCCCTACTGTTATTATTGCTTCTCCCTCCACCCTCTCAAAATCATTTTTTTTCAGTAGGTCATCTCATATTCACTCTCCTTTTTTATAATAGTATTAATCCCTTTATACCTTTATTAATACTGGTTTATTTGCTGTTGATAGTGTGGTTGTGGGAGGTGCTTAATTTTTGTGGCTGTGGGTTTGTTTCTGAGACTGTTTGTTTTTGTTCTAGCAGGACCTGCACAACAGCATACAAGATGCAGTGGGTAGAGTTATGCTCAGTCAACCAGCAGGGGGAAAGGACCCACCAAAGAACCACCCAACAATAATCAAAACCCAATTACATCCAGAGAGCCCAAATAAATGGCATAAAGGGCATCCCAAGAGCTTCAAGTTTAGGAAATCAAGGAGACTGTACCACAGAATCACATAGGTCTCCTACCACAGAAGGTTACACCAAAAAGACAGTGAGTCAAAGCAGGCTGTCTAACAAGCAAAAACAAACAAGAGTGACCTAAAATGGGGAGACAAAGAACCCACAATCAAAAGGAAAGGAGGAATTCCCAGAAAGAGTGCTAAATGAAGGTGAGGCAAGCAAACTATCAGATTTTGATTTCAAAATAATGTTTATAGGGATGCTCAATGAGCTCAGTAAGAACTACAGAGAACTCCAGGAAAGATACAAGAAATTTACTGTGAACTATACCAGAATAAAAAAAGACATAGAAAGTATCAATAAGAGCCAGGAGGAGCCCTGTCTGGTGTGGCTAAGTGGATTGAGTGCTGGCCTGTGGACCGAAGAGTCACTGGATCAATACCCAGCTGGGGCACATGCCTGGGTTGTGGGCCAGATCGCCGATGGGCAGTGCATGAGAGGCAACCATACATTGATGTTTCTCTCCCTTTCTCCTTCATTTCTTCTCTCTCTAAAAATAAATGAATAAAATATTTTCTTTAAAAAAAGGAGGCAGGAGGAAATGAAGAATACAATATCTAAAATGAAAAACACAATAGAAAGAATTAAAAACAGGCTAGATGAAGCAGATGATCCACTTAGTGAAGCTAGAGGATGAGATAGAAAAAAATTCCCAGACAGAACAACAGAATGACAAAAGATTCAAAGAGAATGAAGATGGTGTAAGGATAGCTGAAGGACAACATGAAACGTAATAACTGCATCATAGGGATACCAGAAGGTAAGAAGAGGAGCAAAGGATAGAAAACCTATTTGAAAAAGTTATGACAGAAATCTTACCTAACTTGATGAGAGAAAAAGTCATGCAACTCCAGGAAGCACAAGGGTCCCAATTAAGACGAAACCAAAGAGGCATACTACAAGACACATCTTAATTAATATGGCTAAATTTGAAGACAAAGAGAGAATCTTAAACAAAGCAAGGAAGAAACAGCTTGTAACATATAAGGGTGCTCTGATAAGGCTATCAGCTGATTACTCAAAAGAAACACTACAAGCCAGAAAGGTACTATTCTACCCAGCTAGATGGTCATTTAAAATAAATGGCAAAATAAGGAGTTTCCCAGACACCCGCCCCCCCCAAAAAAGGCTAAAAGAATACACCTCCACCAAACCAGCATTGCAAGAGATGCCAAAGGACTGCTTTAAGAACATGAAGAAGGAGAGAGAGTGAGAGAGAAGACCATAAGTACAAAGGGAAAAAATGGCAGTGTATAAGTACCTATCAATAATAATCTTAAATGTAAATGGACTAAATGCTCCAATCAAAAGACATAGAGGAGCTGAATGAATAAAAAACAGGACCTGCATCTACGCTATCTACAATATACCACATTAGAACAAAAGATCTACACAGACTAAAAGTAAAGAGATGGAAGAAAAAAATATTCTAATCAAATGGACATAAAAAAAGCTGGGGTAGCAGTACTTATATTAGACAAAACAGATGACCAAAAAATCCATAAAAAGAGATAAAGGACACTTCATAATACTTAAGGGAACAACACATCAAGAAGATATAACCATTGAAGATAGCCATTGCAGTACACTGAGCTCCATAGAGACAGCACTAGGGCAAGTGCAAGCTGGACAGACACTGGGTAACTGTGCTCGCTGAGGAAAATTAATTAAACATGGGGAAAGGAGATCCTAAGAAGCCCAGAGGTAAAATGTCATCATATGATTTCTTTGTGCAAACTTGCCAGGAGGAGCACAAGAAGAAGCACCCAGATATTTCAGTCAACTTCTCAGAGTTTTCTAAGAATAGTCAGAGAAGTGGAAGACCATGCCTGCTAAAGAGAAAGGAAAATTTGAAGACATGGCAAAGGGGGACAAGGCCCATTATGAAAGAAATGAAAACTTATATTCCTCCTAAAGAGTGGGGAGAAGTTCAAGGACCCCCATACACCCAAGAGGCCTCATTCAGCCTTTTTCTTACTTTGTACTGAGTATTGCCCAAAAATCAAAGGAGAATATTCCGGCCTATCCATTGGTGATGTTGCAAAGAAGCTGGGAGAGATGTGGAATAACATTGCTACAGATGACAAGCAGCCTTATGAAAAGAAGGCTGCTAAGCTGAAGGAGGAATAATAAAAATGATATTGCTGCATACCAAGCTAAAGGAAAGCCTGATGCTACAAAAAAAGGGAGTTGTCAAGGCTGAAAAAAAGCAAGAATAAGAAGGAGGAGGAGGAAGATGAAGAAGATGAAGAGGATGAGGAGGAGAAAGATGAAGGAGATGATGATAATGAATAAATTGGTTCTAGTGCAGTTTTTTTCTTGCCTATAAAGCATTTAACCCCCCTGTACACAACTCAGTCCTTTTAAAGAAAAATTGAAATATATAAAAAAAAGATTACCATTGTAAATATATATGCATCCAAAATAGGAGCACCCTAGTATATAGGAAAATCTTGGAGGACTTCAATAAAGATATCAACAGAAACACACTCACAGTAGGGCAAAGATCTACTGGTTAGATCTTCCAAGAAAGGAATCAACAATGATAATGTGGCATGGAACAACACTCTAGATCAAATGGACTTAGTTGATATACCCATAATTTTTCATCCAAGGAAACAAAACATACATTCTTTTCTAATGCTCATGGAACATTTTCAAGATAGACCACATAGTACGACACAAAACAAGCCTCAATAAATTCAAGAATATTGAAACCACAATGAGGTACCACTTCACACCAGTGAGAATGGCCATCATAAACAAAGCAACAAACAACAAGTGTTGGAGAGGTTGTGAAGAAAAGGGGACCCTAGTGCACTGTTGGTGGGACTGCAGACTGGTACAACCACTATGGAAAGTGGTGTGGAACTTCCTCAGAAAACTAAAAATGGATCTGCCTTTTGACCCTGCAATTCCACTGCTGGGACTATATCCTAAGAACACTAAAACACCAATACAAAAGAACCTTTGCACCCTGATGTTCATAGCAGCACAATTTACAATAGCCAAGTGCTGGAAGCAACCTAGATGCCCATCAGTAAATGAATACATAAAAAAACTATGGTACATTTACACAATGGAATTCTATGCAGCAGAAAGAAAGAAGGAGTTTCTACCCTTTGCAACAGTATGGATGGAGCTGGAAAGCATTATGCTAAATGAAATAAGCCAGGCAGTGAAAGACAAATACCATATGATCTCACCTTTAACAGGAACCTAATCAACAAAACAAAGAAACAAGCAAAATATAACCAAAGACACTGAAATAGAGGACAGACTGACAGTGACCACAGGGGAGAGAAGAGGGAATTTCAGGGGAGAATGGGAAGGGTTTACAGGAACAAATTTTAAGGACACATGGGCAAAAACTAGGGGGAGGGTGGTAATGGGAGGGAAGTGGGGTGGGTTGGGTGGGTGCCTGGATTGGGAGTAAAAGGGAGAAAACTGTACTTGAACAATGATTAAAATAAAATAAAAAAGAACAAAATAAATTCAAGAATATTGAAACATATCAAGCATCCTCTCAGATCATAATGGCTTAAAACTAGAAACCAACCAAAGCAAAAATCTCAAAAACGTTCAAATTCATGGAGACTGAATGAGATGCTGTCAATGAATGGGTTAACAATGAGATCACAGAAGAAGAAGATTCTAGAAACAAATAAAAATGAATACACAACAGCCCCAAAACCCACAGGACACAGTGAAGGCAATTCTGAGAGGGAAGTCCAGAGCAATACAGGTGTACCAAAAGAAAAAAAGATAGAAAAAATTTAAATAAAAAACCTAACTCAACATCTACAAGAATTAGGGGAACAAAAACAAACAAAGCCCTGAGCAAGTAGAAGGAAGTAAATAATCCAGATCAGAGCAGAATTTAATGACATAGAGACTAAAAGAAAAATGAAAAGAATCAATAAATCCAGGAGCTGGTTCTTTGAAAAGATAAAATCAGCAAGCCTTTAACCAGACTCATCAAGAAAAAAGGGATAAAACCCAAAGAAATTCAATGATAATGAAAAAAAGAGAAATTACAACAGATACCACAAAAATACAAAGTATTATAAGAAATGACTACAAATGACTATATGCCAAGAAATTTGAAAACCTGGGTGAAATGGACAAATTTCTAGAAACATATCATACTCCAAACCTGAATCAAGAAGAAGCAGAAAGACAGAATACATCTATAACAACTAGGGAAATTGAAGCAGTAATCAAAAACTCCTGGCACACAAAAACCTGGGCCAGATGGTTTCATAGAAGAATTTTACAGGAGTTAGAAATAAGCTAACTCCTAACTTTTTCAAAATATTCTACAAAATTCAGGAAAGTGAAGACTCCTAAATTTATTTTATGAGATCAGTAGTACCCTAATTCCCAAACCAGACAAAGAAAACTACCGGACAATAACACCGATGAACATATATGCTAAAATCCTAAACAAATATTGCCAAACCAGATCCAGCAATGCATTAAAATTATCATACACCACAATCAAGTGGGATTCATCCCAGGGATACAAGGATGGTATAATATTCACAAATCAATAAACATAATACACCACATAAACAAAATGAAAGATAAAACCCACATGATCATATCAATAGATGCTGAAAAAGCATTTGATAAAGTACAGCACCCACTTATAATAAAGACACTCAGCAAAGTGGGAAGAGAGGGACCATACCGCAACATAATAAAGGCCACATATGAGAAACCTACAATCAACATCATACTGAAAGGGAAAAAATTAAAACCTTTCCCCCTAACATCACACATAAGACAAGGGAGCCCTCTTTCACCACTTTTACTCAACATAGTATTGGAAGATGGAGCCACAGTGCTCAGAAAAGAAAAAGAAATAAAAGGCGTCCAAATTGGAAAGGATGAAATAAAACTGTCATTATTTGCAGACAACATGATAGTGTTCATAAAAAACCCTATGAGCTCCAACAAAATACTACTTGACCTACTAAGTCAGTTTGGCAAAATAGCAGGATACAAAGTCAATACTCAGAAATCAAGGGCACTGTTGTACACCAACAATGAAATATCAGAAAGAGAAACTGGGGGAAAGAATCCCATTTACTATAGCGACAACAAAAAAAAGTACCTAGGAATAAACTTAAACAAGGAGGTAAAAGATTGTATTCAGAAAAGTACAGACACTGAAGAAAGAAATTAAGGAAGATACAAATAAATAGAAGCATATACTATGTTCATGGATTGGAAGAATGAACATCATTATTATGTCCATACTACCCAAAGCAATATAGATAAACTCAATCCCTATTTAATACCAATGGCATATTTCACAGGTCTAGAACAAATATTTCAAGAATTTATATGGAACCATAAATGACCCTGAACATCGCTAGCAACCTTGAGAAAGAAGAACAAAGTAGGATGGATCACAATACCTGATATCAAACTATATCACAAGGCCACTGTAATCAGAAGAGTCTGGTACTGGCATAAGAATAGAAACATAGAACAATACAACAGAATAAAAAGCCCAGAAATAAACCCATGTCACCATGGTCAATTAATATTTGACAAAGAGGGAAGGAGTATAAAATAGAGTAAAAATATCCTCTTCAACAAATGTATTAGCAGAAGTGAAATGGTACATCAAAAAAATGAAACTAAACCACCAACTTACACCATATACCAGAATAAACTCAAAATGGATAAAAGATTTAAACATAAGCATCAACTCCATAAAAGTCCTAGAGATAATAATAGGCAGTAAAATGTCATGTTGGGGACACTCTGTGTGGTTTCAGAGATTGCTGCAGCCCTGCGAGAGCAGGTTCTGAAAGGGGCTAGTAAGTTTCCCTGAAAAACCAAGTAATGCAGGTGGCAGACATAACCCAACTCTAATGTCAAGGGTTCCTGTGGGAATCAGGCCTGATAAATACATTGCATCCTTTGAAGTCTGTTCTTCTTTGCTTTGTATAGCTCTGTTGATATAAACTGGATTTTTCAGTTCAAGGCATATGGAATAAACTCCTTATCTCATGAAATATGTCTTAAAGACCCTCTAGTATCAGCATGACTAACAGATTCTGACCTATGACAAATCTCTGTATTCCTTCAATTGTTATCTATAGATAATACCTGTTTTTGTATGACTATAGCCTTTTGACATTGATTGATGAGTTATGCATGTATGCTGTGTACACATAAACATACCA
Source organism: Phyllostomus hastatus (assembly GCF_019186645.2). Taxonomy (NCBI): domain Eukaryota; kingdom Metazoa; phylum Chordata; class Mammalia; order Chiroptera; family Phyllostomidae; genus Phyllostomus; species Phyllostomus hastatus. The sequence continues at coordinate 772,586 of NW_025333703.1, forward strand.
TTCCCAATAAAGGCCATTTGGGAAAAGGGCTTGGGGCATTCCCCACTAGAGGGAATTGCCACCCTCTTTGTTGCCAGAACAGCAAGATTTTGTCTGGGACAATTTATTTCTCATCTGAGGCAGCCAGGAGGTGCTCTGCTGGATGGGGCACCTCCCACAATGTCAGATTCCCACACAGAAATATTTTTGCCAATATACCATCTAGGGCAAGGAAATAAAGGAAAGGCTAAACAAATGGGACTATATCAAATTAAAAAGCTTCTGCACAGCTAAAGAAAACAGCAGGAAAATGAAAAGGGAACCAACATTATGGAACATATTTGCCAATCATACCTTGGACAAAGGTTTTACCTCCAAAATACACAAAGAAGTCATATGACTCAACACCAAAAGACAAACAACTCAATTAAAAAAATGGGCAAAGGACCAGAATAGACACTTCTCCAAGGAGGACATACAGAGGGCCCAGAGTCATATGAAATAATGATTAACATCACTAGCCATCAGAAAGATGCAAATTAAAATCACAATGAGATACCACTTCACACCAGTCAGAATGGCCATCATAAACAAATCAACAAACAAGTGTCGGAGAGGTTGTGAAGAGAAGGGAACCCTAGTGCACTGTTGGTGGAAATACAGACTGGTGCAGCCACTGTGGAAAATGGTATAGAATTTCTTCAAAAAACTAAAAATGGAACTACCTTTTCATCCAGCATTTCCACTACTAAGAACCCTGAAACACCAATTCAAAAGAATCTATGCACCCTATTTTCATAGCAGCATTATTTACAATAGCCAAGTGCTAGAAACAATCTATAAACTGTGGTATATTTACACAATGGAATACTACACAGCAGACAGAAAGAACAAACTCTTACCTTTTGGTGACAGCATGTATAGAACTGGAGAGTATTATGCTAAGTGAAATAAGCCAGGAAGCCATAGACAAAAGCCATGATCTCACCTAGAAATGGAATCTAATGAATAGCATAAAAAATGAATAAAATAGAACCGGAGTCATGGAAACAAGGAACAGACTGACAGTGACACAGGGGTGGGGGTGGAGGATAAGAGGTAAAGAAGGTCAAGGGTCTAATCAACAAACAGGTATAAATGACCCATGGACATGGAGAACAGGGTAGGGAATGACTGTGGGAGCATGGGTGGAGTTGGAGGGGCAGGGGGAACAACAGGGATGTTGGAAATTGGGACAGCTGTAATAGAACAATAAAAAGATAAAATAAAAGATTAATTCCTATTAATAACAATGAATAAGAAGACAACAAAATAGTAGCTTTAAAATGTTGGAATAAAACTATAATTCTTTATGCAAGTAAAACCTTTCAAAATAAGGTGAAGCTCTGGCTGGTGTGCCTCAGAGGACTGAGTGCCAACCTGTGAATCAAAGAGTTGCCAGTTCTGTTCCCAGTCAGGGCTCATGCCTGGGTTGCTAGTAAGCCAGGTCCCCAGTAGGGGGTACGTGAGAGGCAACCACACATTGATGTTTCTCTCCCTCTCTCCCTCCTTTCCCATCTATCTAAAAATAAATAAATAAAATCTTTTAAAAAATAATAAGGTGAAATAAAGTTGTAGTTTTTCTTTTTTCTGGCTTGTTTTTGAGGCAGTAAACCTGAAAGGATTCTACTCCAGAGCTGTGTTAGTCAATACAAAAATGTTAAGGAAGGTTCTTCAAGCACAGAAAAAAAATTGATACTAGGTAAAAATTTCAATGCACAGAGGACTGAAGAGTGCCAGAATAGTAAATCTGCAAGTAAATATAAAAAGATATTTTTTATTTCATAATTCCTTTAATATATAATTGACCATTTAAAGAAAGAAAAGTATGTGTGGTTTAAACATATTTAGAAATAAAATACATGACAATAGGAAAAAAGATGGCAAAGGGAAATGGAATTATCATGTTGTAATATATTTTTATCATAATGTAATATAATTTGCATTATATGTGAAGTTGTATAACAATTATTGGAAGACATTGATAAGGTTTTTTAATAAGCACATTATAAACCATAGAACAGGGGACTTGGAAGATGGCAGCATGGTAGGAGGCAGCAGACTCCTCTTCTCCCTAAAAACGGGAGAAAAACTGACCGATCTACGGAGAAACAGAGAAAAAGGCCAACAATATGACAACATTTATGAAAATTGGAGATAAAAAATTATAGCAGACATTGAAAAACCAGACACTAAGGAGACTGCTTCAGGATAATAAGGGCCCAGAGATCAGCGTGGGGACCAGGGAGGTTGCAGCCCCCAGGCCCAGCGCTCCCGGGTCTGCCTCAGGGCACTCCGGAGACCTGGGTCGACCACTCCCTCCACAGCCAAACAAGGATTGAGCAGCACCGGGGGAGGCCTCGTTGCTTGAAGGCACAGAGAGGGAAGTGAGGACTGAGAGACAATCACACAAGGCCTGCGAGCACCCACACATAGCCCTGGGAAGATTGTGAGCCCCAGCCTGTGTGACCCAGGGTGGCCTGGTCATGCACCTGTGCCCACAACCCAGAGATAGTGTGGTTTTGTGGAACAACCAGACCCCACAGCCCTGAATCCGGAAAAGGTGTGGGGGCTTTGCAGGATCCTGGAGCCCACGGTGGTGAACTCAAGGGAAGTGTGTGCCCCTTAGGATCTCCAGAGCTCACACAGTGAATCCGGAAAAGGTGCCAGTGCTCTGCAGGATACCAGAGCCCAGACTGGTGAGCTCCAGAGAGTGTGCTCAGGAGAGCCCAGACCCACACACAGGACCCTGCAGAGAGGCACCAGACCAGCTCTGGGGAGACCGCACGGCTAGCCCTGGGGACAGTACTCGAGAGACTGACTGAGTTCAGACTGGGAAGGTAGAAAAGCCACTCCAATCGCCCCTCAGTCTGCTGAAGCCAGCAAGACCAGAAAAACTGGTTTGGCCAGTTAGAAACCAACAAGAGATGTTTGTTTGTTTGTTTGTTTGTTAGATTGTTTGATTTTATCTTTTTTAAAGTAACTTTATTTTTTAATTCTGATTATTTTTATATCTCTCAATTCCTTATGCTTCCCTTTCTTTCACTTTAGTGTTATTCCTTCCTTTCCAAATTTATCTTTTCTTCATGCCATCTTCTGCTTTTTTTTCCTGTTTTTTTGAACCTGCAAGTTATTGCATATTTGTATTACCTTTTTTCATTATTCTTACATTTTTTATTTTAATAGTATTTTGGTATTCCTCTTCATTCTGTATAGTCTTCTTTGCTTGCCTGGTTATACTGTATTGTTTGACAGGTTTCCCCTGTTATCTATTTCATAGCATATTGCTAATTTACTGTCTTTCATTTGTGTTCCATTAGTACACTACTTAAGGTTCTATACTCCCTATTCTTGTTATCTAGATCTCATAGATTCTGTCATATGATTGTTGCTCTAATATTACTGTAAATAAGACCTATTCCATATAATTGTAAATACTACACAACACCCCTCCCACATCTCAGCCCACTTCAGTTTCCCGAAGTCTATTACTGTAGTGGTTAACTCTATTCTCTCACACACTACACCTATCTACTATTCTTTACTCTCACCCTACCTCAGAATCTGTCATCCCACAGCCTCACTGCTTTCTAGATCCAACTCACAATCCTTTCCTCCCCAACAAGAGTCTTATCTTCTTTCCATCCTTTCTAAAAAGTGGCCAGTGGGTTGGAAGATCACGGTTAACAAAATACATATCTAAAGGATCTCCTATCTCTTCTCTACTGGCTGCTACTGTAAATATGATAGAATACTCCCTTCTGTCCTAAACCATTTTGCCTTACACTTCCAACTGATTACAAAAAAGAGTAGGGGGAAGCTGTGAACACCAGGATACTCAAAAGAGACTGCACCACTGAATCTCACAGGTATTCTACCACAGAAGTTCACACCATAAACCCAGGGAACTAGAACAGATCAATTTAAGAAACAGAGGCTAACAAGAAAAATGTCACGAATGATTAGAAAACAAAGAAACAATCCCCAAATGAAGGGAAAGAAGGAAGCCTCAGAAAGAATGCTAAATGAAATAGAGGCAACTCAACTATCAGATGTTGAGTTCAAAGCAATGGTTATCAGGAAGCTCAATGAACTCACAATGAGCTACGAGAAATTACAGGGAAACTACAAAGAACTTACTGCAAACAATATCAAAATGAAAAAGGAAATAGAAACTATCAACAAGGGCCAAGAGGAAATGAAGAATACAATTTCTGAACTGAAGAACACAGTAGAAGGAATGAAAAGCAGGATTGATGAAGCAGAAGATCGGATCAGCGCGCTAGAGGACAAAATAGAAAAAAACACTCAGAAAGAGCAAGAAAAGGAAAAAAGCCTGAGAAAAATGAAGAGGGATGAAGAGAACTGCAGGACAATATGAAACGTAATAATATCCATATAATGGGGATACCAGAGGAGAAGAAGAAGAGCAAGGGAGAGAAAACCTATTTGAAAAAGTAATGATGGAAAATTTCCCTAATTTGATGAGAAAAAAAGTCACACAAATCCAGGAAACACAGAGAGCCCCAATCAAGAGGAATCCAAAGATGCCCACCTCAAGACACATCATAATTAAAATGGCAAAATTTCAAGACAAAGAGAGAATCTTAAAGGCAGCAAGGGAGAAACAGGAAGTAACATACAAGGGAACCCCAATAAGGCTAGCAGCTGACTTCTAAATGGAAACACTCCAAGCCAGAAGGGAATGGCAAGAAATATTCCAAGTAATGAGAACCAGAGGTCTGCAACCAAGACGACTTTATCCAGAAAGGCTCTCAATCAAGATAGAAGGCCAAATAAGAAGCTTCCCAGACAAAAGAAGTCTAAAAGAATACACCTCCATCAAACCAGTTCTGCAAGAGATGCTAAAGGGAAGGAGGGAACAGAGAGACAGAGAGAAACACAGGCACATAAATGGCAATGAATAAGTACCTATCAATAATAAACTTAAACATAAATGGATTAAATGCTCCAATCAAAATACATAGAATAACTGAATGGATAAGAAAGCATGACCCACATATATGCTGCCTACAACAGAGCCACCTAAGAACAAAAGATCTACACGACTGAAAGTGAAGGGCTGGAAACAAATTTTCCAAGCAAACAGACAGGAAAAAAAAGCCAGGGTGGCAATACTTATATCAGACAAAATAGACTTCCAAAAAATGGCCATAAAGAGAGACCCAGAAGGTCGCTACATAACACTCAAGGGAAGAATCCACCAAGAAGACATAAACATTGTAAACATATATGCACCCAACACAGGAGCACCCAAATACATAAAGAAAATCTTAGAGGACTTCAAGAAAGATATTGACAGCAACACAACTATAGTGGGTGACTTTATCACCCCATTGTCAAAAATTGACTGATCTTCCAAACAAAATATCAACAAAGATATTGTGGCATTGAACTATGCCCTAGATCAAATGGACTTAACTGATATATATAGAGCCCTCCATCCCAAAGAAGCTAAATACACATTCTTTTCAAATGCACATGGAACATTTTTAAAGATAGACCACATGATAGGACACAAAACAAGCCTCAACAAATTCAAGAAAACTGAAATGATATCAAGCATTTTCTCTGACCATAATGGACTGAAACTAGAAACTAACCTCAAGGAAAAAAGTAAAAAACACTCCAACTGATGGAGATTGAATAGCACACTATTAAAAAATGAATGGTTCAAGAATGAAATCACAGGAGAAATAAAGTTTCTGGAAACAAATGAGAATGAACTCAAAACAACTAAAAAATTATGGAACACAACAAAGGCAGTCCTGAGAGGGAAGTTCATAGAAATACAGGACTACCTAGAAAACACAGAAACATTTCAAATAAACACCCTAACTTTATATCTACAAGAACTGGAAAAACAACAAGAAAGACAGCCCAGAGCAAGTAAAAGGAAGGAAATAACCAAGATCAGAGCAGAATTAAACATAGAGATTAAAAACACAATTCTAAGGATCAATAAATCCAGGAGCTGGCTCTTTGAAAAGATAAACAAAATTGACAAGCCTATAAGCAGATTCATGATGAACAAAAATGAGAGGACCCAAATAAACACAATCAGAAATGAAAGAGGAGAGATTACAAATCATACCACAGAAATACAAAGAACTATACGCCAAGAAATTTGAAAACTTAGGTGAAATGGACAAATTTCTAGAAAAAAATATAATCTATTACTGAATGAAGAAGTAGAGAGCCTGAACAGACCAAAAACAGCTGATGCAATTGAACCAGTAATCAAAAAATCCCAACACAAAAAAGCACTGGTTTCACAGGAGAATTCTACAAAGTATTTAAGGAAGAGCTAACCCCTATCCTTCACAGACTATTCCAAAAAATACAAAATGATGGAATACTCCTAAACTCTTTCTATGAAGCCAGCATCATCCTCATCCCAAAACCAGGTAAAGATAACAACAAAGAAAGAAATCTTCAGGGCAATATCGCTGATGAACACAGATGCTAAAATCCTCAACAATATATAGGAAAACTTCATCCAGTAATACAGTAAAAAGATCATACACCATGACCAAATGTGATTCATCTCAGGGATGCAAGGATGGTAAAATATTCACAAGTCAATAAATGTAATACATGATATAAACAAAAACAAAGACAAAATCATATGGTCATATCAATAGATGGGGAAAAAGCATTTAATAAGGTATAGCACCCATTTATGATAAAAACACTTAGCAAACTGGGAATAGAGGCAGCATTCCTCAAACTAATAATGGCCATATGCAAAAGAACTACACACCTAAGGTTCCACCCCTTACTACATAATAGTTACACTGAGGAAAAAAAATGGCCCACATGAAAGAGTAGTTCAAAGGTCCAGAAAAAATACACCTAAATGATGAGCAGATAGCCAACCTATCAATGCACAGTTCAAAACACTGGTAGTCTGGATGCTCACAGAATTGGTTGAATATGGTCCCAAATTAGATGAAAAAATGAAGGCTATGCTAAGTGAAATAAAGGAAAATGTACAGGGAACCAACACTGATGGGAAGGAAACTGGAACTCAAATCAACACTGTGGACCAGAAGGAATAATGAAACATTCAACCAGAACAGAATGAAGAAACAAGATTTTAAAAAAATGAGAGGCTTAAAAACTTCCAGGACATCTTTAAACGTTCCAACATCTGAATCATAGGGGTGCCAGAAAGAGAAGAGGAAGACCAAGAAATTAGAACTTATTTGAAAAAATAATGGAGAACTTCCCCAGTCTGGCAAAGGAAATAGACTCTCAGGAAGTCCAGGAAGTTCAGAGAATCCTAACGAAGTTGGACCCAAGGAAGAACACACCAAGGCACATCATATTTATGTTACTCAAGACTAAAGATAAGGAGAGAGTCTTAAAAATAGCAAGAGAAAAGGAGACAGTTACCTACAAAGGCTTTCCCATAAGACTGTCAGTTCATTTCTCAAAAGAAACCTTACAGGCAAGAAGAGGCTGGAAGGAAGTATTCAAAGTCATGCGAGGCAAGGACTTACATCCAAGATTACTCTATCCAGCAAAGCTATCATTTAGAATGGAAGGGCAGATAAAGTACTTCTCAGATATGGTCAAGTTACAGAAGTTCATCATCAGCAAGCTCTTATTACATGAAATGTTAAAGGGACTTAGAATAAGAAGATAAAAAATAGGAACAGTAAGATGACAACAAACTCACAAGTATCAACAACTGAATCTAAAAAACAAAAAAACCTAAGCAAACAACTAGAATAGGAACAGATTCACAGAAATAGTGATCACATGGAGGGTTAGGGGTATAGAGTGGGGGAAAAATACAGGGAATAAGAAGCATAAATGGTAGGTACAAAATAGACATAGGAAGGTTAAGACTAGTATGGGAAATGGAGAAGCCAAATAACTTTATGTATGACCCATGGACATGAACTAAGGTAGGGGAATGATGATGGGAGGGTGGTACAGGGTGGAGGAGAATAAAGGGGAGACAAAAATGGGACAAGTCTAATAGCATAATCAATAAAATATATTTTTTAATAATAGGCTGGGTTTGGATTTGGCTTGTGTGCCATAGTTTGCCAACTGTTGGTCTAGAGACTGAAAGGTAGAAATTATCTGACTAGATTTAAAAAAAAAAGTAGGACTAAACCACATGATTCACAATTAACCAAAAATAATTGGACTGAAAAAAGATATGCCATGAAACAACATTGAAAGAAAGCTGAAAGAGTTATATTAATAAAGAGAACAGAATCCAAGAAAAAGAATATTGCCAACAGATACATTTCATGATAAAGGGGTCAGTTAATCAAGAGGACATAGCAAGCCTAAATATGCATGCACCTAATTAAAGTGTTTCAAAATACATAAAGCAAAACTGACACTACCATAATAGAGAAGTTCACAATTATATTTGGAGATCTGACCAGTCCTTTCTCCACACTTGATAGGCCAATTGATGTCCCCCCAAATCAGTAAAGATAGAGAAAAGTTCAATCACCACTATAAGCAACTTTACCTAACTGGTAAACACTCTACCCCCAAATACTATACCTTTTTTTTTTAACTGCATGTGGGGCATTCACCAAGACAGTCCATATATTGGTCCATAAAGTCTCAACAAATCCAAGAGGGCTGAAATTACAGAGTATATTCCCTGACCACAAAATAATTAAATTAAAAATGAACCATCAGAAAGATCTGAGAAAGTCTTCAAACATTTGGAAGTTAACACTCTTCTAAATAACACATGGGTAAATGTAGCTAATTTTAAGCTAATAAAAAAAAAGAAGAGAAAATTACCAAATTATGCCAAAGGAAGGAAAGAATAAATAAGACCAGTTATCGTTGAAATAACAAGGGCAAACTATAGTAAAAAATCAATAGAGCTGAAAGCTTATTCTTTGAAAAGATCAATAAAATTGATAAACTGCTAGCATAATGATCAAGAAAAGAAATCATAAATATCAATATCAGGAATTGAAAAGGGGGCATCATTATTGATCTGACAATTATTAAAAGGGCACTAAGGCAATACTACGAACAACTTTATGACAATAAATTTGATATCTAAGTTGAAATAAATTTATTCCTTGAAATACAGAATTTACTACACTGATTTAAAAGGAAATAAACCCCCCAAAAGCTCCATATTAAGGAAACAAACCTCCCTATAAAGAAAACTCCAAATTCAGATGGTATAATATTTTTCTACTATTACTGTAACAAATCACTACAAATGTAGTAGCTTAGGACAGCATATGTTCTGTAGGTTAGAAATCCAATAAGGTTTTACTAGACTAAATCAAGGTATATTTCTGGAAGCTCTAGAAGCCACTGACATTTCTTGGCTGGTGGTCCCCTATCTCCATCCTTAAAGTCAGTAATGTTATATTTCTCTGACAGAAGTATGCATATTCCATACTCAAGTCTCCTTCTGACCCTGACTCTTTGAATAATACAAGATAATCTCCCCATCTCAAAACCATTATTCACATCTGCAAAATCTCGCTTGCCACGTAAGAATCTCCTTTCCTATGTAAGATAATACATGAACAGATTCCAGGATTAGCACATAGATATCTTTATGGGGTGTGCTCATTATTCTTTCTGCCACAGATGACTTCACTGGTAAATTGAGGAAAAGGGTGCATTTTCTGACTTACTTTATAAATTATGGTGTAATAAAGACATGTTTACATAAAGAGCAACTGAAAATGGTATATATATATGGATGGATAAACAAACTGTATTTGTAAAGAATCAAATAAAGTATTTTTCAAGATTTTTTAAAGTTTTCTTTGTTTCTGTGGATTTTCCCCTTTTCATTTTGTATTTGTGCTCTCCCTTTCCTGATTCAAGGGTAGTGATTTGTCCTATCGATATGTCATATTAGTTACAAATTTTATCTTTGTGAATTCCTTCCATATTTCCTTCTAATTTTTTTAACTTACATATTTTCATTATTTTTTTGTTCAAAGCATTTAAAGCTATGACCTTTCCCTTAGAGTCCTGCTTTAACTAAATTCCATGTGTGCCAATATCCAGTGTTATCATTGATTATTAGAAATTCTTCATTTTTAGGTTATATTTCTTCTCTGATCCAGAAATTATTAAGACAGGTTTTACAAACTGCCACTAAGAGTAACTTTATTTTTCTGATCTTGCTATCTTAGTGGTATTTTACCATGTTCAAAGCACTTTGTTTAGAATTTCTATTTTTTGTACTTTACTGTGGCCTAATATTTTGTTTTTTTTTAGGATGTTTATGGACACTTAAAATCACAACATATTCACTATTTTATTGATACAGAATTTAATATACATTAATAAGGGAGATTTCAGGGAGTATGTGATTCACGACCTCTAAATTGTCTGCGAAGTTTGTCTACTTATCCTGCTTTTGACTGAGTGAACCCACCTGCTCAGACATACCCAGCCTAGGTTCTCACTGAATTTAAAGGGAAAAAGAAATGGACATTATGAAAAGATCAAGGAAACAGAAAATGACCCAAAAGACCTAATGTATGTGTAACAGAAATGTGAAAAATAGAGACTAAAATAACACAGATGGAAAAGAAGAAATACATAGAAACAAAAATTTCCAGAGCAAAATAAATACTTAAGTCTTTAATTTAGCGTACTGGTAAGAATTAAAGAATCACATCTGGAAGCATACTGTAAAGTCTGCTGAAGTTTATCTTTGAATACAGAAAAAAAATCTAAATATCTTTTAATAGGGAAGTACCACACTGTGTGTATTGTAGTCTAATCTTTGTGGGGGGGGGGACCATATGTACATAAGTCTATATGTATGTATATAAGGAGGGTAAAAGGATTTGCAAAAAAATGTTCAGCATTGTTGAAAAATTATGACTCTTACTTTAAATGAAGTAACATAACTAAGGAATTTTAAAAGTTTATATGTGCATTTCAGGCAAGAAGCAGCCCCTAATCATCTCAGACACTATTTTGGATGTGTTCAGTGCCATTCTTCCCTTCTCCCCTAGGTGTTTCTAAGGGGAATGGCAGAAGTAGTGAAGTAAAGAAAATTATGAGACACCAGGCCTTCCTTGGAGCTCAAATTTTGTGTGACCTTGAGTACGATGTAGAGTAGGCTGTGTTCATGGTCCATCATAGCTATGTTTCTATGATTCTTAGTGATATGTGTGAGCTCCTCAGATAACTGCTGGAGATGAGGACTAAGTAGGCATAAGAGTAGTGGTTTGGGGGGATTGTTATTTGTTCATTTTACTAGGTGGCTTTTTCTGAGGTTGTGTGATGATGATGAACACAGGGGTAGATTATGTGATTTTGGCTTTGTGTTGTGTGTATGAAAATGTAGTCCAAAGAGAAAGGAGCCTGGGAGCAAACAAGGTTGTCTGCCAGACTTTCAGTCATACCTGCCTAGTTTCAATAGCCAATTGTATTTAGAAAATGCTAAACTATGAATCTAACAACTTGCAGTGAATTTTTTCAACTATTTTTAAGAATTTACCTTTAATAAAATACCTTAAAACATATATTCTAAAATTGTTTAAGTATTCTTTATTGATTATGCTATTAGTTTTCCCAATTTTCCCCCTTCCCCCCCCTCCACCCTGATCCCCCAACTTTCCAGCATTCCCCCCCGCACCTTAGTTCATATCCATGGGTTGTACATATAAGTTCTTTGACTTCTGTTTCCTATGCCATTTTTTATCTCCCCATCTATTTTATTTATGCCTACCAATTATCCTTCTTCTTCCCTGTACCTTCCCCCAATTCCTCCCCTGCTGAAATCCCTCCATGTGATCTCCATTTCTCTGATTCTGTTCCTATTCTAGCTGTTTGCTTAGTTTTTGTTGTTTTTCTTTTCTTTTATATTCATTTGTTGATAGTTGTGAGTTTGTTGTCATTTTATTGTTCATATTTTTTATATTCTTTTTCTAAGATAAGTTCCTGTAACATTTCATATAATAAGGGCTTGGTGATGATGAACTCCTTTAACTTGACCTTATCTGGGAAGCACATTATCTGCCCTTCCATTCTAAATGAACTTTGCTAAATAGAGCAATCTTCGGTGTAGGTCCTTGCCTTTCATGACTTCAAATACTTCTTTCCAGCCTCTTCTTGCCTGCAAGATTTCTTTTGAGAAATCAGCTGATAGCATTATGGGCTTTGTAGGTAACTCTCTCCTTTCCTCTTGCTGCTTTTAAGATTCTCTCCTTATCTTTGATCTTGGGTAACTTTATGATGATGTGCCCTGTTGTGTTCCTCTTTGGGTCCAACTTCTTTGAGACTCTCTGGGCTTCCTGGAAATCTATTTCCTTTGCAGACTGGGGAAGTTTTCCTTCATTATTTGTTTAAATAAGTTTTCAATTTCTTGCTGTTGTTCTTCTCCTTCTGGCACCCCTATAATTCGGATTGGAATGTTTCAGGTTGTCCCAGAGGTTTGTAAGTGTCTCTTCACTTTTTTGAATTCTTGTGTCTTTATTCTGTTCCAGCTGGATGTTTATTTTTTTCTTTTGTTCCAAATTGTTTTGTGCCCTGGTTTCCTTCCTGTTGCTGTTGGTTCCCTGAATATTGTGCTTTATTCCATTATGGGTATCTTTCATTTGTTTTTTCATTTTTCAACCAAGCTCAATCAGTTCTGTGAGCATTTTGCACTGTGTTTCTGCCATCTAAGCCAGCACTGATGAGTTCCTAGAGTCTATTTCAACCAGGGGGACTGAGGATTTCTCCTACAATTGAAGTTGCACAGCTCCTACCAATCAGGGTGGTTTTATTCTGACCAATCTGGACAGTGCTTTTGGACCAAACAGTGAGAATTCAGAGTCCTCATTTGCATGAGGATGGACCAACAAAGGACCAGGGATGAGGACTTCTGTCCACATAAGTCAGGTCTGCTCTGGCTCAGAGAGTGCACTTTCTCTTCCCAAAGAGGAAGGAACACAGCATCTTCCTGGATGAGCTGAAACTGAAGATGTCTCACCAGAGTGAAGCGAACCATGAACATAGCAGACCAACACAGCACAAAGCAGACTGGCAAGGAGCAGAGCAGAGCAGACCATGGAGGAAATGAGCTAAGCTGACTACCCAGAGAGAGAGGCCTAGCCCCAGGGCTGTCTAGCCCCAGAGCCATTCTACAGCCATGTTGTTTTCATAGCCATACTGTATCATGATTGCATGGTTTTGCACTGAATAAGGTTTCCTTCTTCACTGCACCCCAAATTGCGGATTCTTGTTGACACTGAGATGATGCCAACCATTGGTTGACATGACTGAGGCTTCATTTGCTTGACATTTAATATGACTTTGTCTTCCTCTGGCCATTTTATTCCTCTTCCCTGATTGATAGCCCCCCCAGCAGAACCAAGTGCTATTTTGTTGCTGACCTTTTAGGGTCAAGGGCCCAAATCAAGGTCCTTCTGTCAAGTGCCATTAGTGCTAGTAGGGGGAGAGTAAGTTCAATAAAGCAGAGCAGAAACTTTTTTCTTTGATCAAGGAATGGAGAAGGGTGAGCTCATGCTAGAAAGGTACCTTCTCTCTATGGTTAGAGTTGGAGGACAGGGTTAAAGAAACTAGGCAGGATCAGGAGAGCTGGAGTAAGTGCAGTTCTGATGGCTCCCTTGTACAGAACAGTAATTGTGCCTAGCAATGTACATTTCTTCCCCAAGAGTGATTTTTACTATGTTAATGAAGACAAATTCCTAACAGTCCCTGGAAGTGGGGGGTGGGCTCTGAATACCATCTTCCAGTAATACAGGGCAGGCTGGTTCTGTGACTGAGTTGTCTATAGGTGCTGTAGTTAACTTTCAGGAGCAGTTTGCCTTAGTTCCTATAAGTGAGCATAGGTTGTGACATAGTTTAGATATTTGGGGAAGAGTAGGGTTTGGTAGAAGTTAGACAGGTAACAATTACTGTTGTTAATATATACAGGACTCGCCCTAGCTGGTGTGGCTCAGTGGGTTGAGCACCGGACTGTGAACCAAAGGATCAATGGTTTGATTCCCAGTCAGGGTACATGCCTTGGTTGTGGGAAGGTCCTCAGTAGGGTGGGCGGGGGGGAAGGCAATGACACATTGCTGGTTTTTTCCCTCTCTCCTTCCCTTCCCCTCTCTCTAAAAAGAAATAAATAAAAATCTTTAAAAAATATACATAGGACTTTGTATCTCTAAGCCATATGTGATTTCCTCATGCAGGAAGGAGAAAGCTCTCAATAGTGGAGACAGCAATGACTAAATAAGCTCCAAGAAGAGGAAAGCCATTGCAGTTCAGCTGGTGTAAAAAGTCAAAAGTTTAAAATGTTTCAGAAGCTCTTTTCTGAGAGGCCAGAGGAGAGAAAAGAAGTCCCTCAAGCCTGAGTTCCCAAAGACTCATTTCCATTGTGAACAGATTTATCTGAAAATGGAGTCAACAATGTTGAGGGGACCCTAAATTGAAGTCAAGACACCATTAGAAAATAAAAAGAGAACCAACTGTATGAGAAAACATATTTGCTAATGATACCTCAGACAAGGGTTTAATCTCCAAAATATATAAAGAACTTACATGACTCCACTCTAAGACAAGCAACCCAATTAAAAAATGGGCAAAGGACTTGAACAGACACCTCTCCAAGGAGGACATACAGAGGATCCAAAGACACATGAAACGATGTTCAATATCGCTAGTTATCAGAGAGATGCAAATTAAAACCACAATGAGATACCACTTCACATCAGTGAGAATGGCCATCATAAACAAAGCAACAAACAACAAGTGTTGGAGAGGTTGTGGAGAAAAGGGGACCCTAGTGCACTGTTGGTGGGACTGCAGACTGGTACAACCACTATGGAAAACAGTATGGAACTTCCTCAGAAAACTAAAATTGGATCTGCCTTTTGACCCTGCAATTCCACTGCTGGGACTATATCCTAAGAACACTAAAACACCAATACAAAAGAACCTTTGCACCCCAATGTTCATAGCAGCACAATTTACAATAGCCAAGTGCTGGAAGCAACCTGGATGTCCATCAGTAAATGAATAGATAAAAAACTATGGTGCATTTACACAATGAAATTCTATGCAGCAGAAAGAAAGAGGTTCCTACCCTTTGCAACAGCTTGGATGGAGCTGGAAAGCATTATGGTAAGCAAAATAAGCCAGGCAGTGAAAGACAAATACCATATGATCTCACCTTTAACAGGAACCTAATCAACAAAACAAAGAAACAAGCAAAATATAACCAAAGACACTGAAATAGAGGACAGGCTGACAGTGACCACAGGGGAGAGAAGAGGGAATTTCAGGGGGAGAATGGGAAGGGTTTACAGGGACAAATTTAAAGGACACATGGACAAAAACTAAGGGGAGGGTAGTAATGGAAGGAAGTGGGGAGGGATGGGTGGGTGGGCTGGAATGGGAGTAAAAGGGAGAAAACTGTACTTGAACAACGATTAAAACAATAAAAAAAGACACCATTAGAAAAGTCGGGCTCAGGCACATCCACACCCAGATGAGGTTTGGACTTCTGTGCTTGCCATTGAAGCCCATCCTGGAATTTGCCTCCCTGTTGTGCAGAGGCTTACCTCAGACTCTCATCTCCTGCACCTGACCAGTGCTTTTGAACTATTCATCACACCCAGTTAGACAGCCAATAGGAAAAAATTATGTTTGCCTTCATAAGCTTGGGCTTTCTTTGTCTTCCCAGAACACATTTCAGGTCTTCCCCTGAAACTGCATAGTTTAAAACAACAGATATTTATTCTCTCTCACAGTTCTGGGGCTAGACATCCAAAATTAAGGTGTCTGCAGGGCCAGACAGACTCCTTTGAGAGACCCTAGAAAAGAATCTCTTCCAGCTCCTCATGACTGTAGCTATTCCTTGACCTGTGGCCCTATGACTCCAATTACCATTTCTAAATTATGTTTTAGCATAGAAGGTAACCTTTCTTTAACCTTGATTTTTAGAGAGCGAGAAGAAGGGAGGGAGAGAGGGAAAGAAAGAGAGAGGAGGAGAGAAAGACAGAGAGAGACTGAGATTTACTTGTCCCACCCACTCATGCTTCACTGATTACTTCTTATATGTGCCCTGACCAGGGATTGAACCCACAAACCTTAGAGTATTGGAAACAATGCCATAATCAACTGAGCAACCAGGCAAGGGCTTATGACTCCAATATTTGCCTCCATGGCCACATTGCCACCTGTCCAATCTCTCTCTCTGCTTCACTCTTACAAGGATACCTGTCATTGGATTTAGGGTCCACCAAAACAATCCACGATGAACTCCCCACCTCAGCATCCTTAATTACATTTACAAAGACTGTTTTTCCAAATAAAGTAACATTCACAAGTTCCAGGGCTTATGATGTGAACCTATCTTTTTTGAGGTTGCCATTCTGCCCCTTACACCCCATCTTACCATCAAAATGTTATACTGTTTAATTGTTATCATTCTGATAGGTGAAACAGTCTCAGAATCATTTTAACTTGAATTTCTCTTTTTATACATTTAAGTTTCATTTGTACATATTTTTTTGTGAATTGTCAGTTCATTTCTTTTATCCTTTCTTTCCTGTCAAGGTTTCCTTTGGTCTTTCCCTCAATTTTAAAAGTTTTTTTTATTTTAATTGAGGTATAATTGCCATATAACAGTATATTAGTTTCAGATGAACAAACCAAATGATTCAATATTTCTAAAAATAGTGAAATGAAGTTCTTTTAACATTAGGAATTCTATGGATTGAATCCTCCCCCCTCCCACACTTCCCAAATTCATGTGCTGAAGCTCTAATCCTCAGTTCCTTAGAATGACTATATTTGAAGATAGGGCCTTTAAAGAGATAATTAAGTTAAAATGAGGTGTTAGGATGAACCTTTTCCTATCTAAGTAGTGTCCTTATAAGAGATTAGGACATATAGGGAGAGAAAAAGCAGGGATTTCTGCATAATCAGAAAAGGCCAAATGAGGACAATAGCTGCAGATAGGCAGCTATCTGCAAGCCAAGGAGAAGAGACCTCAGGAGAAGCCAAACCTTGCCATTACCTTAATCTTGGACTTACAGCTTCTGAGAACAGTGAGAAAATTAATTTCTGTTGTTTAAACCACCCAGCCTGTGGTATTTTTGTTATGGCAGCCTGAGCAAATACCGGAATATTAGCTATGAAGAACAGTGAAGGCTGGCGTCAAAGCTAAGGTTGAGTGCTTGGCAAGACCACACTTGACTGCTTGCATCTGCAGGGGGTTAAGGAGATAGTTAACCACAAGCTTCAGCTGAATTCGGCTGTAACTTTTGCAGAAGACATATGTATCATTTAGACAGCATGGGAATGGAGCAATTATGTCTGCAGTTTTTCCCTGAGTCTGTAAATTGTCCTTGAGCTTTATCCAACTAACTCTTATAAAATAAACACGGAGGCCATGTTCAGGGTCATTGTCTCTCCATCAGAGGACAATGTCCCACCTGGTCCCCATTTTTCCTTAAACTGTCTGTGTCTGTCTTTCTTAATCTCCCGTCATGCCCCACCCCCTCACCCACACACCCCAGGAACCTCCTCCCTGCACTGGTCACAGCAGGTGGCACCTGGAACAGGGACCTGAGTACAGGGGAACTCATTAACCTGAGACACAGAGATGCTTCTGAGTGTGGCCACAAGTCTTGAAGTGAGGTAAGGAGAGCATTAAGTTTTCAGCCAGGTGTAAAGCATGGGGAATGCAGGGTCCGCGGGGAGGTGGCTTTATGAGCAAATGCTTAAATCTGTGCTTATAGCTAGGGGAGCTAAGGTGCGTAGCTCTCAATTAGAACAGTTCCTGGACTTTGCCCAGCAGACTTGCCATTGGTTTCCAGATAAGGAAACTGTTAATGAAACCACCTGCACAAAAATAGGTGAAAAATTGCAGGATTGGTATACTGCAGAAGGGCCGGCAAAAATGCCCATTTTTACTTTCACTTTGTGGGCTCTCGTTCATGATGTGCTCGATCCACAAAAGGAAGAACTGAACATAAAGAAACCTATAGTAGATACTTTAGCATCGACAGCGGAGGGATACACCTTCCTCCTGCCAAAACTTTGGAGGGCTCCGTTGTCACCTCCGGCTGAGCATGAAGATGAGCCTCTTCCACCAGATAATGTTAGGAAGCTAGGGGAGGAGGCTCGGAAGATGGAGAGGGAGAAAGAGGCGGATAATTCTGAGAAGGAGGAAGATGATTTTCTAGACCCTGAAACTGCCATATGCAGGAACTAGTACTCCAACTTTCGGTGCTGTCCATAGAGGACATGGGCCTCCTTGACGCTGTCATCAGGTCACCCCCCATGGCTCTCAGCACCCAACCTAAGGGACTGAGAAAAAAGACTGGCTAGGTCTGAGATTGTTGTGCCCAGAGAGGCATCTGCCTTACAAAGGGCATTTGCAGAAGGCTTGTGAGGAAGGTGAAGATGTAACAGGTTTTGCCTTCTACCCAGTGATTGAGAGACCTGATCCAAATGACCCCAATCAAATTCAAAGAGTTCATACCCTTTGTCTTTTAATACTCTTAAAGAGTTGAAAACTGCTTGCAGCATGTATAGGCCAACTTCTCCATTTGCATTGTTAGAAACTATTGGAACAGGGGCCTTGACCCAAAGGACTAGACAATCCTTGCTAAAGCATGCTTGAGTGGCGGAGATTATCTGATGTGGAAATCAGATTGGTTTGAGGAGAGTAGTCAGCAGGCTGATCGCAACTGTGCTCATAATGTGGCCATTACCTTTGACATGCTTACTGGCACGGGGGCTTATGAGCCTCTCGTTCAGCAGTTGACATATAATTTGCAAGGTTATCAGCAGGCCACTATTTGTGTCACTAGGGCATGGCGATGGCTACCTACTAAAGGACAAAAGACTGGGGATCTAAATAAGATCAGGCAGGGCCAGAAGAACCATATCAGGACTTTATATCTCGACTTTAATAGGCAGTCTGTAGAATAATCGGGGACTCAGGAGCTGGTAATATTCTGGTTAAGCAATTGGCTTTTGAAAATGCTAACAAAACATGTCAAACTACCCTCCACCTGTACCAGACAACTGGCACTGTTTCTGATTTCATTCACATCTGTGCTGATATTGACCCATCTTATGTTCAGGGAGTCACTTTGGCTGCTATCCTAAAATATGTTTTTGTGGGGGGCAAAAACAGGAAAGGAACTTGTTTTCAATGTCAGCGGCCTGGACATTTTGCAAGAGACTGCCCTCAAAAGCAACCAGTGCCAAAAAGGGCAGCTGGTGGTAGGGGCCTAGTGTCTGGCAAAGAGCCCTTGATGCCAGCGAGGGAAGCACTGGGCCAGTGAATGCAAGCCCCAAACTGACATTAGTGGTGCACCCCTTTCTTCCCAGGCAGGAAACAGCCAGAGGGGCCCACCCCGGCCTCAGCAAACAGTGGGGGCACTCTCCCTTGCCCAACCTGTACCACTTCCACAGGGTGGCAACAAGACAAGCCCAGCATTCAACTCTTCTGAGCTACCCCAGACAATGCAGGACTGGACTTCCATCCCACCTCCAGACATGTATTAACCCTAGAGATGGGGCCACAGGCCATCCCCATGGGAGTGTGCAACCTGCTCCTGCTGGGAACAGTGGGACTTGTTTTAGGCCGTAGTAGTCTTACCATGAAAGGGTTTCAGGTATTACCAGGAGTTATTGATGAAGATTTTACAGTGGAAATTAGAGTTTTAGCGCAGGCCTCTAACATTGTGCAGGTGCTGCCAGAGACCCGGATTTCTCAGCTCATTTTGCTCCCTTATAACAAACAGGGACAGGTGTTAATGGATGCTCTGAGAGGAGATAAGGGACTTGGTCATCTGACACAGTTTACTGATCACAGCTTATCAAGAGGGAATGACCAGAGCTCCGACTTCAGGTTGATGGAAAACCTTTCCATGGCCTTTTAGATACAGGGGCTGATGTTTCAGTAATTGCTCAATGGCACTGGCCTTCTAGCTGGCCCATGGAAAAGGTGTCTGCTGCCTTACAAGGAGTAGGGTCAGTTCATTCCCCTCTTAGGAGTTCTCATGTATTAAAATGGAAGAACCCAGAGGGACAAGCAGGATTGTTTCAGCCTTATATTCTGCCAGATCTTCTTGTCAACTTATGGGGTTGAGATATTCTCTCAGATATGGGAGTGTTGCTCTCAAGCCCTGAAGCTGCTGTTACACAAATGATATTAAACCAAGGATATTTGCCAGTCATAGGTCTTGGCAAACATCTGCAAGGACATGTGCAGCCTATACTGGCCCAAGGAAATCCAGGTCACCAGGGGCTAGGGGCTAGGATTTCCAGGATCCAGCTCTCAGCCTTTTCCATTGGCTCCTTGGTTGTATCTCCAGCCCATTAGATAGCTGATAAGATTACCTGGTTTTCTGATAAGCCTGGGTGGGTTGATCTATGACCCCTAACAGGAGACAAATTGCTAGCAGCTTAGATGCTGGTCCAAGAACAATTACAGGCAGGGCACATTCAAGAAACTATGAGCCCCTGGAATACTCCTATTTTTGTTATCCTCAAAAGATCAGGAAAACGGCGTTTGTCCAAAGACCTGCGAGAGGTCAATAAAACCATGCAAATCATGGGGTCATTGCAGCCTGGCCTGCCCTCTCCCACTGCCATACTATGGGATTTTCACTTGTTTGTACTTGACTTAAAAGATGCCTTCTTTACTATTCCATTACACCCTGATGACTGGGAACAATTTGCATTTTCAGTACCCTCAATAAATTACCAAGCACCCCTGCAGCACTACTGCTCCCACAAGGCATGGCTAATAGTCCTGCTTTATGTCAAAAATTTGTAGACAGGGCCATCTTCCCAATTAGGGAACAGTATCCAACTGTTTATACATTATATGGATGATATTTTGATAGCACGTTCAAACTCCACAATTTTACTACAAATTTTTGGAGACTTAAAAGTGTGCCTTAGGGATCATGGATTAATTATAGCCCCTGAGAAGGTCCAACATCAGGCCCCTTTTCAATATTTAGGTCAGCTCATTGATGGGTGTACAGTAAAACCTCAAAAGGTTCAAATTCAAATAGATTGCTTATACTCAATGACTTTCAAAAATTATTGGAGATATCAAATGGATATGACCCTCACTTAAACTTACTACAGGTCAGCTTAGCCCTTTGTTTGACATACTTAAAGGAAATCCCCAACCCACCTCAGCCCGACCTCTTACACTTGAGGCTCGTTCTGCCCTTACTCTAGTTCAGGAAGCAATTTAGCAGGCTCAGCCCTCTGGGGTTGATGCAACTTACTATTTGGGTTATAATTTTTCCTATCACCCACACTTTGGCAACCAACAGGCATTATTGAGTGGGTATATTTAACCCACTCTCCATCTAAATCTCTCACTCCCTATCTAGATGCTGTGGCTAGCCTTCTTGCCAAGGCCCGTTACAGACTCAAACAGCTTGTTGGCCAAGAACCAGCAAAGATTAGTGTTCCTTTTACCTTAACTCAGCAAGGACAGTTATGGGAAAATTCCCCAAATTGGCAAATAGCCTTAGCAAATTTTCCAGGACAAACTGATAATCATCACCCTCAGGATAAATTAAGACAGCTTGCTATAACCACATCTTTTGTTTTTCCTATGGTTGTAATTAAAAAACTCATTGCTAATGCCTTGACTGTTTTTACTGACAGCTCTAGTAGTGGCCTTGCAGGCTTCTATAGCTCACAGGGGTCCTCAGTTTAACAAACTTATCATGTCTCTGCACAACGTGCTGAAATCCAAGCTTTATGCATGGCCCCAAATCAGTTTCCCTCCCAACCTTTAAATATTTACAGTGATAGCCAGTATATTGCAGGAGTGGCAACTATTACTGAAACTGCTATATTGGGAAATATAAACTCTAAGAAGCTTTCCCATCCATTTCAAACTTTGCAAAAGTTAATTCAACAGTGTGCTTATCCTTGTTTTATAGGTCATATCCACACTCATTCTTCTTTGCCTGGACCTTTAGCCCAAGGTAATCAAGCTATTGACCAACTTTTAGTTGCTTCCATACAACAAACTTCCCTTTTACAAGCACAGCAATCTCATGCCCAATTTCATCAAAATGCCAAAAGTCTGCGTAAACAATTCCATCTTACCAGAGAACAAGCCCATCGAGTGGTAAAACAATGTCCTCAGTGTGTTATACACACCCCAGTGCCCTCCGAGGGGGTTAACCCCCATGGTCTATGGATTTGGCAAATGGATGTTACCCATATTCCTGAATTTGGTAAACTCCAGTGGGTACAAGTTTGTGTTGATACCTACTCCTGGTATATTACTGCCACCTGCCAAACAGGAGAAAGTACAAAACATGTCATTAATTACTGCTTCAATGCCTTTGCCAGCATAGGTAAGCCCCAGGAAATAAAAACTGATAATGGGCCTGCCTATACCAGTGCAGCCTTCCAGTCCTTTTGCCGTCAGTATAACATTCAGCATAAGGCTGGTATCCCCTACCATGCACAAGGACAGGCCATAGTAGAATAATCCCATAATACACTAAAGCAGTTAGCAGAAAAACAAAAAGGTGGAGACATACTCTCCTCCTCTCCCCAGAGATGCCTCAATTTAATCCTCTATACCTTAAATTTTTTAAGTTGTGAAGAAAAAGGACTAACTGCAGCAGAGAAGCATCATCCGGGGGGCCACAACAAAACCTACAGGTTTGGTATTTTGGAAGGATTTAAACACCGGTGTGTGGAAGAGTCCAGATCGAGCATTAATGCAGGGAAGAGGACATGTTTGTGTCTTTCCAGAAGGTGTGGGTCGTCCCCTCTGGGTGCCTGAGAGAGCAGTGAGACATTGTCATGGACCCAGTGAACTAGATGGAACTCTAGATGAAGAGGCCGAGACTGACACTGTCTGTAACAATGCCTCAATTGCCATGCTTGACTTGAGAAGCCAAACTCCCCACATGGAGTCAATTAAAGAAGCTTGTACATGAGGCCGACAGAATGGTTCATCATCAAAGAGCATGTAAGAATTCTGAGACCATGTTTGTGGCAATGATGGCCATTCTGGAACGTCAGTCTGCCAACAACTCTGAAGAGAACTCCAGTTAATTCGATTGGGAGTTCATCGCCTGCATTTAGGAAATAAAAAAGGGATAGACATTGCTTGGGAGCTATCCTGCTCAGAGACTGTAGCCTCAATAATGGATATAAGAGTCCCATGGCTAAGGCTAAGTGAATAGGCCTTGGGGTTATGAGCCACTAAGGAGACAGAACATATCCTCCTGGCAGGAGTTCCCTGCCTCCCTCACTTCCCCCTGCTTGGCCCAGGCAGATGACTGATTAGCCAATGACCTGGTAAGACTCCTCAGAGGAGGGGCAACCTAAGACAGGCACAGTTGGGAGGGGACCATCAGGGAAGGACTTAGGGAACTATAGGGAAGGGGCAGAAAGACCCTTACCCCTCAGCGTTGTTATAGCCTGAGTCCTAATTCTATCTGTAAAAGGTCTCCAAATTTCATGGTTGTTCCCCCTGCCTGACTCAGCCTGAAAACAATGCCAGAGGCAATTGCAGCCTTGTGCTGGTTGAACAGCTCCCAGAAACCAATCTGGCTTGAGAAAGAATGTATATTTTGTCCTTTGAAGCCTGCTCTGCCTAGCATAACCCTGTTGATTACAGCGGCACCAATGCTTTTGGTTATGACACCATAGAAAACAAAAAAGGGGGAGATATGGAGAACGGTGAAGGCTGGTGTCAAAGCTAAGGTTGAGTGCTTGCAAGGCCACACTCAACTGCTTGCATCTGCAAGGCAGATCAAGCCAGCAGCAACAACAGCCAGGACCTGCAGGGGTTAAGAAGGAGAGTTAACCACAAGCTTCAGCTAAATGTGGCTGTGACTTTTGCAGAAATATTTATCATTTAGACAGCCAGGAATGGAGCAATTATGCCTGCAGTTTTTCCCTGAGTCTGTAAATTGTCTTTGAGCTTTATCCAACTAACTCTTATAAAATAAACACGGAGACCATGTCCAGGGTCATTGTCTC
Organism: Phyllostomus hastatus; assembly: GCF_019186645.2. Taxonomy (NCBI): domain Eukaryota; kingdom Metazoa; phylum Chordata; class Mammalia; order Chiroptera; family Phyllostomidae; genus Phyllostomus; species Phyllostomus hastatus. The sequence continues at coordinate 796,604 of NW_025333703.1, forward strand.
TCCATCAGAGGACAATGTCCCACCTGGTCCCCACTTTTCCTTAAACTGTCTGTGTCTTTCTTAATCTCCCATTGCCCCCCCTCCTCAGGGACCTCTTCCCCTCCCTGGTCGCAGCAATTAGCACTTTATCTGTGATAATAGCTTGCAAATATTTTCTCCCAATTTGTAAGTTATCTTTTGACTTTATTTTTTAATGTAGTGTAATCTTTGAATATATCAGATTTTTCAATATTTTCTTCTATGGCCTCTTTTGTTCTAAGTTATAGTTAGAAAGTTCTTTTTTACACTAAGATTAAACAGGAATTTACCCATGATTTCCTCTAGGACCTATATGGTTTCATTTTTCATGTTTATATCCCTGACCTATTTGGAGTTTATCATTGTGGTATGATGTGAGTTCTGGATAAAATTTTATTTTTTTTCCAAATGTCAAACCACTGCTTCCATCTATATGTTTATATTTTAACTTTTTATTTTGAGATCATTTTAAATATATATGCTATTGCAAGAAGTAATATAGAGATTCCCATATCACCTTCATCCAGTTTCCCTCAATGCTAACTTTTTGTAAAACAACCATACAATGTCATGACCCAAAACATTGATATTGATACAATATACAGAACTTATTCACATATTTCCAGTTTTACATACACCCATTTGTGTATGTCTGTGTATATTTAGTTCTATGAAGTTTTATCACAGGTACAGGTCATGTGACCACCCCCATCATGATTCAGAACATGATTTACAAGAATCCTTTTGCTATCCTTTTATAGTCACATCACCTACTCTTCACCCCTTCTCCCCCAGTCCCTGGCAGCCTCTAATCTGTTCTCCATATCTGTATTTTTGTCATTTTAAGAATGTTATATAAATGGAATCATGCAGTTTGTATCTTTATGAGATTTGCTTTTTCTCACTCAGTATAATTCCTTTGAGTTCCACCTACCATATTTTGCTATGTATAATGTGCTCCAGTGTATAATGTAAGCCTATGTTTTGTGCACATTATAAATGGAGTTATTATACCCATGGTATATGATCATTATACCCATGAATAATGTGTATCCTTATTTTTCCCTCAAAAATTTGGGCAGAAAAGTGTTCATTAAACATGGCAAAATACGGTAAGTTATTGTGTTTTAATGGTTCATTCCTTTTCATTACTGAGTGTTTTTCCATGGTGTATATATTTTGTTTAACCATTTACCTGTTGAAGGACATATGGGTTAGTTCCAGTTTTTGGTTATTACAAATAAAGCTGCTATAAACATTCATCTATAGACATTTGTGTAAACATAAGTTTTTATTTCTCTGGGATAAACAGCCAAGACTGCAGTTGTTGTGTTATATGGCAAACTATATACTTACTTTTCATTATGAAACATCAATTACTTCAATTTTTTCATTCCAGTTCTGTGGCTAAAGGAATTATTGCACTGTCCATAAAAACTGATGTTTGCAGCATCATTGGGCATGAGGGGAATGAAATTAAATCTAAATGTGCCACTGCACACCCTGTAAAATGGTTAAAATTCCAAAGACTGACAATAATAATGCCGATGATGTGGAACAACTGGAATTCTCATACACTGTAGCTGAGTGTATAGTAGAACAATCACTTTCAAATACTATTTTGCAATATCTATTAAAGCTAAGTATATGCATACTTTCTAACCCACCAATTCTGATTTCATAGGTACTTCAAAAGACTGGCACAAGAATGTTCATAGCAGCTTTCCTCACAATGGCCCCAAACTGGAAACAACCGAAATATTCCAACAACAGGAGAATGGATAAAGTATGGTATATTCAGACAAAGAAATACTATATAACAATGTTAAATGACAGTCAACTGCTAAGTGCAACAATATGAATGACTCTTACAGATACAATGTTGAGTAAAAGAGGCCAGACACCAAAGTACATACAGTGAGATTCCATTTATAAAAAGTTCAAAACCAGACAAAACGTATCTATTGTGATAGAGGTCAAAATAACAGTTAACTCTGAGGTATAATGAAAGGAATGAGACATGAGGGACACTCTTCTGGGATGTTGAAAAGTATTTTTATCAAAAAGTGGTGGCAAGGGTTTATAACACAAATCATTGAACTAGAATTTTAAGATCTGTGCTGTGTGTTGTACAAAAGTTTTATTAAAAATGAAGGAAAAGAAATCATATATGCTCAAAATAAATGGCAAAGCTATGTTTTGAATCCACATTTCTTTAACTACAAAACCACTTCTCTTTAAATTCTGCTTTTTGCTTCAGAAGCTCTTATTTTATTACATTTAGTGAAACCTAGGCATAGGTAATTCATTTAAAAAACCACAATTTCCACTGGACTGATAGATTCAAAAGACTGATAATACCCTACATTAGTAGAATAGACACTCTCTCTATATGTTACATGTCAGTGAAAATTTAAGCAGGGCAATTGATAAAGATGTATAAGCAGGTTAAACTATGAAAGCCTCATTCTCAACCATATTGCTGAGTACATGCAGGCAAACAATGCAGTAAAAAATTATGACTCAGTTTATAATATAGTGACATGAAAAGCTGTTTGATGTATTTTGTTAGACAAAGAGATAGATTACAAAACAGTATTGCAGTATGATTCTGTTTTGACTGAGAAAATCCTATGTGCGTATAGCCATATGTTAATTCACAGAAAACAGGTGAAAAGATTGGAATAAATTGTGCAAAGAAGCTCTTTCTAGGTAAGCTTTACTTAAAGCTTTTCTGCATTTTCTAAATTTCTGAATTAAGAATTTACTAATTTTACAGTCAGAAAAAATAATAGAGCCAATCCCTCCCTCTCTGAGAGCAGACAAAATAATAGATTTGTGTGTGACACATGGAGTACAGTGTTGTAGTGGTTTGAATTCTGGCTGAAGAGGCCTGAACTTTCTTCCTAGATGTGAAGCCCTTCAGATGAGTGACTCAAATACTACCTTAAAAGTCCTAAATCTTGAATCCTAAGATTTTATACACAATGGATCCCTTATACTTTGCCCCTTACTTACCTAGGCTCAGATCTGTTGTTGCCAATCTCTATACCAACCTTTGCTACAACAAGGAAATGATAGCTGCCTTGGAAATTAATCAACTAATAATTGAACTCTGCACATAGGAGAAATGGGACTTAGGCCTGATGTGACTATGCAGAAATTCAGATCATTCCCTTAGTCATCAGGCAGAAAAATAAGTTGAGAAAGCAATCTGAAGGATCAGGATAATGACACTTTAGAAGTAACATAGCAGAGACATCCATTTCTACCTCCAGGAATTTTAAACCAATCCTTCAGAAAGTTACCTAAGCACCCTAAAGAGCCACAGTGAAGAAAATAAGATGGCTCCAGAATGCTGATTTTGAATTGGAAAAGGGGAAAGAGCAATTGTAATCAGGGAGACCCAACTGATTAGTTAAATGTGTATAGGTCCTATATCACACACACTTGAACAAATTTCTCTAAGTGGGGTGAGTCATCTACACTCTGCTCAGCAGAAGTCAATGTTACACTCTGGCATCTACAGACCCCTGAATAGACAGGAACTCCTGTCCCCATATGGTCCTAGAAGGGAATGTAAAGTTAAGTGAAGACATTGGAGCTGAACAGCAAAGAAAAAGATTTGCCTAGGAAAGTTATTAGTTAACTAAATTACAAAATGTCCATGTATAAAATACTAAGACAAATGCAAAGTTGTAGAAAATAATGAAGGATATGGAATATTTTTAAGATGTACTATCAGCAGAGAAATCACTTTACAAAACAGGTTGACCAATCTAATTATATCAACATAAGGTGATAGAAAAAAGACCAGGGAGTTAAATACCTATTTCCGTTACCTATTGCTGTGTATCCACCTCAGAAGTTTGTAGCTTAAAACAAAAAGCATTAATTACCGCATTATTCTGGGAGAAGCAGGAGAAAACGAAGCAGCAGGAAACCCTGGAATACAGATACTAACAAAGGAGAGAACATAAATTTGGCCCCTGGGCTGGGGACACAAACTCCATTTACACCCCTCTCTGAGTTACGCAGGAGGCTGGGCACTGAAGGTGGGGGTACCATGAAGAAGGCTGCTCAGGAAAGGCTTCAGTGTAGGGCAACTCTGGTTAACACAGGCATCCTCCTTCTTAGGGGCAGACATACTGTCAAGGAGCTCTTCAGCAGAACCTCTCAGTCCCAACGGTTAAACCAAGAACTGCAGAAATGAAACACTACGCCTGGTGACAACAACCAAAACTAACCGATCAGAGTTAAAAGCCTCTTGCATGGCACTAAGCAAGGACAGCATTATCTTATAACGGGCGGTCTCAAACCAACCGTGCCACGTTTCCCACAGGACAGCCAACCACGGTCATTCAGAAAGTTCCGCACGTGGGCAGAGACACACAAAACAATCACGCACCCTTCCCGGCCTCAGCAGCACCTACACACAAATGCTCACACTCACTTAAACTCCGTACCTATGCCTGAGCTCCGGAGTCCACAGCCCTGTCTGCGCCTTGTGGGCTGCGGATTTCCTCCCTTCGAGCGCCTGCGGGGCCCAGACACCTAGGTTACCACTAGGAGCGCGAGGAAATTGAGGATTTGTGGAGGGGAGCAAGAAATGATTGGAGATCAAAGTTCTCTTCCAAAGCATCCCAGGGCGGTGGGAAATGTAGTTCAAAGCTGAAAGGCGGGATGTGCAGGGGATGTACTGAGAAGCCGGCACCAAACCCAGAGCCGCAGAGACTCTTGGGCTGCAGAGCCGGCGGAGTACGCAGGCGCAGACGGCTGGCTAGGGGCGGAGGTGAGACCGGTGGGTGCTAGGGGCTAGGAGGTGGCGGTGGCGGGCTGCAGGGTAATGCTAAGGAGGAGGGCGGGAACCTGGGCTGGGGAAAGCGAGCTAGCGGGAACTTATGCTGAGAAAGCCGGGGAAGAAAGCGACAGTCCGGGTCCTAGTGGAAGCGAGGAGGGAAGCCAGAACCTAGTCAGAGGAAGGAACTAGGAGCCAAGGCCGGGAGCGCCAAGGAGGGAACGGAGAGCCCGGACCGCAGCGATCCAGGCTGGAGAGGGCCTAAGAGGGAACTGGAAATCCCAGGCGGGCCTGAGCTAGGCCTGGGCAGGAATTGTGTATGTTTTTCCCTTCACCCTACCCCCAACCCGTAAGGAAACCCAGGTATCAGAGCGCAGCCGGCACCACAGGGGCAATCGGTTTGTGTAGCTTTGTGTGCCTGTCTGTGTTTGGGCACGTGTTACTCCGCGTGACATTCTGGCACTAATTGGTTGTGAAAGTGTTAGGATCTCTGCATGTGTCTAATTTTTAAAATACGTGCATGTCAATTTTTTTAATTGTTCAATTACAATTGTTCCCATTATGCCTCCATTACTCTCCCCTGCCCAACGCAACCCCCAGCTCCCACATTCAGTCGTCCCTCCTGTTGTCTTTGTCCATGGGTCCTTTAAACATGTCCCTTGACTTGACCCTTCCCCCAACTTCCCCCTTAAACCTCTCCCCCTCCCCGCTGGTCACTGTCAGTTTGTTCCTTATTTGCATGCCTCTGGTTCTATTTTGCTCCATCGTTTGTTTTGTAATTAGGTTCCACTTACAGGTGAGATCATATGGTATTTGTAGTTCACTTCTGGGCTTATTTCACTAAGCTTAATACTCTCCAATTCCATCCATGCTGTCGGGAAGGGTAGGAGCAACTTTTTCCTTTCTGCTGCGTAGTATTCCATTGTGTAAATGTACCATTTTTTTTTTTTTTTGATCCATTCCTTTACTGGTGGGCATTTAGGCTATTTCCAGCACTTGGCCATTGTAAATAATGCTGTTGTGAACATTGGGGTGCATAGTTTCCTTTGAATTGGTGTTTTAGGAACCTTAGGGTATAATCCCAGCAGTGGAACTGCTGGGTCAAAAGGTATTTCCATTGTTAGTTTTCTGAGGAAATTCCATACTGTTTTCCACAGTGGCTACACTAGTCTACATTCCAACCAACAGCACTAGGTTCTCTTTTCACCACAACTTGGTCAGCACTTGTTTGTTGATTTGTTTATGATGGCCATTCTGACAGGTGTGAAGTGGTAACTCATTGTGGTTTTAATTAGCATATCTCTGATGGCTGGTGATACTGAGCATCTTTTCATATGTCTCTGTGCCCTCTGGTATGTCCTTCTTGGAGAAGTGTCTATTCAGGTCCTTAGCCCATTTTTTAATTGGATTGTTTGTCTTGCTAGAGTGGAGTCATGTGAGTTCTTTAAATATTTTGCAGATGAAATCCTTGTCTGAGGTATCATGGGCAAATATATTTTCCCATATTGTTGGTTACTTTTTCATTGTGCTGCTGTTTTCTTTAGCCATGCAGAAGCTTTTTATTTTGATGAAGTCCTATTTGTTTATTCATTACTTTATGTCTCTTGCTATAGGGGGCATCAGTGAAAATATTGCTGTGTGGAATATCTGAAATATTCCTGCCTATATTCCTCTAGGACTTTCATGGTGTCACAACTTATATTTAAGTCTTTTATCCATCTTGAATTTATTTTTATGTATGGTATAGGTTGGTGGTAGAGTTTCATTTTTTTGCATGTAGTTGTCCATCTCTCCCAACACCATTTGTTGAAGAGGCTATTTTTACTGCATTTATGCTCCTGCCCTCTTTGTCAAATATTAATTGACCATAGAGACATGGGTTTAATTCTGAAATCTCTGTTCTGTACCATTGATCTATGTGTCTGAACATACCAGTACCAGACTGTTTTGATTACAGTGGGCTTATAATATAGTTTCATATCAGGTATTGTGATCCCTCCTACTTTGTTCTTTCTCAAAATTGTGGAGGCTGTTCCAGGTCATTTATGGTTACATTTAAATTTTTGACATTTTTGTTCAGTATCTGTAAAATATGTTGTTGGTATTTTAATAGGGATTATGTAGAAACTGCAAATTGTTTTGCATAGTATGGAAATTTTGATGATATAGTTCTTCCATTCCATGACCATGGTATATGCTTCCATTTATTTCTTTCTTCAGTGTTCTATAGTGTTCTGAGTATAGGTCTTTTACCTCTTTGGTTTGGTTTATTCCTAGGTAATTTATTGTCCTTGTTGCTGTAGCAAATGAGATTTTCCCCCCCTAATTTCTGTTTATGATATTTCATTGTTGGTGTACAAAATGCCATCAATTTCATAATATTGACTTTGTATCCCACTGTTTTACCCAATTCACTTATTAGGTCGAGTAGTTTTTTTGGTGGAGTCTATAGGATTTTCTATGTACACTACCATGTCATCTACAAACAATGACACTTTTACATCCCCCTTTTCAGTTTGGATGTCTTTATTTCTTTTTGTCTTGTGATCACTGTGGCTAGAATTTCCAATACTATGTTGAAAAGAAGTGAAAGCAGATATCCTTGTCTTGTTCCCAATCTTAGTGAGCAAGCTTTTAGTTTTTGCCCATTGAATATGATGTTGGCTATGGTTTTCCATATGTGACCTTTATTATGTTGCAGTATACTCCATCTACTCCCACTTTGCTGACTGTTTTTATCTTAAATGGGTGCTGTACCTTATCAAATGCTTTTTCTGCTTCTATTGATACAATCATGTGATCTTTGTCTTCTCTTTTATTTATGTGATGTATTGATTTCCGAATATTGTACCAACCTTGCATCCCTGGATTAAATCCCACCTGATCATGTCATGTGATCTTTTTAATGTATTGCTGGATACAGTTGCCAATATTTTGTTGAGGATGTTAGAGTCTATGTTCTTCAGCAATTTTGGCCTGTAGTTTTCTTTCTTTCTTGTGATTTTATCTGGTTTTGGGTGTAGGATGAATCTGGCCACATAGAAAGACTTTGGGAGTCTTTCTTCTTCTTGGATTTTTTGGAATAGTTTGAGAAGGATAGGAATTAGCTCTTACTTAAATGTTCTGTAAAATTCTCCTATGAAACCACTGGATCCAGGGTTTTTGTGTGTAGGAGTTTTTTTTTTATTACTGCCTCAATTTCACTAGCTGTTACTATTCTGTTCAGGTGTTCTTCTTGATTCAGTTTCGGAAATTATATGTTTCTAGAAATTTGTCAGTTTCACCCAGGTTTTCAATTTCTTGACATGTAGTTGTTTGTAGTAATTTCTCACAATCCTTTGTGTTTCTGTGGATTCAGTTGTAATTTCTCCTCTTTCATTTCTGATTTAATTTATTTGGGTCCTATTTTTTTTCTTGATGAGTCTGGTTACAGCTTGTCAGTTTTATTTATTTTTTCAAAGAACCAGCTCCTGGATTTATTCATTCTTTTCATTGTTCTTTAGTCTCTTATGTCATTTAATTCTGCTCTGATCTTGATTATTTCCTTCCTTCTTCTCACTCTGGGTTTTGTTTGTTGTTGTTCTTCTAGTTCTTATAGCTGTAAGGCTAGGTTTTTTATTTGAATTTATTCTGTCTTTTTTCAAGTAGGTCTGTACTGCTCTGAACATCTCTCTCAAGACTGCCTTCGCTGTGTTCCATATGTTTTGGACTGTTGTGTGTTCATTTTCATTTGTTTCCAGAAACTTTTTGATTTCTTCCTTGATCTTGTTATTAATCCATTCATTGTTTAATAGCATGTTATTCAGTCTCCATTAATTTGAATGTTTGAGTTTTTTCCTTGAGGTTGATTTCTAGTTTCAAACTCTTGTGGTCTGAGAAAATGCTTGATACAATTTCAATTTTCTTGAATTTGTTGAGGCTTGTTTTGTATCCTATCATGTGGTCTCTGTTTGAAAGTGCCCCGTGTGCCTCTGAGAAGAATGTGTATTTTGCTTCTTTGAGATGGAAGGCCCTATTTATATCAGTTAAGTCCATTTGCTCTAGTGCCTGATTCAATGCCACAATATCCTTGTTGATATTTTGTTTGGAAGATCTATCCATTGTTGACAGTGAAGTGTTAAAATCGCCTACTACCAGAGTGTTTCTGACTTTATCTTTCTTGAAGTCCTTCAAGATTTTCCTTATTTGGGTGTTCCTATGATGGGTGCATATATGTTTACAATGGTTATATCTTCCTGATGGATTCTTCCCTTGAGTATTATGAAGTGTCCTTCTCTGTCACTTTTTAAGGCTTTTGTTTGGAGTCTGTTTTGTCTGATATTGCTGACAAGTATTGCTGTGCCAGCTTTTTCTGTCCTGTCTATTTGCTTGGAATGTATTTTTCCAATGCTTCACTTTCAGTCTGTGTAGGTCTTTTGTTCTAAGGTGGGTTTCTCATAGGCTTTATATGTGCAGGTCATGTTTTCTCATGCATTCAGCTACACTGTGTCTTTTGATTGGAGCATTTAATCCGTTTACATTTAAGGTTATTATTGATAGGCACTTACTCAGTATCATTTTCCCTCTTTGTACCTGTGTTGCTCTCTCTGTTCAACTTCTTAAAAAGCAATCTCAATATGTCTTGCAATGTTGGTTAGGTGGAAGTGTATTCTTTTAGCCTTCTTTTGTCTGGGAAACTCCTTATTTTACCCTCCATTTTAAATTAGATCCTTGCTGTATAGAATAGTCTCGGTTGCAGGCCTTTGTTTCTCATTAGTTGGAATATTTCTTGCCATTCTCTTCTGGCTTATAGTGTTTCTATTGAGAGTCAGCTGCTAGCCTTATCAGGGCTCCCTTGTATGTTACTTCCTATTTCTCCCTTGCTGCCTTTAAGATTCTGTCTTTGTCTTGGAATTTTGCCATTTTAATTATGCTGTGTTTTGAAGTGGGCCTGTTTGAGTTAATCTTGTTTGGGACCCTGTATGTTTCCTGGACTTGTGTGAATATTCTCTCATCATTACAGAAGTTTTCCATCATTACTTTTCCTAACAGGTTTTCTATCCCTTGCTCTTCTTCTCCTGCTGGTATCCCTGTTATACAGACATTATTATGTTTCATGTTTTCCTGCAGTTCCCTTGAGCCCTCTTCATTCTTTTTTAGTATTTTTTCCTTTTCTTGCTCTTTCTGGGAATTTATTTCTACCTTGCCCTCCAGCTTGGTAATTTGATCCTCTGCTTCATCTAGGCTGCTTTTGATTCCTTCTACTGTGTTCTTCAATTCAGAATTTGTATTCTTCCTTTCCTCCTAACTCTTATTGATAGTTTTATGCCCTTTTTCATGCTTATGTAGCTTGCAGTACATTCCTTGTAGCTTCTGTGTAGTTTCTGGTAATTCTCACTGAGCTCATTGAGCTTCCCTATAACCATTGTTTGAAATCCATATCAACAGTTACTTGCCTCTATTTCATTTAACACTCTTTCTGGGGATTTCTCACTCCTTTCGCTGAGGGTTTGTTTTTTTCATGTTCTCATTTTTTGGGAGGCTCTCCTTGTTTGCTTCTGCTTATTAAAATGATTTGTTTTTACTCCCTGTCTTTGAGGTATGAAATTCTATGGTAGGAGACCTGTGTGATTCAGTGGTGTAGTGTCTTTGGTATCCTGAACTTGATGCTCTTGGGATGCCCTTTATGCCAATTTATGTTGACTCTCCAGATGTAATTGGGTTTTGATTGTTATTGGGTCATTCTTTGATGAGTCCTTCCCTCTAGCTGGTTGACTGAGGGTCACTCCACCTGCCACGTCTTATATGCTGTTGTGCATGTGCTGCCAGAACAAAACCACAAAGCTCAGGAAAGAAACCCACACCTGAAAAAATAACTCCCACCCACAATCCCACCATCAATAGCAAATTAACCAGTATTAATAAGGATATAAAGACATTAAGACTATTACAAGAAAGGAGAGTGAATCTGAGATGACCTCCTGAAAGAAAAATGATTTTGAGAGGGTAAAAGGAGGAGCACTAATAAGAGTAGGATATCACACGAATGTGAAGAGAAAAAGTAATATTTACAACATAAATTTTTAAAAAGGAGGGAAGAAGGCAGAATGGAGTAAGACAAGGGAAGTGTATAGTATTAGGTTTAAACAGAAATTAAAATAAAGTAAGAGAGAAAGAAAAAGGGGAAAAAATAAATAACAAAAAAGGAACCAAATCATAGAGGAAGATCCATCACAGCCCTATCAACAACAAGTGAACTAAAATTAATATAGGTGTGAGGGGAATAAGAGGGAAAAAAGAAAAGCTTAAGATGTCTAGAGGAAAGTGAAGTGATTTTGAGGTGATAGAGGTAGAGGGAATACTATTAGTGAGTAAGTGATTAGTGATTAGTGAGGTGAGACAGGGAAAAATTGAAAGTTGAAACAAAGAAAAGTAGCAGAGGGAACAGTAAAAATTGAGATTTGAAATACAAAATTCATGAAGCTCTAGGGATAAAATTGAAAAAAAATGCAACAATAACCTTATCCACAACCAACGAGGAAAGATTGCTGAACGTGGAGAGAATGCAGGTTTTTGAAGAGTAGGAAAAGAATGTGAGATGACCATTCACAAGAAAATTGGTTTTGAGAGGCTGGACACAGGAGAAATAGTAAGAGTGTGGAAAGGAAACAAGTTGTAGCAAGAGAGAAAACAAAATTTAAAATGAAAATAATGAAAGAAGAAGGTAAAATGGGTGACAGAAGGAAGGGCGGGGCAAAATATGTGAATTGTAATAAACTATGGTATAAAATCTAGTGACAGTATGCACGAACTTGAAGGACAAGAAATAAATATTAAAGAGCTTTGCAGGAAAGTATTACAAATGATGGAGAAGACCACAGTGGGCTTCATCTGGGTACCATCTAGCATTTGCCACTGTTTTTCTTTCTGGATCCAGCTCTGGTGATGTCAGATGATGACCTTGTTTGGCCTTAAGCAGCCTGTATAAGACTTCCAGGGATCTGGTGTCTGTGGCTGACTCCTTCAGTTGTTAATTTATTCACTCTTCACTTAGCAGTTAGGCTTAAATACTGTGGATGGGGCAGAATCCCTCCTGGGGTCAGAGCTTTTGTTTCCCCTCAGGTGGCTGCCACTTGGAGGGGAGTGGTCTGCCTGAGCATGAGGGCTGCTGTTGCCGTATGGGGGATGACTCAGCACCAGAATCCTGGCAGCTACTCTCTCAGTTCTTTCCCCAAAGCTTCTGTCCCCAGTGTTTAAAGCATTTCTAGTCCACTCTGCCCACCAGCTCCCTGTGCCAGAGCCCAGGGTAAATGGCTGCAAATGAAAATTTATATGTTAACCTTTTAAACAGCCCTTTGCATCTATCTGGCAGAGAAAAACCCTGCCGGTTTTTGCAACTGGATGTTATCTGTGTACTTTTCAGGCTCTTGTGCTAGGCTGGGGTTCCCAGCTTAGGGATTACACCCCACACTTCTCAGGGGCATCCAACTAACTGCTTAACAATCCCTCTGGCACTTTAGCTGCTACCTGTGGGCACCCAGCCAACCCTTGCGTGTCTCCACCGCACTCCCTACCAGTCACACTGTGCTCAATCTGTTTCTTCTGTCTGTCTGTGGTTATAAGGCTTCTCTCTGTCACTGTTGTTCAGTTGTTTGTTCTGGGCGATTTCTCCACAATTTAGTTGTAATTCCAGATTAGTCCTGGGAGGAGGTTAGTATAACTTCTACTCCTCCACCATCTTGGATCCCTCTCTCCCAATAATTGCTCAATTTGTTTTTGAGACTGTATGCAACTTCAGAGAGGCCACTGTGAGAGGTTTGTGCATGAAATTTTGCTACTTTGTGAAGAAGTATTGTTATGGGCTCCGTGAGATTATACGTGACGTGTCTGTGGAATGGTGATTGTGTATTGCTTGCATAAGTGTATATATGTCTGATTTTTGAAGTATTTTGTGTGCATAGTTCACAGCGACTAATTTGAATGTGGCTCATTGTGTAATTGAGATGGAGTGCTTGATAATTGGATGCATGATTAGTTAAATATGTATTGTTTAGATTATCTGAATATTGGTTATTTTATATGACCCTTGCAATTAGACAAGTAAAAGAAATAGAGGTTTTAAAAATGGAGATGATGAGGTAAAACTTTTAAAATTTCAGATTATAGGATAGTATATTGGGAAACCTCATATTGACTAATGACTAATATGTTGAAATTAGTAGAACCCATAAGTGACACTCAAAATTTCTATTGGGGTGATTTTTTTTCTGCTGCTGCTGCATAAATTACTGGGCAGATTTAATAATTTCTTCAGTCATTATGAAAATAATTAAAAATCTATTGGACATTTAAACACAAGATCAATCCAATTTTATAATATTCATTTAACTAAATAAAATATTCATTGTATAAATCAATACTTCAAACTTATTTTAAAAGCAGAAAACTCTCCCTTCTGCTGGAAGCCTGCAATTTCTTCTCTAATTCTCAACCTCTATTTTGCTCCTGTTTATTCCCTCTAGGTGGGTAGTCTCCAGCTAAAATGTATTGAGAGCTGGAAAAGGGATGAGAAGTCAGAAGTTAGGGACAGGAAGAGGCTAACATGGCTGGTAACATTATAATTTAGTGTAAGTCATCTCTTACCCTCTGAGAGAACCCACTGCTGGGAACTTCCAGATATGCTTTTCTTCTAGTGGGTACAACCACTTTTCCAGCTGCCTCCCCAGTTCTTCCTCTGGATATGCAGTGGCCCATCTGGTCTGGTGGGTCTTGCCTCTCCATTCAGTCCTCTGGGACAGGAGGATACAAGCCAATCCAGGTGGGCTCCATCCATGGGTTCCTTATTTAGAGCTCAGGTGAGAATTAGCCACCATAGTCAACTTTGCCCTCCCAAATCATGGGAGCATGTGAAATTTTCCCACAAATTCTCTCATCACTTTAGTTCCTAGTGGCCTCAGGGTGTGAAGGGCCCCTGTATGTTATAAGGAAGGGAGAATCACCCACTTTTCTCCCCCTTGGAAATCTATGTTCTAAAAATAATATCCTCCCTTAAAGAGACTCCCTTCTCTCAGCTTCTCCGGCCTCTTGAAATAGGAGTTAAATTAATGGTAGCAAAACTTTACAGCCAATTGCTTTACAGACTTTATTTTAGAATGAGGGGCACTTGTTTAATGCACTGTCTTTGGGACATCTGCTGAGTCTGAGGCAAAAAGCTTTCTAAGTTACCATACTGTTAAAAATGAACAATGACAACAATTAGAAAACTGAGAAGTTTGTTGGGGAAAAGAAAAAGTATTAGCAAAGCACAGATGTCTATGTAGATGTGTATATAGGTAGCTATATAGATGTCTATGCCTATGTATCTATTTATATGTGTGTGTGTGTGTGTACCAGAAAATAGGAAAGTGGCCAGTGGCCATCAAAAATATGTGATACAAAAGATTACATGATATATTCAAATTTAAAAAAATATTTCTAAGGGACTCAAAAATTAAGACAAATAAAAGGATAGAAAGACACAACATGATACAATATCTAAACAACCAAACATTTCACACAGTTTCAGTAAAAGTTTTAAACTTTCTAAAGTTCTTAGGAGAAAATGAACAAGCCAGAAATTCTGAAAGAAAAAAGTAATGAGGAGGGAAGTAGCCCTAACTGATACTAAAATGTGTTTTAAAACTAGTAACTGCAGAATGATCTTAGCAATTATGAACACATCAGTAGAACTAAATATAAATCCCAGATCTAGTTAAATACGTAAAAGCAATGAAGTATATGATAAAGATGGCAGTTTTGGTGGGTGGAAGAAATACCAGTCATTGCATACCTATCAGTACTAAACCACATGCCCCATAATCTATTTTTTAAGTTACTTTTCCATGGGAAAAACCCAAAGTCAAATGACAAAGTATAAAAAATTATTTTACATAAATATAGGATTAATTTCCTTCCTTTAAGAAAGAGCTAATGTCAACTAGAAAAATAAAAATAACCTAGAAGAAAAGCAACATAATTGTAAGAGACAAGAAACTAAAGATGATTTTTAAACTTATGAAAAGAATTGTATCTTTTCTCATAGTAAGAAAAATAAAAACTCGAAACACAATTTATACTTAATAGATAGACAAGCATCAAGAAATTTGTATCAGCAGTATTCATCAAGGGTGGCAGGTATTCTGACATGTTGCTGGTGACAATATAAAATGTAGAGCCTTAATGGAGAGAAGGTTGGAAATAGTTAATATCAGTAGGCTGCTTAGGCAAGAAAACATGGTGCTAGAGGGGAAAAAAGCTTTCTCAAAATTTAACCTGTTGCTCCAAGGGCCTGTATCTCTGGCTTTGGGAATAAAATAAAATTTATCTAGCTTATTCTCCCTCCTGTATTATTTATGTGGGATTGCTGAGAGGACAAAGGCCAAAACAAAAGAAATGGAGGCAATTAGAGCTGTAAGCCATGTCTGTGATGTGATGTGGCATCTTTTCATATTGGCTTTCCCTTAGGAACCACCACTTTTCCAAAGAGGAACCCAAAGGAAGACTGGGCATCTCTTGCAAATCTCAAAACCATGGCTCAGGTGAGGTGCTGGTTTCTCTCTCCTTTCTGAAATAGTCTTTTTTTTTAAGGGTATTTGAGCCTTTGCCATTTTTGTATTAAATCCTTTTGCCTGCCTTTCCCTCCAGAGAAGTGGTCCCCAGTTCTTCCCATATTGACAAAATAAGCCTTTACCTTCCAAAAGTGTTCCTTCTAATTTTAACCAGTGTTTATACATTGAATGAGTATATCATTCAACATCTTTCTCAGTCTTCTCTCAAAAGAAATACTGGCACAAAAATGCATTTCCTCAAGTTAAATGAGAATGTATTACTGCATGAACTTGTATAGATAAAAACAGTCAAGACGGAGATAGAATTGAAGTCCTATCTTGAGGCTTTCAGAATACATTGTGCTTGACAGATTATATACAGAACTGAGATTCTTGTATTTCTCCTGTCTGGTCCTTCAATTTTTCTCATGGCTGCTAACAATTCTAAAATTCTGTAGCCTCCCAATAACACTTCCCCAGTATGCTATAATAGTATCATAGATTTATTTCTGTTTTAAATTTCTTCTAATTTTACATACAAAAGTAAATGTATATGCCTGGACACCTAAGATCGTAACTCTTGAAATATTCTGCTCTTGGTTTCAAAGATATTTCTCTCTTGGTGTTTTCTTTCAGAACATTTATCTTTATTCGTGGATCTCATAAATACTGGTGTTGTCCAGATTCTGTATTGGTTCTCTTCTCTTTACAGTTTCTTGTTCTATTCACAATGCACCACAATTATTCTAATGATGCTCAAATAATTTTAATTGTAAACTGCCATTCTGAGTATCAAAACCATGTCTAACCTGCAAATAAATATCACCACCACCTGCAACTTCCACAGGTACTTCAGACACATGCCCAATATTTACCTCATCAACCCCTGCCCATCCTATTCTTTTGGGGTTTTTAAAAATACTTTTTCTAATCTGCTTATGGCCCCAGCCCACCTGCTAATACAGCTATCCTTAGTTAAGATGCCTCTCACTGTTAAATTTCATTTCTTATACCACAGTTCCCTTCATCACCACTGATGTCATCTTTTCTTGGGTACTTCTTCACAGCAGTCACTTGTCTTTCTATTCAACAGCTTTGGTCCTTTTCCAGTCCTTTAAGTGTTCATCCCAGTACTCAGAAATCTTTGTGTTTCTTACACTTTTCTGTTTAATTTTTTTTAATTGTAGTAAAATATATATAACATAAAAAATTCACCCTGGCTGGCATAGCTCAGTGGATTGAGCGCGGGCTGTGAACCAAAGTGTCTCAAGTTGGATTCCCAGTCAGGGTACATGCCTGGGTTGCAGGCCATGACCCCCAGCAACCGCACATTGATGTTTCTCTCTCTCTCTTTTTCCTTCCCTTCCCGCTCTAAAAATAAATAAATAAAATCTTTTAAAAAATTACCATTTTAGCCATTTTAAGTATATAATTCAGTGCTATTAAGTACATTCACATTGATGTATAACCAGCACTGCTATTTCCAGAACTTTTTAAAATTAAGTTTATCAGTTATGTTTGACATTCAATATTATTTTATGTTACTTCCAGGTGTATAGTATAATGCTTAGACAGTTATATAGTTTGTGAACTCATCCCCTCCAATAATTCAAGTACCCACTTGATACCCTACATAATTATTACAATATTATTGACTATATCCCCTATGTTGTATGTTACATCCCTGTGATTATTTGTCACTGTCAATTTGTACTTCTTTTTTTATCCTCATCCAAAGTGAGGATAAAAATTACACATTCAATGCAATACCTATTAAAGCACCAATGGCTTATTTCACAGATATAGAACAAACACTTCAAAAATTTATATGGAACCATAAATGACCCTGAATAGCTGCTGCAATTTTGAGAAAGAAGTGTAAAGTAGGAGGGATCACAATACCTGACACTAAACTATACTACAAGGCCACTGTAATCAAAACAGCTTGGTACTGGCATAAACACAGGCACATGGACCAATGGAACAGAACAGAGAGCCCAGAAATAAACCCAAGTCTCTATGGTCAATTAATATTTGACAAAGGAAGCAGCAACATAAAATGGAGTAAAAATAGCCTCTTCAACAAATGGTGTTGGGAGAACTGGACAGCCACATGCAAAAAAATGAAACTCGAGCACCAACTTACACCTTATACAAAAATAAATTCAAGGTGGATAAAAGACTTAAATATAAACTGTGACACCATTAAAGTCCTAGAGGAGAACGTAGGTAGGAAAATCTCAGATATTTCATGAAGAAACTTTTTTACTGACTTGTCCCCTAGAGCAAGGGACATAAAGGAAAGAATAAACAAATGGGACCTCATCAAAATTAAAAGCTTCTGCACAGCTAAAGAAAACAGTATCAAAATTAAAAGAGAACCAACTGTATGGGAAAACATATTTGCCAATGATACCTCAGACAAGGGTTTAATCTCCAAAATATATAAAGAACTTACATGACTCCACTCTAAGAAGACAAGCAACCCAATTAAGAAATGGGCAAAGGACTTGAACAGACACTTCTGCAAAGAGGACATACAGAAGATCCAAAGACACATGAAACGATGTTCAATATCGCTAGCTATCAGAGAGATGCAAATTAAAACCACAATGAGATACCACTTCACACCAGTAAGAATGGCCATCATAAATAAAGCAACAAACAACAAGTGTTGGAGAGGTTGTGGAGAAAAGGGGACCCTAGTGCACTGTTGGTGGGACTGCAGACTGGTACAATCACTATGGAAAGCAGTATGGAACTTCCTCAGAAAACTAAAAATGGATCTGCCTTTTGACCCTGCAATTCCACTGCTGGGACTATATCCTAAGAACACTAAAACACCAATACAAAAGAACCTTTGCACCCTGATGTTCATAGCAGCACAATTTACAATAGCCAAGTGCTGAAAGCAACCTAGATGCCCATCAGTGAATGAATGGATCAAAAATCTATGGTACATTTACACAATGGAATTAATTTTATGCAGCAGAAAGAAAGAAGGGGGTCCTACCCTTTGCAACAGCATGGATGGAGCTGGAAAGCATTATGGTAAGCGAAATAATCCAGGCAGTGAAAGACAAATACCATATGATCTCACCTTTAACAGGAACCTAAACAACAAAACAAAGAAACAAGCAAAATATAACCAAAGACACTGAAATAGAGGACAGACTGACAGTGACCAGAAAGGAGAGAAGAGGGAATTTCAGGGAAGAATGGGTAGGGTTTACAGGAACAAATTTAAAGGACACATGGGCAAAAACTAGGGGGAGGGTGGTAATGGGAGGGAAGTGGGGAGGGTTGGGTGGGTGGGCTGGAATGGGAGTAAAAGGGAGAAAACTGTACTTGAACAATGATTAAAATAAAAAAATAGGAAAAAAACACAAAGGGAGGATAAAAATTGATTATTGCTGATTTTAGAGAGAGAGGAAGGGAGAGAGAGATAGAGAGAATGATCAATGTGAGGGAGAAACATATCTGCTACCTCCTATACATTCCCGGACCAGGGATTGAACCCACAACCTTTTGATGTACGGGATGGCACTCTGACTACTTGAGCCACCCAGCCAGGGCTCAATTTGTACTTCTTCTTTTTTTTAAATATTTTATTTATTTATTTTTAGAGAGGGAAGGGAGGGAGGGAGAGAGAGAGAGAGAGAGAGAAACATCAATGTGCGGTTGCTGGGGGTTCTGGCCTGCAACCCAGGAATGTACCCTGGCTGGGAATCGAACCTGGGACACTTTGGTTCCCAGCCATACTTCTTAATCCCTTTACCTTTTTCGCCCAGCACCCTGCATCCCCCTTCCAGTCTGTCAACCATCAGTGAGTGTGTTCTGTGCATCTGTGAGTCCTTTTCTATAGAGTTTACTTTGTTCTTTAGATTTCACATATAAGTGAAATCATATGGTATTCATTTTCCTCTGTCTGACTTATTTTACTTAGCATAATACCCTCTACCTCTATCCATATTGTCCCAAATGGCAAGATTTCATTATTTTTTATGGTCAAGTAATATTTAATTGTACACATATACCATTTCTTCTTTATCCACTTGTCTATTGATGGACACTTAGATTGCTTCCATATCTTGGCTATATAGCAAGTAATGCGGCAATGATCATAGGAGTGCATATATCTTCTCGAATTAGTGTTCTGGGTTTCTTCAGAAATATGCCCAGAAGCAGAGTTGCTGGGTCATAAGATAGTTCTGTTTTTAAATTTTTGAGGAACTTCCATATTGTTTTGCACAGTAGCTATGACGATTTGTATTCAGTGCATGAGTGTTCTCTTTTCTCTACATTCTTGCCAACTTGTTTGTTGATTTTCTGATAATAGCCATTTTGACAGGTGTGACGTGATATATCTGTCATTTTAATTTTTTAAAATATTTTATTTATTTATTTTTTAGGGAGGTAAAGGGAGGGAGAGAAACATCAATATATGGTTGCTTCTCATGCGTCCCCTACTGGGGACCTGGCTCCTAATCCAGGCATGTGCCCTAGACTGGGAATTGAACCAGCGACCTTTTGATTCACAGGCCGGCACTCAACCACTGAGCCACAGCAGCCAGGGCTCTCCTTGTCATTTTAGTTTACATTTCTCTCATGGTTAGTGGTATTGATCATTTTCTCATATATCTATCGGCCATTTGTATATCCTCTTTGAAGAAATATCTATTCAGTTCCTCTGCCTATTTTTAAATTGGATTGTTTGTTTTTTTGGTGTTAAGTTGTCTTGAGTTCTTTATAAATTTTGTATATTAATCCCTTAGCATCCAAAATCTTCTTCCATGCAGTAGGTTGCATTTTCATTTTATAGTTGGTTTCCTTTGTTGTGCAAAATTTTTTTAGTTTGATGTAGTCCTATTTGTTCATTTTTTCCTTTGGTTTCCGTAGTTTGAACAGATATATCAGAAAAAAATATTGGTAAGACAAATGTCAGAGAGTTTACTGCTTATGTTTTCTTTTAGGAGCTTTATGCTTTTTTGGTCTTACATTAAAGTGTTTAAACCATTTTGAATTTGCTCTTGTTTATGGTGCAAGAAGGTGGTCTAGTTTCATTTTTTTGCATGTATCTGTCCAGTTTTATCAAAACCATTTATTGAAGAGACTGTTGGCTTTTTAAAATATTTTATTTATTTATTTTTAGAGAGGGGGCAAGGGAGGGAGAAAGAAAGGGAAAGAAACATGAATGTGGGAGGGAAACAGTGATCAGTTGCCTTTTGCATGCCCCTAGCCTGGGCCCTGGCCAGCAACCCATGTACATGCCCTAACGGAGAATCCAACTAGTGACCTTTTGGTTCAAAGGCTGGTGCTCAATCCACAAAGCCACTCCAGCCAGGGCTGAAGAGACTGTCTTTACCCCATTGTATACCCTAGAGTCCTTTGTCATGATTTAATTGACCATATAGGCATGAGTTTATTTCTGAGCTCTAGTCTGTTCTGTTGATCATGTGTCTGGTTTTAAGCCAGTACCATGCCATTTTGATTACTATAGCCTTGTAGTAGAGTTTGTATCAGGTAGCATGATCCCTCCATCTTTGTTGTTCTTTCTCAAGATTGCTGAGGGATCTTTTGTGGTTCCATATGAATTTTAAGATTATTTGTTGTAGTTTTGTGAAAAAATGCATTGGTGTTTTGATAGTGATTGCATTGAATCTATAGATTGCTTGGGTAGTATGGACATTTTACTCATCTTACCTCTTCCTATCCATGAGCACAGTAGATGTTTTCATTTATGTGTATCTTCTTCAGTTTCTTTCTTCAATGTCATAACTTTTCAAGTACAGATATTTTACCTCCTTGGTTAAATTTATTCCTAGGCATTTTTTTGATCAATTATAAATGGGATTGTGTTCTTAATTTCTTTTTCTGATAGTTTATTATTGGTGGATAAAATACTACTGATTTCCAAATATTAATTTTGTATCCTGCTACTTTACTGAATTTATTTATCAATTCTAGTAGTTTCATAGTGGAATCTTTAGGATTCTCTTTATGTAGTATTTTTTCATTTACAAATAATGACAATTTTATATCTTTCTTTCCAATTTGGATGCCTTTTATTTTTTTCTTGCCTGATTGCTATAGCTAGGACTTTCAATACTATGTTAAAGAAGAGTGATGAAAGTGAACATACCCATTCTGTTCCTGATCTTAAGGGAAACACCTGTAGTATTTTCCTTTTGAGTGTATTATTAGCTGTGGGTTTGTCATATATGGTATTTATTATGTTGAGGTATGTTCCTTCTATTGCCACTTTGCTGATACTTTTATCAGAAGTGGGTGCTGGGTTTTGTAAAATGCTTTTACTACATCTATTGATATGATCATGATTTTTAGCCTTCATTTTGTTTATGTGGTTTATCATGCTAATTGATTTGCAGATATTGAACCATCCTTGCATCCCCAAAATAAATACCACTTGATCATACTGTATGATCTTTTTAATGTATTGCTGATATTTTATTGCATCTGCATTCATCAGGGATAAGAACTGATAAACACGGATGCAATAAAATATTTCCTCCGATTTTCTTCTTTTTGTTAATGCCTTTGTTTGGTTTTAGAATCAGGGTAATGCTTGCCTTTTCTATTCCTGCATTTTTTTTGAATACTTGGGGAAGGATAGGCCTTAATTCTTCTTTGAATGTTTGGTAAAATTCACCTGTGAAGCCATCTGGTCTAGGGCTTTTGATTGTTGGAATTTTTTTTTTATTACTGACTCAGTTTTGTTGGTCATAATTGGTCTCTTCAGATTTTCTGTTTCTTGATTCAGTTTTGAAAGATTGTATGTTTCTAGGAACTTATCCATTTTTTTCCAGATTGTCCAGTTTGTTGGCATATAATTGTTTATTGCATTTTCTTATAATCCTTTGTATTTCTGTGGTTTCACTTCTCACCTCTCCTCTTTCATTTCTAATTATATATGTGTTGGGGTCCTCTCCTTTTTGTCTGATGAGTCTTGTTAAAGGTTTGTCTCGTTCATCTTTTCAAAGAACCAGCTCTTGATTTCATTGACCTTTTGTATTTTTTTTAGAGTATTTTGTTTATTTACACTGATCTTTTTTTTTTCATTTGGGCCTTATTTGTTGTTCCTTTTTTAGTTCTTTAGGTGTAAGGTTACATTATTTATTTGAGTTGCTTCTGGTTTCATGAGGTAGGCCTGTGTTGCTATGAATTTCCCTCTTAGAGTTGCTCTCAGTGTCTCAGAGATTTGGGATTGTTATGTTTTCACTTTCACGTGTATCAAGGTACCCTTCGGTTTCTTTCTTGATCTCTTTTTTAACCGATTCAGTGTTAGTAGCATGTTATCTAACCTCTGTGTGTGTGTGTGTGTGTGTGTGTGTGTGTGTGTTTGTTTGTTTTTGTAAATACCATTATAGTCAGAGAAGATGCTTTATATGATTTCAGTCTTCTTAGACTTACTGAGAATTCTTTTGTGGCTGTTTTGATCAAAGACAAATACCATGATCTCACCTGTAAGTGGAACTTAATCAAGAAAACAAACAAGCAAGCAAAATATAACCAGAGGCATTGAAATAAAGAACAAATTGACAGTAACCAGAGGAAAGTGTGGGAGAGGGATGATGGGGGAAAGCAGGGGAAGGGCCATCAAGGAACATTTGTAAAGGACACATGGACAAAGCCAAAGAGGGTAGGTTCAAGGGTGGGACATGGGGATGGGTAGGATGGAATGGAATGGTGGGGTAAAAATGGAGACAGTACTTAAACAACAATTTAAAAAATAAGCTCCTTCATTTATTGATCCTATATTTATTCTTTTACTCTCTGTCATTTAATTCTGCTCTGATCTTATTTCCTTCCTTCTACTCACTCTGGTCTTTGTTTGTTGTTGTTCCTCTAGTTCTGATAGATGTAGGGTTAGGTTGTTTGAAATGTTTCTATCTTTTTTAGGTTGGCTCCTATCACTACGAACTTCCCTCTGAGGACTGCCTCCACTGTGTCCCATAGGTTGCAGGCTTTTGTGTGTTCATTTTCATTTGTTTCCAGAAAGTTTTCAATTCCGTCTTTTATCTCTTTATTATCTCTTTCATTGTTTAATAGCATGCTCTTCAGCCTGGCTGGTGTGGCTCAGTGGATTGAGTGCCAGCCTGCAAACCAAAGGGTTGCTGGTTCAATTCCCAGTCAGGGCACATGCCTAGGGTGCACGAGAGGCAACTACACATTGATGTTTCTCTCCCTCTCTTTCTCCCTCCCTTCCCCTCTGTCTAAAAATAAATTAATTGAATCTTTTTTAAAAAAAAAAAAAGAATATTATGCAAGGGAGAAAAGAGAATGTGAGATATCTACCATAAGTAAAAGTGATTTTAGAGTATGGGGGAGAAAAGTAATAAGAGTAAGGAATAGAACCCAGGCTAATAAATGGGAAAACATTAAAATAAAATTCCTAACTCAACTGATCAAGGGCATGGGGAAGGCAAAATGGTATAAGATGGGGAGAGTAGCCTATGGGATTTAAAGTACACAGAAGTACTGAACAAATAGGAATTCCGTTGGACAAGAACAGCAATAACTGTGATATCCTCACACAACTAGCCACAATTTATAAAGGTGGAAAGGAACTAATACTACTATAAGAGGGGGAGAAGGAATGTGAGCTGACTTAAGGAAGGAAAGTGCTTTTGCAAGGATAGATGGAGGAGAAATAGTAATAGTACAGAGTTGAAACATAGCATAGCTTGGGAGAAAGTAGTTTGCAACAATAAGAAATGTCAGGAAGAAGGCAAAATGGAGTAAGACCAGGGAAGGGTGCTTAGTGGGATTTGAAATGACAATAATATGAAAAAAAAATAAAATCTGAATGAAAAGAATAAAAAAATGATGACCAAGAGTAATGAGTTAGTAATATGATTGAAGCAAAAGAACTATTAAAAGGCTATGTGAAAGGAAAAAAGATGAAAGAAAAAAAACATTTAAGTTATGAGGAAGAGCATGGTGAAATTCTTCTCAGCTATTGGTGTTCACCTGCTGACTTCTTTCTGGATCCATCTCTGTTTTTCATCAGCTCAAGGTCCCGGGGTTGTTTGTCTAACTTCTGGCAACACCGCCTATATCTCCTTCACCTGCCTCTGAAGGGAGCTTCTGTTGCTATTGAGAGGCTGAGACCTCCATGTCTCCCCTGGGAGACACTGTTCAGTCGTCTGGGAAAATTGTGGGTGTATTCCCCCTGCCTCTACACCTCCTGTCTTATTCTGCCCCAGTTTATTTCCAGTAACATACAGTTTCTGATTAAATAGTTGTCCATTTCATGGGGGCAGGGCACAATCTATGTGTCAGCTCTCTCCTTCTTGGTGTAGACAGCAGCTCTTTGTGTGAGCCAAGGCTGGGCAGCACCCTGAATCCCCCTTGCTGCATACTTTCTGAACTCCCTGCTTTGATGGCCTCAGTGAAATAGGGTCCTGGGACCCAGTGTACTTTGTCTCCCTGTGAGGAATTCAATATGGTCTTTTTTAGGCCTTCTTCTTGCTGTCTTACTCTAGTGGAAATGCCTCCTGCAGAGTTGTTTAGTCTGCCCAACCAGTTTTAGAGATCTTCCCCTGCTTCTGCAGGAGGTGGGGCTGGGCTCAACCTTCCCCTCTGGGAGGTTTCTCCAAGGAAGGGAGCCCAGTTTGGCCTCAAATAATCTCAGGTGCATAGTTCCCAGCTCACTGCCTTCACAGCACACTGAGGCCTGCACTCTCCACTCTGTGCTGCTGTGCCCAGGCCAGGGTCACCTGGAGCCAAGAAATCACCGTCCTTTGTAACCCTCTGATCAGTCTGCCCAGCTGTACTGAGTGGGAGCAAATCACACCCACAAAGCTCCCTTGTTGGCAGGGCAGCAGCGTGTACAGAGTCCCTGCCCAGCACTCCTCAGCTCCCCTTTAAAAAAAGTCTCTCTGGATTCTCCCACTGCAGCATCGAACCACTGTCCAGCTTTCCACACACTCCACCTCTCCAAAAATCAAGAGTTTATTGCAGTCATGGCCAGCCATGGCCTGGCTTCTCTAGAACCAGGTGCAGACTGTATCTCTGCATTCTCTGGCATTCTCCCAGTTGGTGTCCACCACCTCAGCTAGTGTGTGCCACTAGCTGTGTGTATGTGTGTAGCCTGATTTACCCCAGTGACTTTTTGTATCCAAGTCGACATAGCCCAGATCTGGGGATTCCCCGCCCTGGGAGGGGAGGGAGTCCCTGGGCTGCTATCTCTGACCAGGCTCTCCACAGATGCAGGCACTGCAATTGTGGGTATCACTGCAGCCACTGCTGCCCAAGCCATGCCCAGGGACTTTTCCTATCTACCTGTAAAATCTTCTTACCACCCGTTTTGAATCATCCTCTGTATTCTGGCTTCCAAACTTCATATCAGCTAAGATTCCATTGACTGTTAACTTTGTTTTTAGGAAAATCTATTAAGTATCTGAGTTGGGTGCAAGAGTGACCAGACTTGGCTCCCACCTACTTTGCCACCATCTTCTGAATCCTGTCCACTCATTTTTTGATAGACATTTTTTCCCACTTTTGACTATAAGGAATGACACTTCTGTGAACATTTATAGAAAAAAATCTCTGCATGGACTATCTTCTTTTTAAAAAAGATTTAGTGTAATAGTCCCATTAACTATTTTTTTTGTAAATGTAAATTTATTCCTACTGTGTTTTTACCATCAAATCTTATGATCTTGGTCTTTCTTTCTTGCCTTTGTGTAAGGCAAAAAGAGAGACATTGACTATTTTAACAACTTTTGTGACCAAATCCAGCAACCAGAACTTCATCCTTTTCCTCAATAAAATTCAAATAACCATCATTGGATACAAAGGCTGTATTTTTTTATTTCACTTATTTTTAATTTTTTTGCATTCTTGATCAGCTAGGTCCTGACACACTTCCTTAATGGCAGATTTTGGCTGTTGGCCTTTAACCCCCTACTTTTCCAGCACAGTTCTCTTTGCATGGAAATCACCTCCAAAATGATTTGGCTTCAGGGCTTGACCAAATGGGCTCCCTTGTACTGTTTATCATGCCACTTCTGATCTCCTCAAGTGACTCTGGAACTTGCTGGCAATATGAAGAGCACAACATATGCCCATCCTGCCAATGCGATAGGCCTGAGCAGAAGAGCTCTCATTAACTCTTAAATATTTGATACAACTTATTTTCAAGACTTCTGGGTCTGGAACAATCTATGTGAGAATTTTCTAAATTGTAAAATAAGTATCTTTAATAGTGTAGGATTTCAGATTTCTTTTGTTTCAGTAACATATTTTTAAGTGTATTTTATTGATTATGCTATTACAGTTTTCCCAATTTCTCCCTTTGTATTCCCTCCTCCCTGCACCCCCCAACCCTCCAGCATTCCCCCACTTTAGTTGATGTCCATGGATTATACATATAAGTTCTTTGACTTCTCTGTTTCCTATACCATTCTTAACCTCTCCCCATCTATTTTATGCCTTCCAATTATGTCTCTTCTTCCCTGTACCTCCCCTTCCCATTATTTTCCTTCCCCTCCCCACTGCTGTGATACAACCCTCCATGGGATGTCCATTTCTCTGATTCTGTTCCTGTTCTAGTTATTTGTTTAGTTTTTGTTTACATTTTTTTTAGATTCAGTTGTTGATAGTTGTGACTTGTTGTCATTTTACTGTTCATAGGTTTTGATCTTCCTTAGATAAGTCCCTTTAACATTTCATATAATAAGGACTTGGTAATGATGAACTCCTTTAACTTTACCTTATCTGGGGAGCACTTTATCTGCCCTTGTATTGTAAGTGATAGCTTTGCTGGATAGAGTAATCTTGGATGTAGGTCCTTGCCTTTCATGACTTCAAATACTTTTTTCCAGCCCCGTTTTGCCTGTAAGGTATCTTTTGAGAAATCAGCTGATAATCTCACGGGAACGCCTTTGTAGGTAACTGTCTCTTCTTCTCTTGCTGCTTTTAAGATTCTGTCCTTATCTTCAATTTTGAGTAACTTAATGATGATATGCCTTGGTGTGTTCCTTTTTGGGTCCAATTTCTTCGGGACTCTCTGGGCTTCCTAGACTTCCTGAAAGTCTGTTTCCTTTGCCAGATTGGGGAAATTTTCCTTCATTATTTGTTCAAATAAGTGTTCAATTTCTTGCTCTTGTTCTCCTTTGGCACCCCTATGATTCAGATATTGGAATGTTTAAAGTTCCTAAGCCTCTCCTCATTTTTTTTTTTGAATTCTTGTTTCTTCATTCTGTTCTGGTTGAATGTTTATTTCTTCCTTTTTTTCCAAGTCATTGATTTGAGTCCAAGTTTCCTTTCCTTCACTGTTGGTTCCCTGTATGTTTTGCATTATTTCACTTTGTATAGCCTTCACTTATTTCTTTATTTTGAATCTGTGTTCAATCAGTTCTGGAGCATCCTGATTACGAGTGTTTTGAGCTCTGCATCTTACAGGTTGACTATCTCCTTGTCCCTTAGTTCTTTTTCTGAAGTTTTGATCTGTTCTTTCATTCGGGCCAAATTTCTTTGTCTCAGTGCACATGTTATGTTGTAAAGTGGTGAACCTTAGGTATTCACCCAGGTGAGGCAACCCTCTTTGCTGCATTGTGGTGCTGTGTGTGGTGAAGGGATCAGAGAGGGAACAATGCAGTTGTTTGCTCCACTCTAGCCCTCCTCTCCAATGAACTCTCTTGTGTGAGACTGGGAGTTTCTCCCTCTGTGGCCACCCCTGCAGTAGTTTACAGCTATTTGAGTCTTTAGTTTCCTGCTCAGCCAGCCCTGCCTCACCCACACCTTCGACCACCTTGCCAGGGTGTCCTCTCCACTGGACTGCCTGTCTCCACCCCTCCTACTAGTCTGGGTGAATGTTTCTTTAACTCCTTGGTTGTTGGAGTTCCATGCAGTTCGATTTTCTGGCCCTTCTGGTTGTTTATTGTTTTTAAATTGGTTGTTGTCCTTCTTTTGGTTGTGTGAGGAAGCAAAGTGTTTCTACCTATGCCTCCATCTTGGTCAGAACTCAGTAACATGTTTCTTAAGGGAAAATATTTATCCTTTCATCTACATTGTCTAATTTATTGCTTTTAATTAGTTTTTAATCTACCCTTGTACCTATTTAATATCTGTAGGATATTATCTGATACTGGCCATATGTGACATCACTCTTTATTGTGTAATCCACCCAACTAACGTTTTTTTAATTTTACAGATACTTTCAAGAATTTGGCTTTGTGTTTCATTGATTTACTTCTATTTTCCTGATTTTTGCCATTATCTTTACTATTTTCTTCTCGCTTTGTGTTTAATTTGACTTTTTCTAAAATAAAGTTTTGAATTATTGACATTACATCTATCTTATGTTCTAATATAAGCATTGAAACTTACAGGTTTTTCTTAGCCTACTTTAATTGCATCTTTGAATATTGATCTGTTATTGTTTAGTTTAATATATGTTATGAACATTTTCATTTTCATTATTCTTTGACCCAGAATTGGTTACTTTGAAGTGTATTGTTTAATTTCCAAATATTGAGGGCTTGTCTAGATACATTATTTTTACTGATACCTAATTTAATTCAGTTGTGGTCAGAAAATATGCTCCATATGATTTATCTATGCATAGTCTATTTTCTCTTTGAAAAAATGTGTTGGGAAATTATTGAAATTGGTGTTCTATGACTATCATGTGAGTTAGTTATTTGTTAGTATTCTTTGAGATTCTACATCTTTATAAATCTCCATACTGCCCCAACCAACTTTGGTCTACCTCCTTCAGTTACTGACAAACATTAACATCAACCATGATTTGGGACTTTTTAAAGTCTCATTTTACTTTTGCCAATTTTTACTTCATGTATTTTGAAACTGTTCAAGTATGTATACATTTGTAATTGTTATATTTTTGTAATATATTTACTCTTTTATCATTATAAAATGTTCTTCTTTGAAGTAGTGATATACTTCAATTTGAAATGTTTTTTGCTTTTACTATAGCCAAAATCAACTTTACCATGTGTAGTATCTATATGTTTTTACTATTTGTTTTACTTTATATTTGTGTTATTTAATGTATGTTTCTTTCAGACAAAACATATTTGAGTTGCTTTTTTATACAGTCCAATAATCTTGGCCTATTTATTGGAATGTTTAGTCTGTTTACACTTAATATAATTGAACATATAGTTGAATTTAGGGCTACCATTTTGCTGTTTCTTTTTATTTGCCTAACCTGTTGGGTTTGTTGTTGTTTTTCCTTTTTTTGTTAATCTATTAATATAGATTTTATATTAGAGGGCAGTTTGAGATCCACAGCACAATTGAGTAGAAAGTACAGAGAGTCTCAATTTACCCTCTGCCCCCCACATACATGCATAGCCTCCCCCACTATCAACATCTTACATCAGAGTGGTACATTTGTTACAGTAAAGGAACCATCCCTGACACATCATTATCCCCCAAAGTTCATAGTTTATATCAGTGTTCATTCTTGGTGGTGTATGTTCTGCAGATTTTGAGAAATGTATAATAACATGTATCCACATTGTAGTATCATACAGAATAGTTTCACTGCCCTAAAAACCTTTGTGCTATACCTATTCATCCCTTCCTCTCCCCTAATTTCTGGCATCCTCTAATCTTTTTATGGTCTTCTTAATTTTGCCTCTTCCAGAATCTTTTATAGTAACTGCAATTATAAAGTATGTAACCTTTTCAGACTGGTGTCTTACACTTTGTAATATTCATTAAGGTTCCTCCTAACCTGTTTTTGTTCAACTCTTCCTAATTGTGTTTTATTTTGTGTCAATCAGATACATTTTAATAATATATTTTCATTACCTTATTGACATTATAGTTATCTCTATTTGTATTATTATTTTGTGGTTGCTTCAGGGGATTGCAACATGCATCTTTAACTTATGATTTACTTAGAGATAATAATGAACTATGGAAAATACATAAATCTTACAACATTATTGATCTGTTTACTTACCTTCCCAACTTTTGTTTTTTGGGGGGTTTTGTTTGGGGTTTTGTTTCCATGTATGGGATATTTACGTTTGTAAATAATTGGGTTTAGAATGCTTACTTTAAAACAATATCCTACAGCCCACAGGCCAAATCCAAACTGATGCCTGCTTTTGTGCAGACTGTAAATTAGGAATGGTTTTTATAATTGTTTGATAAATGCAAAAGCAAAATATTTCTGATCTAAGAAAATTCAAATGTCAGTGTCCATTCATAAAGTTTCATTGAAACACAATTTTGCTCATACATTTTACACACTGTTGTGGTTGCTTTCATGCTAAAGCAGCAGAAAATGTTCACCAACACCTGCTTGACATAGTCATGTGTTTTAAAGAAAGAAGGAAAGGAATATTTATAGTATTTTATATATAACTTTTC
Organism: Phyllostomus hastatus; assembly: GCF_019186645.2. Taxonomy (NCBI): domain Eukaryota; kingdom Metazoa; phylum Chordata; class Mammalia; order Chiroptera; family Phyllostomidae; genus Phyllostomus; species Phyllostomus hastatus. The sequence goes on from NW_025333703.1 coordinate 827,360, forward strand.
TCATCCTCTTCATTCCATCCTAAAGATCTTAGTTATCATTGGGTGACATTTTTACCTTCAACCTGAAGAACTTCCTTTACCATTTTTGTTGTTTCAATATTGCTAGTGATTAATTCTTTCAGATTTTATCTGAAAACAGTTGCCTTTATTTTTAATAGATAATTTTGCTGAAAATATAATACTTGAAGTTATCTTTGACTTTTAGAAGTTTGATTAGGATTAAATGAGGTGTGATTTCTTCATTTTTTATTCTTTTGAGGTTCATTAAGCTTTTTGGTATGTAAGTTAAAAGTTTTTGGTAACTCACTGTGTTAAGCCATTATTACCTTAATTTTTTTTCAAACTTTCTTTCTCTTTCTGGGACAGTAGATAATTATATCTACATTGGATTATTTTGAAATTGACCCACAGATCTCCATGATTTTATTCATTTTCCCTTATTCTTCTTTCTATTCAGATTGCTTAATTTCTGTTGATCTGTTTACAGGTTGCTGATTCTTTTTTATATTTCTGATCTGTTATTTTTTAAATATATTTTATTGATTATGCTATTACAGTTGTCCCATTTTCCCCCTTCACTCCCCTCCACCCTGTACACCCTGTCCCACCCACATTCCCCCCCTTTAGTTCATGTACATGTGTCATAAGTTCTTTAGCTTCTACATTTCCCATACTATTCTTGCCCTCCCCCTATTTTCTACCTACCATCTATGTTACTTATTTTCTGTACCTTTTCCTATTCTCTCCTCCTCCCACTCCCCTGTTTCTAACCCTCCATGTGATCTCCCTTTCTGTGGTTCTGTTCCTGTTCTAGTTATTTGCGTAGTTTCTTTTGGTTTTGTTTTAGGTGTTATTGAGTTTATATAGTGAATTTTTCATATCAGTCATCGTACCTTTAGCTCTAGAAATTTCATTTGGTACTTTCTTATAGTTTACATACTGGTACTTCATGCCAGATTTTCCATTACTTCTTTGAGACATTTAGAACAGATGCTTTGAAGTTTTGTGGGGCAAAATCCAACATTAGGACCTACTAATTAGTTACTATGACTGTATTTTTCTGAATATTGTTCATATCCACCTTTGTTTTTGTTTGTTGTTTTCTTTGCATGTCCAGTAATTTTTACTAGGAACTTGGATGCCATAAATAATATGTTATAGTAATTCAAAGTCTGATATATTATTGTTCTATGAATTATTGGGATTTTTCCCCCTAGCAGGTGGTTAGCTTATTTAGAATCAAGTTATTCTGCCCTACTGCTTACCCCATCACCTGCCCCCTCAAATATGAAGCAGCTGATATATCCTTAAGCTTCCAGCTGCTGCTTTTTACCCTGGCCCTCTGAGGGTAGGTAAGTTCTTTTGCTCATGTTCTTTAGATCTCAAGCAAGGAATTGGTGAGTGCTTATATACATAGATTTTGGGTCTTACATTCTACAGTTTTTTTTTCAGGGTTTACCCTTTATACTATCCCGCTGTTTTGTCAGCCCCCATTTCTGACAGCTGAATCTGTACAGCTTCAGTTTTTTACTGCTTGAACTATCAGTGTGTTGTAGAATGCTGATAATCAACAAAGCAGAAATTTCAATCTCACTGAGTGTGCTTCTGTTTTTCAAAACTCTTTTTTGGTGTCTTTCTGTCTGCTTTTTCCTAAGCCCTCTGTGATCTCTCCAACAATTGTTCAGTTTGACTTTCAACCTGAAATTTAACTCAGGTTGACTCAGTTTAACTCTCAGTGTGAGCTCTGGTAGAGTTTATGCTCAGGTTTTAGGTCTCATTTGTTATATACTTCTCTGACTTTCAGAATTTATCCCTAAATATCCAGCTCATCTGCCTTTCAGTTCTGTTCTGTACCATGTTTGAGGAAGGGTGCTGTGGTTTACTGCCTTATTAAGAGCTGTGGGATTTGGGGTACAGTACTTCATGAAAAAATGCCACAAATTTAAGTTTTACCCATTGCATTTGCTGTTTTTTGAGCATATTTCTGCCTGTTTTGGTTATTTTTCAATGCCATCTATTCATTAGTTATGATATATTGTGTTCACATTTTATCATTATTATCTGAGGGATTGTGTTCCTGGCCAAATCACATTTTAATCACTGGATGCCAAAAGTCATTCTCATGTATTTTAAAATCATACTCTTCTTACACATCACAGTAATATTGAAGGGAAAAAATTCATCTCCTTGGTGAACACTAAGAAAACTGTGCTGCTGTTGTGATACACAGCATCTTTTATATTCTTCTGTTGTACTACCTGTAATACCTTTTTGTATGTTTCTGTTTACATATACCTTCTTGAAAGTATGTGTTATATGCTTTGAGGCTGTAACTTCTTGAAAGCAGGGATGGTATTTTGTCTTGGCATCCAAGAGAATGAAGGCAGTTTGGGGGTACAAAGTGAATTCACAGTAAATAGTTTTAGAATGAGTTATTAAATAAATTTGGTGGCAGTTACTTGTACTTTGATTTTTGTTTTCTTCACAATGTAAATCACAAAACAAGAAAAATGTTAGCCTTTCTTTACAAATTTTCTTCCAAATACCAAAGAAACAGGATTAAAACTAGTCCTGAATATCTAGTCAACTTGTTGTAATCATAGTTTCTATCCATTGCAGGGGTCAGTAACATTTAAAGATGTGACTGTGGATTTCACACAGGAGGAATGGCAGCACCTGGATCCTGCTCAGAAGACTCTATACATGGATGTGATGTTGGAAAACTATTGCCACCTCATTTCTGTGGGTAAGAAAACCTCTCTGAAACTTAGTAGCACATATTTTCTTTCATAGTGCTTAAAGTATGTGTGATCTTCAATTTCAGGGATAAGAGGTGATGAATACTTTTTGGTTAGCAGAAATAAATTATCTTTCACTTGCCTAGTGCAAGGTGTTAAGTTTACTGTTAAGCAAAAGTGTATCTTAATTTGCAGTATTGAAAATACACCTTACTAGTTTTCAAGTATATTGAACCCTAAGCAACTTAACCCAAATCTTCCCTTATCAGGCTGTCACATGACCAAGCCTGATGTGATTCTTAAGTTGGAACGAGGAGAAGAGCCATGGACACCACTGACAAGTCACACCTGCTTAGGTGAGTTTCTGATTCTAAGGCAGATGAAACTAGTGAAAAATACATTTATAAGTGGTTATAAGGTTGATGGCAACTTTGAAATATTTTGGGAATGTTTTTTTAAAGGGTCTTAACTTTTGAAATCATCATTATGCCTGCAAACTTGAAGCAAACTTTCTAATATCACTCTTCTATTTCTTATTTTTCCCTAGTTTGTTTGATGTTACCAAAGATAGTTGCCACTCTTGACTTAATCAAAATGTATCATGAGCCTTCCTTCTTTTAGGTCTTTTTTTTGTCTTTTTCTAGCATTCTCTTTCCCTTCTCTCACTGCCATTGTACAGATTTCTCTTAGGAATTCTTAAAACAGTCTTTAAGAAATTGAAAATTCTTGATTAATGCTTTTCTTTTTAGTTGCTTTCCACTTTTTCCCTTTCTTACCTCAGACTTATTTTTTGTGCTAAGTCTATGTTCCCATTCTCACCATAAACCTGGCTATTAATTTTAAAACTCCATGCTTGTCCCATACTGATAATTCCATAGTTAGCATTTTCTTCTGTTAAACTTTGCTGTTCTATTTATTTATTTATTTATTTAATCTCACCTGAGGATATGTTTATTGATTTTAGAGGGAAAGGAAGGGGGAGAGAGAGAAAGGCACAGAGAGAGAAAGGGAAACATTAATGTGAGAGAGAAACATCAATAAGCTGCCTCCCATATGAACCATAATTGGGGATCAAACCTACAACCTAGGTACATGCCCTGACCTGGGATAGAATGTACAACCTTTTCTTGTACAGCATGATGCTCCAACCAACTGAGCCACTCAGGCAGGGCTTGTGGTTCATTTTATATGGTTGATCACCATTCTCTAAGTCAATCCTTGGTGGTTGTTTTTTTAAATATACTTTATTTATTATGCTATTACAATTTTCCCAGTTTTTTCATCTTTGCTCCCCTCTGCCTGGTACCCCTCTTCCCTCCAGCATTCTTACCTCCTTAGTTCATGTCTATGGGTCATGCATGTAAGTTCTTTGTCTTCACCATTTCCTGTACTATTCTTAACATCTCCCTATTTTGTACCTACCAATTATGCTTCTCAATGCCTGCACATTTACCCCCAATCTCCCCTTTCCCCCTCTCAGCTGATAACCCTCCAAGTGATCTCCATATCTTTGATTCTGTTCCTGTTCTGATTATTTGCTTAGTTTGCTTTTTTTGATTCAGTTTTTGATACTTGGGAATTTGTTGCCATTTTGATGTTCATAGTTTTGATCTTCTTTTTTTTCTTAAATAAGTCCCTTTAACATTTCCTGTAATAATGGCTTGGTGATGATGAGCTCCTTTAGCTTTACCTTGTCTGGGAAACACTTTATCTGTCCTTCCATTCTAAATGATAGCTTTGCTGGATAGAGTAATATAGGTTATAGGTACTTGTTTTTCATCACTTTGAATATTTCCTGTCAGTCCCTTCTTGTCTGCAAAGTTTCTTTTGAGAAATTAGCTGATAGTCATATGGGAATGCCTTTGTGGGTAATTCTCAGCTTTTTCTCTTGCTGCTTTTAAGATGCGCTCTTGATCTTTAACCTTTGGTATTTTAATTATGATATGTATTGATGTGGTCCTCTGGGGGTCCAACATGTTTGGAACTCTGTGCTTCCTGGACCTGTATGTTCATTTCCTTCACCAAATTAGGGAATTTTTCTGTCATTATTTTTTCAGATAAGTTTTCAACTTCTTGATCTTCTTCTTCTCCTTCTGGCATCCTTACGATTCAGATGTTGGCACATTTGGAGATTTCCTAAGCCTATCCTCATTTTTTAAATTCTTGTTTCTTTTTGTTCTGATTGAATGATTACCTCTTCCTTATATTCCAAATTGTTGGTTTGAATCCTGGCTCCCTTCTCATTCTCTGTTGGTTTCCTGTGGATTGTTATTTATTTCATTTAGTGTAAACTTCATTTCTTCCTTTATTTTTTTGCCCTACTCAAGGTGTTCTCTGAGCATCTTGATAACCAGTGTTTTGAATTCTGTATCTGATAGGTTAGCTATCTCTGTTTTGCTTAGTTCTTTTTCTGGGGTTTTGTTATGTTCTTTCATATTTCTTTGTCTCCTCAATTTGGCAGGCTCCCTGTGTTTGTTTCTGTGTACTAGGTAAAGCTGCTTTTACTTCATGTCTTAGTAGCATAGCATACATAGAAAAGGCCCCTGTAAATTGTATGGGGCAAAGCCTTAGGTAATTGCCAGGGCAGGACAACCCACTTCACCCCTTTGTGGCTGTGTGGGAGAGGGCTCAGAGAGGAGACAGTGCTGCCTCCTGGCTTATGGCAGTTTGTCTGGTACTCGCCCTGCTTCCAGTCACTTCACTCCCTTCCCATGTATTACTGGTACCCTTCCAGCTGCTGCCCAGGTGGGAGTCCCTGAGAAGATAGGTTTGCACACATTCTAGGACCATACTGGCCCTTGAATCAGCAAAAATCCAGTTGTTTCTTCAGCCACCCCAAACCCACTAGTTTTTAACACCAGAGCTAACAGGGATCCATCTTCCTGGTGCCGGAACCCTATGTGTGAGGCTGGGATCACTTGCTTCCAAGGTATCCCTTTCATCCATTGTCCTTTCCACTGCCACCTTTGCCTTTCTGCTGTACTCTGCCCTTCTCTGTGACTCTGTCCCTGCTACCCATGTGGCTAAATGTGTTTTCTTTAAATCTTTGGTTTTTGGACTTCCATACAGCTTAATTTTCTGACAGTCCTGGGTGTTAATAGTTTTAGATCTGGTTGTAATTCTTTCTATGGTTGAGCAAGGAGGTGAAACATATCTACCTCCAACTTGACCAGAAGTTTGTGTAATAATAATTGTATTTATTCTCAGGACTTGAGTTCTTTGTTTTTTGTCAATGCCTCTGAAAGGACATGCTCAGCTTATTTCTCCCACATTCACCCTAGTCCTTTAGCGGTTTTACAATATAATGTCTTACCTATTTTGTGGCATATGTTGGACATAAAAATCACTTAACTTTTCTAGCTCTTAAATTCTTTTCCCTCATCTGTTTCTAACTTATTTTTCCTATCTGATACCAGCTTGATTCTTCTATCTCTGCCATTAGTTCTTATGTATTAGTTCTCTGTATTAGCTCTTTACAATTTATGTATGTGTATCAGCCTCTGAAATATATTTACTTCTCCCGTATTTACATTTGTCACTGACATTATACAGAATAACTATCTTATTTTCTGTCTTGATTATTGTATTTGCAGTTGGTCTTCACTGTAATTTTTCCTAGTTCATTAAAATTATATTGTTACTTCTCTGACAAGATATGTTACTTGTTACCTGTTATTTATTTTTTATATGAAATTGAAATTCTTCATAATTCAAGGTCTAACATAATAAGCCCTAATCTGGTATTTTCAGCTTTATTTCTCTCTCCTGTGGGAAACTCTTGGTAATTTCCACTTAATCCAATATACTAACTTTTCTCTAAATATGTAGGATTTGTCATATCTGTACTTTTCATTATGTTGTGTTTTCCCTTCCACAAAATGTATATTTTATGGTTCAGTCTTGAGCTGTCTTCTCCATGAACTATTCCTTTATTACTCCACATCATATCCATAGTTTTCTTTTTCTGTGAATTTACTTGCTACTTTTGAATTATAACATACACAGTATTTGGATATGATTATATAATGTAATACCTGATTATACATGGTTTATGCTTAAGGATTCTTTCTGTCAAAGATAAGATCCCCTGTTTCTGTCTTTGTGGTAGTATAAAACTTATTTAGGTATTTCGTAATTCCATGACCTGTTTGTGGAGCTATACAGGAGAAATTTCTGTTTCCCTCAGTCAAAAAACATGTACTTATACGTTCTTGTTAGATATACCTGTATAGCCTATGGCTGTATACATTCTGAATGAAGCATTTGGTTTCTATCAAGCACACCACCTGTGATACACAGTATTAATGTAAACTTTTTATGGCTGAGATTTGTCAAATATGGGAACAATCCTTAACACTTGTTAAAATATGAAGAGTGAGTCTAGGGAATGTAAAGTCTTGTTTACAGGATAAATTCCATATATGTTAGTGTTGGTGGTAATGGACTCAAGGCAGAAAAAGATTTTGGAGCCTAGATTTAACATTGTTCTACCATATTTGGATGAGTATAAAGTGATAAAAGTCAAATATAGCTCTAAACTTATAAGAGAAGTGAAAGTTAAAGTTAAGGAATGATCTAGAACCAGAATGAGCAATCTCATCTGGAGTTAACGGAATGTTACTGTATTGGGAAAGGACTTGAATAGTCTTTCTTTAAACCTGAAAAAATAAGTCAGCAATTGAAAAGAGGAATAGTTATAATTGATGGTCATGAGAGTTTTTTAATTGAATAATTCTGAAAAAATTGGTAGTAACAGCAATCTGAATATACCAGTAAATATAACCCTAGTCTGTTTTAAATTTCCTGTTGTGTTTTTCTAGTTTTTTGTCACAAGAGAAAATTACTCTTAGCTATATAGAGGATTAGACCTACAATATGGGATAGTTTTTCTAAACACTGGCAAATTAATTGGTGCTTGGAATTATTAATTTACCATTGATGACTACAAGGATGGGGATGTTAGAACAACTGGAAGGTTTTACTTTGCAATCTAGAGATAATATAGAAAAATATAGGCTCTGTTCTGTGTCCTCCAGAAGTAATCCTTCCTCTAATATTTTCTCTGAATAAGCTTTTCTATTAATCTTGTCCATCCTATTTAAAGATTAATACCCTTGATAGGTTCACTTCATTGCCTCTGAATCTGCCTATTTAAGCATCAGTCCCTCTTCCTCCATTTTTGTCTTCTCTTCACTGCTTCTTGTGTTCAGTCAACTTTATGTATGAATTTCTGTTGCAAAATGGGAAAGTTATTAGCATTCATTTCTTATTTTTTTATTCTTTTCCACACTGAAACAGAGGTTTTTATTTAGCTTCTGTGTCCCAGGAGGGGAGTAATTTGTCTGAGGTCTTGTTTGGCCTCATATAATAGACCCTAATTCAAGTCCTTTTCATAAAAAATGTGTGAAGAGTCACAAGTTGTTAAATTTTTTTCTAGAACAAAACTGGAGTGCCGAAGATGTTTTAGTGAAATTTAAGGAATGTGAAGATAAGTATTCTAGATCAGTTGTACTCATCAGTCACAAAAAACTGATTAAGAAGAACAGTAATGCATATGACAGGACATTTCCTTTAAGCAAAAACCCTATATATTCAAAAAATCTAATTCCTGAATATAACAGTCATGGAAAGATTTTTAAAAATGTATCAGAATTAATCATAAGTAATCTAATTCCTGCAAGAAAGAGTCATAATGAGTATAATGGATATGAGAAATCACTCTTCAATAGTAAACCAGAGACAGCTCACCATGGAGTCAAATCCCATAATCAACATGGTAAAGATATCAATCATAATGAAGTGCTGGTGCAATATCATAAGATGGAAACTCCAGTACAGTCATTTGAATATAGTGACTGTGAAAAATTATTGCTTAAAAAGGGAGGTTTACTTACACATCATAGAGCTTACAGAAATGAAAATCCATCTGAACATAATAAAAGGAGAAGAGCAACCAATATTGAAAAAAAACATATATGCACTGAATGTGGGAAGTCCTTCTGCAGAAAGTCAGTATTGATTCTGCATCAGGGAATTCACACAGAGGAAAAACCTTATCAATGCCATCAATGTGGAAACTCATTTAGAAGGAAATCATATCTCATTGATCATCAAAGAACTCACACAGGAGAGAAACCCTTTATTTGTAATGAATGTGGTAAGTCGTTCCGCCTAAAAACAGCTCTCACTGATCATCAGAGAACACATACAGGGGAGAAATCATATGAATGTTCACAATGTAGGAATGCCTTCAGGTTGAAGTCACACCTCATTCGTCATCAGAGAACTCATACAGGAGAGAAACCATATGAGTGTAATGACTGTGGAAAGTCTTTCCGCCAGAAGACAACACTCTCTCTACATCAGAGAATTCATACAGGAGAAAAGCCCTATATTTGTATAGAATGTGGGAAGTCCTTTCACCAGAAGGCAAATCTTACTGTACATCAGAGAACTCACACAGGGGAAAAGCCCTATATTTGTAATGAATGTGGGAAGTCCTTCTCCCAGAAGACAACCCTTGCTCTTCATGAGAAAACTCATAATAAGGAGAAACCCTATATTTGTAATGAATGTGGTAAGTCTTTCCGCCAGAAGACAACCCTCATAGCACATCAGAGAACACATACTGGGGAAAAATCTTATGAATGTCCTCACTGTGGGAAGGCCTTTAGAATGAAGTCGTATCTCATTGATCATCACAGAATTCACACAGGAGAGAAACCATATGAATGTAATGAATGTGGAAAATCCTTCAGTCAAAAGACAAACCTCAATCTACATCAGAGAATTCATACAGGGGAAAAACCCTATATTTGTAATGAATGTGGGAAGTCCTTTCGCCAGAAAGCAACCCTCAGTGTACATCAGAAAATACATACAGGTCAGAAATCCTATGAGTGTTCTCAGTGTGGAAAAGCCTTTAGCAGGAAGTCATATCTCATTCATCATCAAAGAACTCATACCGGAGAGAAACCGTACAAATGTAATGAATGTGGGAAGTGCTTCCGCCAGAAGACAAATCTCATTGTACATCAGAGAACTCACACAGGGGAGAAACCCTATGTTTGTAATGAGTGTGGTAAATCCTTCAGTTATAAGAGAAACCTCATTGTCCATCAGAGAACTCACAAAGGAGAAAACATAGAAATTCAATAAATGGTGTGATTTCTTTGTGAAGCCTTCCTTCCAAAGTTATTATAAAACTTTAGTTTTTTTTAAAAGCATGCTAATAAGATAATTTTAATCACAAATGTAATAATAGTTAATAATTTAAAGTACCATACAGCATAACTGTTTTACTGTTTAAAATGGATATGATCATTTTTACTGAACTCTATCAGCAGTGAATCAAATTTTTTAATTTTTTAAGTTCTACTGATTCAGTTTATTTTTTAAAGACTTATGTAATACATGGAGAGGCAAAATAAAATAATGGTTATAAACCGTTTCCATAGGAGAAATGAAATATGAACTATATTTCTCATTGCACCCAGTGAAATGAAAAGTAGTTGTTACTTCCTCTAAGTTTATCACTTTCCTGCCTTACAACATCATGAAGTAGTTTTTTCATGCCTTTATATATTTTTATCCTACATCATGAATTCTTTGTGTCTTTTTTAACTCAACATTCTGAAATTCATACATTATTGTATGGGCAGCAGTGCTTTTATATTCACTTTGTATACTATTTCATTTTAAGACTATACCACTGTTTATCATTTTGATAGTTATTTGTATTTTTTATAATTTTGTGCTGTAACGAAGATACTCCTATAAATAACCTTGTATATTTTGTGTGTATGTGTATTTCTGTTGATTTTATGCCAAGACTGAAATTACTCCACCCAAGTGTATATTTAAGCTTTTTCAGCTTATGATAGATACTGCTAAACATCGCACAGATTTTCCAACATGACATGATTCACTTTGAAAAGTAAAAACTCTGATTTCAATCAACATGGAGAAAGGTCTTTAACAATCATTCAATTGGAGAATTCCTATTAAAAACAAATCCTTGTGATGTCATTATTGTGACAATGTTAGTTGTGAATATATAAATGTCAGTAGTATAAAAAGAGCTTTAGCTGCGGCTGAAACCTTACACAATGAGGGAATCGTGTAATTGTCATGATTATAGGGGAATGTTAGTCCTAGTTTACATCTTATTCAACATCAAAGAGTTCATATTAGAGAAAGGGAGGTTAAGAAGGGACACAGGTGAGTAAAATTTTTAAGCATAGTAGTCACAGTAGACACAGTTATGAAAAATATGTATAAGTAAGCCTATATATAATATAATAAGCATATGTAAAATAAGCCTTTTATAGCTTGGTTTATCTTACAGAGTCTGTAGTTCTCTAGAATTTCCAAATGAAAACTCACTGAAGAAGTTTTGATCTTTGAGAACTGGAGATCTGCAAAGCCAATAGAATCTGTATCATCTTCTCTGTGAAAATAGTAAGCTCAGCAGCAACTTGGATAGTGTTACTAAATGCCCTTCTCGAGGAGGTTGGTTTTGACCCACATTTACTACATACAATTATTGTAATAAAATTTTGTAGAAATTAGAGCCCTGGGTTGTGGAGCTCAGTGGACTGAGTGCAGGCTAAGGGTTGCCGGTTCAATTCCCAATCAGGGCACATGTCTGGGTTGTGTGTCAGGTCCCCAGTGGGGGCCACATGAGAGGCAACCACATTGATGTTTCTCTCCCTCTCTTTCTCCCTCCCTTCCCCCCTCTCTAAAAATGAATAAATAAAACCTTTAACAAATAAAATAAAATAAAATTTTGTAGAAATTAAAATAAGCAAAGGGTTCCCCCCCAAAAAAAGTAGAACTGTAAATTTGCTCTAAATAAGCAGAAAAATCATTGAAAGCTCAAGTACCTGGCAAAATAATGTTTAATAAGCCCTCTGGACTATAGAAAGGGGCAGCAATTGCCAGTGGGTAGTAAATGGAAACATGTTGTCAGTCCTGGTCTTGTACATAATTTCAGAGCACAAAAGAACAATGAGTGATGAGAAAAATCAGACATGATAAAAATTTAGACTTGGACATAAGAGATATAATGCCTTTTCTAACTAGAGACAACTTTGTGATATTTAGCTTTAACTAATAATCACTATGCTTAGACACTTTTTTAAAGAGTGCAGGCAGGATGAACATAAAGTAAAATAACTACAACAAGTAAGTAAGACTACAGGTTCTATATTCTAAAATATGAAAACCTAGGAATTATTTCATTTGAATAAACCTATTTTTAAATTAGTAAATACTATTATATGCTAACAGTGGTGACTACTAACAAAAGAATTGTGCTCATGACTATGGATGCAAGCCTTCCTCTTTTACCTGGTTATGTAGTGAGTAGGAGGCATGGTCTAACTGCATCTGTTTGTTCCAGCCCCAACCCATGAAAAATATTGGGAATGTGTGTATCATATTCTCTTGAACATTCTATTTCTTGTTTTTGCTCTCTTTGGTACTTCCATGGTTGTCCCAGAAGTGTAAGTTTTCTGGCATCTCTACATACACTATTTTTCTTCCTGATTTACTGATTATATCAAGAAAATAGCCAAGTTTTGTTTGTAGTAAACAATGTATGCATATGGTACTTTATTTTTATACATAAGACATTATATTCATGTTTTGTAAGTGTTGTGTATGAGGTACTAGTATGTATGGTGTACTAATGGGTAGTGTTTAAATGACTAAACTTAAAAGTACAATTTTAGACTCACAGATGACTAGGCTGTTTTCTTACCTAAGAGAGCTATTTATTATAGGAAGGTTTGTACACAAATCTTAAAAGTATTTCTATACCAATCCTTGGGTGTCTTTCCATATTTATGCTCTTAGCTGTTTCCCAAGATTTTAACTTCTACTCTCCTATCATAGTTGCTATAGCCACCAAAATGCAGGAGTATATATCACTAACAGGAAGGGAGGAAATGGGGAGTTATTAGAAGAGACATATTGCTACTGAATTCATTCTAACAAAAATTTTTAAGTTGAAGACAGTCACACATCCTGGGCAGACAGAAAATAGCATAAACCTGTTTTTGTATTTTGTATTTATATTATTTCCCAAATCCTATATTAAGCCCTCTCATACAAATCTCTGAAACCACATATTGTGGGGAACAATTTTGTTTCAGTCTGGCAAATGTGACTCAGCCCTGTATGGAAAACCTACAGGAGGGAAGTGGTGGGTAGGAGCCAGACCCTCGAACTGGTTTTTCCCATGGGAATCAGGCCTAGAAAATGCATTCATACTGTTATGGCTTGCTCTTGCTAAAACTTCCTCACTGTGGTCTGAAACAGTAGATGTTTATTGCCTATCTTCAAGGTAATTTCCAAAGCCTGTGTGAATTTTCCCAAGGACAGAGCTAATCAGCTTGCCACCTTTCCCTTCTGCATTTGTTATTTTCATTTCTTTAATTGTACCTAAAATGTAGACAACAATATTCTATGTAATAGATAATAAATCCTTCTTTGGTGTAAGACCCGAGAAAAACAATAAAAGCTTGTCTAGGCAAGGGTCAGTGCACTCTCCCCTCAAGAGAGTGGCCAAGGCACTCTCCCCTTGAGAGAAGTAGCTGCAGGACTCTCATCTTAAGAGAGTACCATACCGTCCCTTTTTCTCCACAGGGCTGCCGTAGTCTGTGCATGTTTTCATCTTCAGCCACAACATTCAGATCTGCTGGCCGGAGCCTGCCACAATATATATTAGTTGGCTGAGGGGGAAAGGAACAATGAAAAGACATTCTGCAAAAGTTCAGCTATAAAAAGTTATCCTATACCCCTGGTCAGTATGACTAGGTTGGAGTGTGATCCTGTAGACCAGGAATATCCAAACTTTGGGCATCTCAGGGCCACACTGGAGGAAGAGTTGTCTTCAGCTACATATTAAATACCTTGCAACATGTAATCACAAAAATATCTCATAATGGCCTTGGCTGGTGAAGCTCAGTGGATGAGCACAGGCCTGCAAACCGGAGGATCACCAGTTCAATTCCAAGTCAGGGCACATGCCTGGGTTACAGGCCATGTCCCCAGTTTGGAGCACGTGAGAGGCAAACACATGTTGATGTTTCTCTCCCTCTCTTTCTCCTTCCCTTCCCTGTCTCTAAAAAAAAAATAAATAAAATCTTTTTAAAAATCTCATAATGTTTTAAGTAAATTTCTGATTTTGTGTTGGGCCACATTCATAGCTATCATGGGCTACATGTAGCCCGTGGGCTGCAGGTTGGATACTCCTGCTAGACCAAGAGGTTGCAGGTTCAATTCCCAGTTAGGGCATGTGCCTATGTTGTAGGTTCAATCCCAGTTGGGGCACATGTGAGAGGCAACTGATCAAGATTTCTGTGTCACATCAATGTTTCTCTACCTCTCTCCCTCCATTTCCCTCTCAGAAAATAAGCATGTCCTCAGGTGAGGATTAAAAAAATTATTCTACCTTAAGTGTCCCTGTAAAAAATTCAAAGAAGTGGCAGACAGGAGATTTTCTATATGATTTATTTTTTAAGTTTTAGCTTTTACATTTAAAACTAAGTACATCTAATTTTATAAATATATACCACTTTTAAAAATATACTCCACAATATTTTTAGAAATATGCCACAGTTTGTAGATTTAACTACTAAACTTCTGGTGATTTCTTATGGCAGCCACAGAAAACTAATACATATTTTGGTACTAGGAAATGGGGTTTGCTGAAACAAATACCTAAAAGTGTGGAAGTGCCTTTGAGTATCAGTAATGGGCAGAGGCTGGATTTTAAGCCACATGATAGTAAAGGCCTAGATTGCTTTTAAAAGACTGTTCAGTTAATGAATGTTAAAGGCACCCCCAGTGCAATTTTAGGAGGGAGAGAAGAGCAAGATAGAAAAAGCTTATGTATATAATGAAGAGGATGTTTGTAGAAATATTAACATTTAATGGCACTTCTGGTTAGAATTCAGAAGGAAATGAGGAAACTTGTTAGAAATTGGAGGAAAGACAATGCTTGTTACTTAGTAGCAGGAAATTCAACTGAATCTCTGTGCTACAGTTGTGTGAAAAGTTGTGTGATTATGGAGCGCAGGTGTATGGCCACCATAATGAGGTGTCTTAAGACTGAAGAATGATGTAAGCAACTTCATAGAATATAATGAATTTATTGTTATAGGGTAATTTACTTACAGGGATGTAGGATCAAGGCAGACAAATGACCCAACACTCTTCACTAACAGACTCCTAATACAGTACTTTTTTATTATAGAATAACTCAAGTACAAGTGATTGATCAGAGAAATGCAGTAAGAATGCAGTATGCATCAGGGGTCATACCTCTTGGTGGTTTTGTAATGGGTGATTGTTTATAATTGATACTATCACCAGTTTGATAGTTATCTCAGTTGTCATGCCATTCTGGCTGTTATGAAAAAAAATATGGCTATATTGTATAAGTTTAGCAAACACAGATAATCTTCAACTGGAAGACGTTGGTATGCTTGCTAAAGACAATAGGGTTGGTTAACAGTCACAGCATGAAATCCAAAGCACAAAGGTAGAGTTGGTTTTTTGTTTCAGCCATATCTACACAGAAAAGCAAACTTCTAAGTGAGAAACTTGGATATTTGGTTGAAGGGATTTCTAAAGAAAATGCTGAAGGTGGAGCCAGGTATTGTGCTGCTTATAGTAAAATGTGAGAGAAATCGAGGAAGGAACTGTTAGCAAAAAGGAAACAAAACTTGATCATTTGGGAAATTTTCAGCCTATCTTAAACTGTTAAGGATACCAAAATTAGGAAATTCCATGTGGGAAAAGCTTGCTCTAGAGAGTGTATGGACAACCTTTTCCTGAAGCATTAGGTGTGTGACTCAAATCCAATCAAATATTTCAGTGGAAACACTAGAAATAGGCTTACCCAACCAAAAATGACCTGTGGAGAATCCTCTTGTCTAATTGTGTGGGTTCCTGTGACAAACACAGGAGGTCCACGAAGTCTTTTTGAATGTTAGATAAATAGACTGAATGGCTTGGACTGAAATGGACAGAGACAGGAAATAGACTGATAGAAATAATTGACTGCAAAGAAAAAGGAAGAATGACTGGACACAGAGGCAGAGGCCTGAGGAGCTATGGATCTTGAGAGCTGAGATGCAACTAGAGGGCAGAGTCTCAAGCCACAGCCTTGATAATGAATGGAATTTGTTCTGTTGGATTTTGAATTTGCTAGGGACCAGTAAATTTTTGTGTGCTTATTGGCCATCCATTTAATCACTTTGGTGAAATGTCTGTTTATGTATTTTGTCCATTGGTGGGATTTACTGCTAAATGTTGAGTTTTTCATATATTTTAGATATTAGTACTTAGTTAGATGTGTGACTTGCAAGAATTTTCCCCTGTTGGATAACCTGTATTTTTATCCTCTTAACTAGATCTTTCACAAGCAAAAGATTTTCATTTTGATGTGGTCCTATTTATCAAATTTCTCCTTTGTGAGTTATGATTTTGGTGTCAACTCTAAAAATCTCTTTGCCTGGCTCTAAATCCCGATTTTTTCTTTGCATTTTTTCTAAACATTTGATGGTTTTATGTTTTTACCTGTTAGTCTGTGATCCATTTTTACTTCATTGTGTTATATGATTATGATGATATGTGATATGACTGAGTAATGTTATTTGAGTTAAAAGCATATGAGTTAGGTAATTGGTAGAAATGAGCAAGAAATAGAGGTGGGAGGACCCAGGTGATCTGATCCAAGCACCTTTATTTGATGCTGTGCTGAGGTGGGCTAAGTCAGGGTCGACATCAGCACTGGGGGAAGGCAGGAGTGGGGTTTTTAAAAGAAAAGCTTGGAGTTTGTGAGGGGATAAGGGAGGGGTTAGTCTCTTGTTCTTCCAGGCAGGTGCCTCAGGGTTCTAGGATGTGAGCCTAGACAATGGGTTAGGTAAAGGGCTGGGCTGTTCCCAGGTACAGAAGAGTCAGTCTGGCCACCAACTATTGTGGCTGGCGCCAAGGTGTCTATTGTGCTCATTGGGAGAGTTTCAATTAAGTTGTGGGCTACCAAGTGAGTCAGGACAACTGAGTCGTGGGCAGTCCCGAGGGTTGGAAACTGGCCTGACTGGGTCATTAATCTGGTGGTTCGGGGGTCTGGCCTGACCCTTTCAGGAATGATTATGTTTTATTTTTCCTCATGAATGAATGCCCATTGTTTCAGCACCATTCGTTGAACATTTTTTACAGCTTTGTAAAAAATCAGTTGGGCATACTTATGTGAATCTTTTTTGGGGTTCATTATTTTGTTTCATTGACCTATGGGCTGAGTCTCTGCCAATACCACACAATCTTTGTTCTTGTAGCTGTACAATAAGTGTTGAACTGGGTAGAGTAATTCCTTCTACTTTATTCTTTATAAAAATTATTTTACCTAATTCAGTTTTTATGTTTTTTTCATGTAAATTTTAGAGTAAAATGGTGTATATTTACTATGGTAGACAAAGTAGTGGCCCTACAATTTATCCACATCCTAATGCTTGCAATCTGTGAATCTCTGTGTTACATGGCGAGAGGAATTGAGTTTGCAGATGGAATCAAGGTTGCTAAATATGTTTACATGTAGTCATTCTTTATTCAAGTATTCAGGTGGGCACAATGTAATAGCAAATGTCTTTAAAACTGAACTGTTGATGGGAGAGACCTAGTTTTTCTTGCTGATGTGTGTAAAGAATTACATATCAGCAAATCTAGTAGTATGTAATCAGTTTATTAGTGGCTTGCTTCCATGGAAGAGAACAGGACCAGATAGAGTAGGGTGTGAAAGGGAAAGTTTCAGAGCAAAGCAGGGTGAGAAAAGCAAGAGAGGCTGGAGACCAGGGTGGCAAGCCCCTGGGCAGCCTGAGGCCAGAGGCCCTGTGGCGTGAGAGCTAAGAGTCCCCGAAAGAGTGAGAGAGCATCCTAAGCGCCTGAGAGAGAGAGAGAGAGAGAGAGAGAGAGAGAGAGAGAGAGAGAGAGAGGGAGGGAGGGAGGGAGGGAGGGAGGGAGGGAGAGAGAGAGAGAGAGAGAGACCTTTGTTCTAAGGACTTATATAGTTGGTGGGATAGGAGGGAAAAAAGTTACATATTGATTAACAGGTAAATGTGGTGCCAGCTTTCCTGGGGAAATGTAACTATCCAAATTTAGGGATGAATGGGGGTCTGTCAGCCCAAATTCTTATCTTGCTCCAGACTCCATTTGGTCATCCTGTTGTAAAACAAATACGTGACAGGAGGCAGTTAATTAAAATTGGGGCAATTTCCAAAGTTATTTATGGACTCTTTCTGTAAGCATCAGGGACTCCCTCATAAAACAGATAGTGACCAGAGGTAGGCAATTAACCAAAGTTGTTTTATGGGCTCTTTCTTTGGGTACTGTGGACCCTCTCCCACATTCAGGCCTTGGGATGAAAGCACAGTTTGAAGGCTTTCTTTCCCAGATAGTGGAAATGTTACATAGAATTTCAAGGACTTTCTTTCTTGTTAATATAGTGTTTCTTGTGATATTGAAACACCTGGCAATATTATCAGAACAGGCTTAGGACTGCTGAGTTAGCATGTGAGACTTGTCTCCTCCCTGCCTTGGTTTCTCTTTATTCTACCTAATTGGTAAAAGGTGTTTCCTGGCAACCAAGGTGGTAAATGCTGGCCAGTGACAGTATTGCAGTCTCAGAGTTCTTGCTATGCTGTCTCCTGCTTCAGAAGGAGGAGGTAAAAGAGGCCAGAATGATGAATTGTGAGAATTCTACATGTAGTTGCCTGGTTTGAAAATGAATATAGAGGGCCATGAGCCAAAGAATCCAGGCAGACAGCCTCTAGAAGCTGGAAATGGCAATAATACAAATAATAAAAATAGTAATAATAAGGAAAAGAAGCAGCAGCCCTGGTTGGTGTGGCTCAGTGATTGAGTGATGGCCTGGGAACCAAAGGGTCACTGGTTCAATTCCCAGTCAAGGCACATGCCTAGACCCCCAGTAGGGGACATGTGAGAGGCAACCACACATTGATGTTTCTTTCTTTCTCCCTCCTTTTCCCCGCTCTAAGAATAAATAAAATATTGTTTAAAAAAAAGAAGGACAAGGAGAATAAAGAGAAAAAAAGAAGGCCCTCCATGAGCCTCCAGAAGGAAATGCAGTCATGCTGCTTGCATTTGCTTTTAGCACAGGGAGAGCCATGTTGGACTTCTAACATATAGAACTGTAAGATAACTTATGTTGTTTTAAAGCATTTGTTAACAGCAGTAATACTATTCTATAAAAATTCTTGCTGGGATTTTTTATAGGAATTGCAGTAAACCTGTATATCAATGTGGAGAGAATTTACATCTTTACTGTGTTTAGTCTTCCAATCCATAAGTATAGTGTGTCTATATATTTTAGATCTTTTATTTCTTTCATCAGTGTTGGAAAGTTTACAGCATACAAATCCTATATGTTTTGAGATTTACACCTATGCATTTTAATTGATTATAAATAATATGTATTTTTAATTTCAGTGTTCACATGTCAATTGCTAGTATAGAGAAATACACTGATTTTTTTATTTTCTACCTTGTGACTTTTCTGAACTCACTGGTTTTCAGATTTTTGTAATGACTCACTGACATTTTCTGCATAGACAGCCATGTCATCTATAAATGAAGACAGTTTCATTTCCTATCTATTTGCCTTTTATAGCTTTTCCTTACTACACACACAAGAACTTCAAGCACTATGTTAAATAAGAGTGGTGAAAGCAGAAATTCTTTCTTCTTGGTCTTCAGGGGAAGGATTTACTATTATACTGTTAAATATAATATTTACTGTAAGTTTTTTCTAGATACTTATTATCAATTGAAGAAGTTTCTCTATTACTATTTTTCTGAGTTTTTATACTGAATGGTTGTTGAATTTTGTCAAATGGTAATTTTGCATCAATATGATTATATGAGTGTTTTCTTCTTCAGTTTGTTGAAATGGTAGGTTATAGCGATTAATTTCAAATATTGAACCAACATTGAATCCCTGGACTACATTTGGTCATGTAAAATACTTTTTCTATATTGCTGAATTCTATTTATTATGGTTTAATTAAGGATTTTTGTATCTATGTTCATGAAGTATATTGGACTATATATCCTTTTATACAGTTTATTTAATTTTTTACTTTTTTAATTTTTATTGAGGTATAATTAACATTATATAAGTTTCAGGTATACAACATAATGATTTGATATTTGTATATATCACAAAATGATCATTACACTAAGTCTAGTTAAACATCCATTGCCTCATTTTGTTTTCTTTTTCCATTACTCCCACCCACTCCTGCCATCCCCACCTCCCACCCTCAAACCTACCCCCATTTGGCTTTGTCTGTGTGTCCTCTATACATGTTCCTTGATGACCCTTCTTCCTTTTTTGTCTGTCTTTGGTATCGAGGTAATACTAGCAATCTGTTTTCTAGAAGAGATTGTGTTCTTTAAGCATTTTGTAGAATTCTTCAGTGAAATTAGCTGACACTGGAGATATGTCTCTTGGGAAGATTTTAATTACAGATTTAATTTCTTAAATACTTTTTAGCTATTTACATTATTTCTTTCATATTGGGTGTGTTGTGGTAGTTTTGTGATTCAAGTGAGTAGTCTATTTCATCTAAATGGTGAAATTTACATGAGTAAAGTTATTTGTAGTATTCCTTTATTGTCCTTTCATTATATGCGTGGTGGTGATTTCCTTGTCAAGTCTTTCTAGAGGTTCTTCATTTTTACTCCACTTTATTGATCTTGTCAAGGAACCAGCTATTTATTTCATTGACTTTTTCTATTGTTATTGTTTTTAATTTCATTGATTTTGTTATCTGTTTTGTTTCTTCCACTTGTTTTGCATTGTTTTGCTCTTATTTTTAGGTCCTGTAGTGGGAGCTTAGATTATAAATTGAAGAATTTACACATTCTCTAATATATACACTTAGTGCTATAAATTTCCCTGTCACTCCTAATTTAGTAGCTTCTTAAAACCTTTGATACTGAAACTGGAAAAGACACTGGCATTCGGGCTGCCTGTCACTACCAAACCCAATAAGCAATGACAGTGATTGAATCTTTATGGGCACTTCTCAGATGGCTGGTGATCTGAGAAGAAGTGGGTTCATACTCTAACAGACCATTTTGCCTTCTCTTTATAGGCCTGACTTTTTATAACAGGGAATAAACAAGGTGCAGTGAGGGCTTTGAGATTCAGGAAAGATTAGGTGAAAGAAGCTGCAACATTCCTGTTCTGGGCAGTTAGCTGTTTCCATGGGCTGGTGGTCATCTGTTTTTCCCTGGAAACAAAGGCCCAGATGCCTCCAGTTGTCCCCAGGCAGTAATCTTTAGCAGTGCCCCAGGAAGTCAGTTGTTTTCCCAGGAGCCAGGACTGGCCTTATCTGTAGTTTCTGAAACAAAAGCTTTAATATATACATTACTTGCTAGGCTTATAACTTTTTACCTTAAGCTAAAATTTTCCAACTCTTGAGTCCCTTATCATTCCCCACTGTTAGTATTAAACTATCTCATTTCTATGAGATCAGAACTTAGCATTGGACTGTCTGGTGGAGGTTTAGGAATATACTTAATTGCAGACCTACATAAGGAGGCACATTGTATGCCATAACAAGCTATGATACTGAAGAAAATGACAAGGATAAAAACAATAAATGTCTCTCAAAGACCAGGTATACTAGGCAGCCAGGAGGTTAGTTTAGACAAGTCAATACCAAAGAATCCCTCTCTCTGTTTTATATTGGACACTACATCATTTACTTGCTTTACCCTATGTTCTATGAGCTGTGAACTATCAGTTAAAATAGCAGAGTCCTTTAAATTCTTCACATCCATGATTATACCTTAAATGAACGTGGTCTATAGCTGCACAATTTTCCAATACTGCCTCTCTGACTTGTCCTAGTTCTTGACTAATGGCACTGATGGCTTGCAAGGTGGCATTCAAAGCTTTCACCATAGTGCAGGCTAATCTGCTTATTTCTACATTCAAATAGGTTACCATGGCTGGCATTACAAATATAGTTAAAAACACATACTCAGCAGGGCTAAAAAGGTGTAAGTCACTGATACAATTGGGTGTAAGGGAGATATCCTGTCTAACCTGGGTCAAGTGGGGCCTCTGAGGCATAAACACTGTCAGTTTTCCCAGAGAGCATGGTCTCCCAGAGCTGTTTGCTGGAACATAGGAATAGACGGTCATTCCACATGTAAGAAACCATCCTGTTGGCAGTTTAACATGGGCATAAGCATAAGGTACATCAGTGGTGGTGGTGTAATTCATCTTCACACCTGCTGAGAGCACAAGACAGTTTTAGTACAGTTGACAAAAGTTGCACACTCTCTAGCTGGGGCTACATTAGCAACTTTCAATTAAAACATTTCCCTGTTCTTTATAGTCACCACTGGTCCCCAATTATAAATAGAGTAGGTCATTTTCTTTTTGATATGCTTAAACACAGTATAATTTCTAAGGCTTTCCAAAGGAGTACAGACACCTACAAGACATAAAATGAAAGTTTGTTCAACATAAGTTCCTCTTACAAAGCAAAAGTCAGAAATATTCAGAACAATTTTTGCTAAATATACCCAAATATTTTCATCATGTTCGAAAGGAATAAGTCCATAATTCCTTGTCCATAACAAGGGGTTAAACAAGATGTAAAGAAAAGAACATAAGTCATTGTTTTCTAAAAATGACTTTCAGATCTTCCTCCAGTGCTTTCTTTATTCAGGTGTGATGAGTCAAAGGTTTTATTTCAGCCAGCTTCACCATGGTGGGGGTGGTGAGGAGTATGTCCCAAGGTCCAGTCCATTTTCCTCCTACTTGGTTTTCTGGAGATGCTGTCACCCAAATCTTGAGTAGCACTTTGTCTGCAGGCTTGAAGGAATGCAGCAAACCTGTGGGAGAGAAGTCTCTAATACAAGCAAGGTCATTCATCATAGCTAAGGTCTGACTTAAATGTTGTACATTTCCTTTACCTTCAGTTTTTTTATCTATATACATATCTCCGACCCCAACTGTGACCTGAAATGGCCACCTGTACACAATTTCATAGGGACTCAACTGAATCCTGCTTCAAGGAGCCACCCTTATCCTAAGCAGGGCAATAGGCAAAGCTCGATCCCAATGGAGATGAGTTTCTTGATGCAGCTTGGCTATATTTTTCTTCAAGGTATGATTCATCTTCTCTACCTTCCCAGAAGCCTGATGTCTCCATGCCATATGGAGTTTCCATTTGATTCCTAAAATTTACTAACTTCCTGTGTAATTTCTGAAATAAAAGCAGGTCTGTTATTATTCTGGATGCTGCCAGGCAGACCAAAGTGAGGGGTTATTTCCTTCAGTAAAGCTTTCACTGCCTCCAAGGATTTCTCCATTCCAGTAGGATATGCTTCTATCCATCCTGGAAAAGGTGTCAACAAAGACTAACAAATATTTCCACTCTCAGTCCCTTGGCATCTGAGTAAATTCTATTTGCCATTCCTCAAGTGGACACTGTCCTTGGTATTGCTTTCTTTTTTTTCCTTTGATAGGGTTCTGTTTTGGGGTTGTTCTTCCAGCACATAACACATCTAACAATTACTTTTCTTATGGCTTTAGAAATTCTAGGACCTGTGAGCCACAGTTTGACATAGGTGGTTAATGAGTTTCTTCCACAGTGTGTGCCTCATGCAAATACTTCATGACTGGATCTACTAAATGTTCAGGAAAACAATATAGCTCCTTTCTTATTCTTTTTCCATCCACTATGAGGACCTTCTTCATCAAAACCCCAGCCCTTAGCTTTCTCTAAGTCTGCAGTAGAATATTCAGGGTCAAATCATGACAAGTCCAGAACAGTTACCAAGGGTATCATAAACATTCCTTTAGCAGCCTGTTTTGCTGTCCATTCAGCCCGATTGCTTTCTCTAGCCACTTCAGTGTCCTCTTTCTGATGCCCCAGGCAGTGCCTAACTGCCGCCTGTAAAGGTACCTGAATAGCCCCTAATAATTTTTAAATTTCTGCTGCATGCTTAATTTTCTTTTTATTGGAAGTTAATAGTCCTCTTTCCTTCCAGATTTAACCATGTGCATGCAAAATCAAGAAAGCATACCTTGAGTCAGTGTACACATTCATTGTCTTTTCCTGCGACAATTCCAGCCACCTCGTCAGTGTGATCAGGTCACCTTTCTGAGCAGAGGTTCCTGGTGGCAAGGCCTTGGTCTCCAGTACTCCTTCAAGAGTCACAACTGCATACCCAGCCTTTCTGCTTCCTTTGTCCATATAACTGCTTCCATCTGTATAGAGAGTCCAGTCTGCTTCTTCTAAAGGATGGTCCTGTAAATCAATTCTGCTAGAATACACTTCATCAGTTATCTCAGCACAGTATGTATTAGCATAGCCAAGTCAGGCTCCTGAAGAAGAGAGGCAGGATTCAACTTACAGTTTTGAGGGAGACATTGGGATTGTTGAGAAGAATGGCTTGGTACTTGCCCATTCTTCCAGCAGTGAGCCACATATTTCCCTTTTGCTCCAGCAGGCTCAACACTTGCTAGGACACATAACTGACAGAGGTGGTCCCAAGGAAAACTTTTCTACTTCCTGCAAGAGGTCTCAGGTGGCTGGCACTCTTAAGCAGCCTGGCCACCCCGGGACAGTGTGATCTAATTTTCTTGACTATTATGTGATGGGATGCAAATGTCACTAAGCATTTGGGTGAGGAATCCTGGGGCAATGCCCCGTGTCTCACACACATATTATCGAGAGTGCTTCAGTAGGTTTGAAAGTCCCAAGGCCAGTGCACCTTCAGGGACTCAAAAGCCTGAGTGCACTCCTTTGTCCACTCTAAAGGGCTATATTCCAGTCCCTTCAGAGTCTCATAGTGGTTTAGCAATGAGCCCAAAGGTAGGACTCCAAATGTAGCAGTGGCTTGCCATCCCCAGGAATCTCCTTAACTATTTCCTGGTGTTGGGAGGGGTCCTCTGTGGACTTTGTTGTACCGCCTGCACCATACTCAGACTTTTCTGCTCTGGGACACCTTTCCCCATTCTCTCAAGAAGGCATCTCTTATAGTGCTCTAAGAGAGGAAGACCATCCCCATTAGGGTCCTGGTTCGGCTTGGACAGAGGTATTACCATGGAAGGGCCCAGAGCCCCATTTGGATTTTCTTGGTGCAACCTCTGAGCCTCTTCATTTGCCTTACCCAACACCAGCCTCTGCTCATCCCCCTTATTGAAGCAAAGAATTCAATGCGCATTGTATGTCTGCCCAATAGGGATGATGAGTGGCAAAAACTGACGCAACTGAATCGCTCATTTTATGAGGATCACCTCTAAAAGAAGGATTTGAGCTTT
Source organism: Phyllostomus hastatus (assembly GCF_019186645.2). Taxonomy (NCBI): domain Eukaryota; kingdom Metazoa; phylum Chordata; class Mammalia; order Chiroptera; family Phyllostomidae; genus Phyllostomus; species Phyllostomus hastatus. The sequence goes on from NW_025333703.1 coordinate 852,476, forward strand.
TCCAGTTTAACAGATCCAATGTAGAAAACAGAGTATGTGCCCAATAATATCCAGCTGGCTGGCCCTCTGGCCCTACTCCCATTGAAAGTCTCTGGAAAGGATATTACCCTGCCCTGGTAGGGGCTTTTCCTCCTCCAAATTTGGTTCCTTGACCAATTCAAGACAGGGGTGCCAGTTCAGGTGCACTTTCCCCATTTCCCTCATCCAAGTAGATCCCCTGGGGCTGTGAGAACTCTGACCAGCTTGCAGCAGTCAAAATATCTAAATCTTCCTGGTCCCTCTCCTTGGAGTTTCTGTCTTTCACATGCAAATTTCCTTTTCTCTGAGCCATTAACTTATTTTCTGTTTTGTTTTTAATGCTGCATCTTTATCATGTAAACAAAAAAACTTCTAAGTAAGGCATTTTGTCCCACTTCCCTGGTTTTTCAAAAAACAGTTCTAGTTACAATATAATACAGTAATTTAAAGGCCCATTCAATGACCCATGCTCTCCTGAGTCTAAATTATACAGGACACAAACAGAACAGTATTATAATAAAACAACATATGCTCTAGATATATGCTCATAAGTCGAAGAATTACTCAGAACTGGCCCAGAAGGGCTGTTTCCTGGAATGGAGGCTTTCCCCCGCATTCTACCAGATGGAGCTCCAAACAGTGGGTACCCAAACCACATTGGATGTTCTTTTTCAGACTGAACTCTGTAACCCAGAAAGGTACCTTTACCAGATGACCTAAGTTGTGACCTGGATTTTAACCTGAACCAGAAAGCACAACGATTCAATCAAACATGACAAATGATGAGAAGTGCTGGGACTGAGGGGGGAGAATCCCCAAGTGAAATTTTTGACAGGAGAGACCTGGTTCTTCTTGCTGATGCATGTAAAGAATTACATATCAGCAAATCTAGTAGTATGTAATCAGTTTATTAGTGGCCTGTTCCCATGGAAGAGAGCAGGACTGGGTAGAGTAGGGGGGTAAAAGACAAAGTTTCAGGGCAAAGCAGGGTGACATAAGCAAGAGCGGCTGAAGATCAGGGTGGCAAGCCCCTGGGAAGCCTGAGGCTGGGTGGCCAGAGGCCCAATGGCCTGAGAGCCAAGAGCACCCCGAGCCCCTGAGAGAGAGTCCTTTGTTCTCAGGACTTATATAGTTGGTGGGATAGGAGGAAAAAAAGTTAAAGTTACAAATTGATTAATGGGTAGATGTGCTGCCAGCTTTCCTGGGGGAATGTGACTACCCAAACTTAGGTATGTGTGGGGGTCTGTTAGCCCGAATCTTTATCTTGCTCCAGACCCCATTTGTTCATCTTGTTGTAAAACAAATACGTGACAGGAGGCAGCTAGTTAAAACTGGGGCACTTTCCAAAGTTATTTATGGGCTCTTTCTGTAAGCATCAGGGACTCCCTCATAAAACAGATAGTGACCAGAGGTAGGCAATTAACCAAAGTTGTTTTATGGGCTCTTTCTTTGGGCACTGTGGACCCTCTCCCACATTCAGGCCTTGGGATGAAAGCACAGTTTGAAGGCTTTCTTTCCCAGATAGTGGAAATGCTACATAGAATTTCAACGACTTCCCTTCTTTCTTGCTAACATAGTGTCTCTTGTGATGTTGGAACGCCTGGCAATATTATCAGAACAGGCTCAGGACTGCTGAGTTAGTTAGCATGTGAGACTTGTCTCATTCTCCTCCCTGCCTGTTTACTATTTATTCTACCTAATTGGTAAAAGGCGTTTCCTGGCAACCAGGGTGCTAAATGCTGGCCAGTGACAGTATTGCAGTCTCAGAGTTCTTCCCATGCTGTCTCCTGCCTCAAAATCACTTGGCAGCTGCTTGGGATTCTCCAAATCCAAACCTCCGGGGCCTCTCAGCCCAGGCAGCCAATGGGACTCCCCACCAAATACCTAGACTTACCAGAGAGTCCCAAAGTCTGTCCCAGAATGGAGTCGCCAAAATATAACACCAGAGAAGAGACTGGCATTCAGGCTGCCTGTCACTACCAAACCCAATAACCAATGACAGTGATCGAATCTTCACGGGCACTTCTCAGGTGGCCCTCGATCTGACAAGACAACAGGCTCATACCCTAACAGACCACCTTGCATTCTCTTTCCAGGCCAACGTTTTTATACCAGGCAATAAACAAGGTGTAGTGGGGGTTTGAGATGCAGGAAAGATTAGGTGAAAGAAGCTGCAACATTCCTGTCCTGGGCAGTTAGCTGTTCCCAGAGATGGATGGTCCTCTGTCCCTCCCTGGAACACAATGGCTGGGATGCTTCCACTTGTCCCCAGGCAGTAATCTTTAGCAGTGCCCCAGGAAGTCAGCTGTTTTCCCAGGAGCCAGGACTGGCCTTATCTGTAGTTTCTGAAACAAAAACTTTAACATATACATTACTTGCTAGGCTTATAACTTTTTTACCTTAAGCTAAAATTTTCCAACTCTTGAGTCCCTTATCAGTATGGAATTCAAATAATCAGTTTCTGTTTCTCTCTCCCTGTCTTTTTTCCGTTTTTTCTCTTGCTCTCTAATTGTCCATATCACAAATTTACTTTCTGTAATTTTACTGTTGGATGAAATCATATTTTGTATCAAGTGGAAGAAAAGTAAAGGATTCTGGAAAGAATATATTGTTATAGTCTTGCATGACAAAATGAACCATAAGTCTTTTGATCATTACTTTCTTTTTTAACTGTTTGCATGTTAAGATTAATAGGGTTAAATATATTGAACTTATTAAGATGAAACCAGAAAAGACACTGGCATTTGGGCTGCCTGTCACTACCAAATCCAATAAAGAACGACAGCGATTGAATGTTTGTGGGCGCTTTATTCAGATGGCCCTCAATCTGAGAAGACAACGGGTTCACACCCAAAAGAACTGCCTTCCCTTTTCTTTCCAGGTCAGACTATTTACAACAGGGAATAAACAAGGTGAGGTGAGGGGGTTTGAAATTCAGGGAGAATTAGGTGAAAGAGACTGCAGCATTCTTGTCCTGGGCAGTTAGCTGTTCCCAGAGATGAATGGTCCTCTGTCTCTCCCTGGAACACAATGATCTGGATGGTTCCACTTGTCCACAGGTCGTAATCTTTACCAGTGCCCCAGGAGGACAGCTGTTCTCCCAGGAGCCAGGATGAGCCTTATCTATCTGTGGTTTCTGAAACCAAATCTTTAACATATACATTATTTGCTAGGGTTATAACTTTTTACCTTAAACTAAAATTTTCCAACTCTTCAGTCCCCTATCAAAAATAACATTACAACTGTCAAAATTGATGTTTTATTTTTAAATTTAATTTAACTTAATTTTAATTGTTGTTCAAGTACAACTTTCTATCTTTTACTCCCATCCCAGCCCACCCACCGAGCCTTCCACACCTCCCTCCCATTTCTACCTGCCCCTAGTTTTTGTCAATGTGTCCTTTACATATATTCCTGTAAACCCTTCCCCTTTTCCATTGAATTTCCCTCCCCTCTCCCCTCTGGACACTGTCAACCTGTTCTCTATTCCAGTGTCTTTGGTTATATTTTGCTTGTTTCTTTGTTTTGTTGTTTGGTTTCCTATTAAAGGTGAGATCATATGTTATTTGTCTTTCACTGCCTGGCTTATTTCATTCAGCATAATGCTTTCAAGTTCCATCCATGCTGTTGCAAAGGGTAGGAACTCCTTCTTTCTTTCTGCTGCATAGAATTCCATTGTGTAAATGTACCATAATTTTTTTTATCTATTCATTTACTGATGAACACCTAGGTTGCTTCCAACACTTGGCTATTGTAAATTGTGCTGCTATGAACATTGGGTGCATAGGTTCTTTTGGATTGCTGTTTCAGGGTTCTTAGGATATAATCCTAGCAGTGGAATTGCTGGGTCAAAAGGCAGATCCATTTTTAGTTTTCTGAGGAAGTTCCATACTGTTTTCCATAGTGGTTGTACCAGTCTGCAATCCCATCAACAGTGCACTAGGACACCTTTTTCTCCACAACCTTCCAACACTTGTTGTTTGTTGCTTTGTTTATGATGGCCATTCTAACTGGTGTGAGGTGGTATCTCATTGTGGTTTTAATTTGCATCTCTCTGATAGCTAGCGATATTGAGCGTCTTTTCATGTGTCTCTGAATCCTCTGTATGTCCTCCTTGAAGAAGAATCTGTTCAAGTCCTTTGCCCATTTTTTAATTGGGTTGCTTATCTCCTTAGAGTGGAGTCGTGCAAGTTCTTTATATATTTTGGAGATTATTAAATCCTTCTCTGAAGTATCATTGGCAAATGTGTTTTCCCATACAGTTGGTTCTCTTTTTAGTTTAATACTGTTTTCTTTAACTGTGCAGAAGTTTTTTATTTTGATGAGATCCTATTTGTTTATTCTTTCCTTTATGTCCCTTGCTCTGGGGAACATATCAGTAAAAATGTTGCTGACTGAAATGTCTGGGATATTCCTGCCTATGTTCTCCTCTAGGACTTTAATAGTGTCCTGGCTTATATTTAAATCTTTTATCCACCTTGAATTTATTTTTGTGTATGGTGTAAGTTGGTGCTGGAGTTTCATTTTTTTGCTCATAGCTGTCCAGTTCTCTCAACACCATTTGTTGAAGAGGCTATTGTTACCCCATTTTATGTTGCTTCCCCCTTTGTCAAATATTAATTGACCTTAGAGACTTGGGTTTATTTCTGGGTTCCCTGTTCTCTTCCATTGGCCCATGTGCCTGTTTTCATGCCAGTAGTAGGCTGTTTTGATTATAGTGGCCTTGTAATACAGTTTGGTATCAGGTATTGTTATCCCTCCTACTTTGCTTTTCTTTCTCAAAATTGCAGCAGCCATTTGGGGTCATTTATGGTTCCATATAAATTTTTGAAGTGTTTGTTCTATGTCTGTGAAATATGCCATTTGTACTTTAATAGGTATTGCATTGAATCTGTAAGTTGCTTTGGTAGTATGGACATTTTGATGATGTTAATTTTTCCAATCCATGAAAACGGTATATGTTTCCATTTGTTTGTGTCTTCCTTCGTTTGTTTCTTCAGCATTGTGTAGTTTTCTGCATACAGGTCTTTTATCTCCTTGGTTAGATTTATTCCTAGGTATTTTATTTTTCTTTTTGCCATATCAAATGTGATTTTTTTCATTGATTACTGCTTCTGTTGTTTCATTGTTGGTGTACAAAAATGCCTTTGACTTCTGGATATTGACTTTGTATACTGCTGTTTTCCAAAATTTGTTTATTAGGTCAAGAAGTTCTTTGGCAGAGTCTACAGGATTTTCTCTATACACTATCATACCATCTGCAAACAATGACAGTTTTGTTTCCTCCTTTCCAATTTGGATGCCTTTTATTTCCTTTTCTTTTCTGATCACTGTGGCTAAAACTTCCAATACTGTACTGAATAGAAGTGGTGAAAGTGGACAACCTTGTCTTGTTCCTGATCTTTGTGGAAAAGATTTTAGTTTTTGCCCATTGAGTATGATGTTGGCTGTAGGTCTCTCATATATAGCCTTTATTATGTTGAGGAATGCTCCCTCTATTCCTACTTTGTTGAGTGTTTTTATCATAAACTGGTGCTGTACTTTATCAAATGCTTTTCCCACATCTATTGATATGATCATGTGATTTTTGTGTTTGCTTTTGTATGTGATGTATTACATTCACTGCTTTGCGAATATTGAATCATCCTTGCATCCCTGGGATGAATTCCACTTGGTCATGGTGTATGATCTTTTTAATGTATAGCTGAATGCAGTTTGCCAGTATTTTGTTGAGGATTTTAGCATCTATGTTCATCAGTGATATTGGTCTGAAGTTTTCTTTCTTTGTTGTGTCTTTATCTGGTTTGAGGATTAGGATGATGCTGGCTTCATAAAAAGGGTTTGGGAGTCTGGATTCTGGATCCATGGATTCGGGAGTCATCATTCTGGATTTTTTTTGAATAGTCTGTGAAGGATAGGGGTTAGCTCTTCCTTAAATACTTTGTAGAATTCTCCTGTGAAACCATCCAGACATGGACTTTTGTGTGTTGGGAGTTTTTTGATTACTGTTTCAATTTCTTCTGCTGTTATTGGTCTCTTCAGGCTTTCTGCTTCTTTATTGAGTTTTGGAAGATTATATTTTTCTAGAAATTTGTCCGTTTCACCTAGGTTTTCGATTTTTTTTTGGCATACAGTTCTTCATAGTAATTTCTTACAATCCTTTGTATTTCTTTGGTGTCAGTTGTAATCTTGCCTCTTTCATTTCTGATCATGTTTATTTGGATCCTCTCTCTTTTTTTCTTGATGAGTCTGCTTAAAGGCTTGTCGATTTTGTTAATCTTTTCAAAGAACCAGCACCTGGATTCGTTGATCCTTAGAATTGTGCTTTTAGTCTCTGTGTCATTTAATTCTGCTCTGATCTTGGTTATTTCCTTCCTTCTACTTGCTCTGGGATGTCTTTCTTGTTGTTCCTCGAGTTCTTTTAGGTGTAGAGTTAGGTTGTGTGTTTGAAATGTTTCTATCTTTTTTAGGTAGCCCTGTATCACTATGGAGTTTCCTCTCAGGACTGCCTTTGCTGTGTCCCATAACTTTTGGATTATTGTGAGCTCATTTTCGTTTGTTTCCAGAAACTTTTTGATTTTTTCCCTAATTTCATTCTTGACCCATTCATTGTTTAATAGCATGCTGTTTAATCTCCAGGATTTTGAGTGTTTTGGATTTTTTTCCTTGGGGTTGGTTTCTAGTTTCAGTCCCTTGTAGTCAGAGAAAATGCTCGATAAGATTTCAATTTTCTTGCATTTGTTGAGGCTTGTTTTGTGTCCTATCATGTCGTCTATGTTTGAAAATGTTCCATGTGCATTTGAGAAGAATGTGTATTTTGCTTCTTTGGGATGGAGGGCTCTATATATACATCAGTTAAGTCCATTTGATCTAGGGCATAGTTCAGTGCCACAATACCTTTGTTGATATTTTGTTTGAAACATCAGTCCATTTTTGACAGTGGAGTGTTAAAGTCCCCCACAATAATTGTGTTGCTTTCAATATCTTTCTTGAAGTCCTCTAAGATTTTCTTTATGTATTTGGGTGCTCCTGTGTTGGGTGCATATATGTTTACAATATTTATGTCTTCTTGGTGGATTCTTCCCTTGAGCATTATGAGGTGGCTTTCTGGGTCTCTCTTTATGGCCCTTTTTTTGGAAGCCTATTTTGCTGATATGAGCTTTGCTACCCCAGCTTGCTTTTTCCTGTTTGTTTGTTTGGAAAATTTGTTTCCAGCTCTTCACTTTCACTCTGTGTAGGTCTTTTATCCTGAGGTGGGTCTCTTGTAGGCAGCATATGTGTCGGTCATGCTTTCTTATCCATTCAGCTATTCTATGTCTTTTGATTGGAGCATTTAATAATGTACATTTAAGGTTATTATTGATAGGTACTTATTCATTGCCATTTGTGTACATGTGTTCCTCTCTCTCTTTCTCTCTTTTCCTTCCTTTCCTGAAAGCAGTCCTTTTAGCATCTCTTGCAGAGCTGGTTTGGTGGAGGTGTATTCTTTTAGACTTCTTTTGTCTGGGAAGCTCCTTATTTGGTTTCTATGTTGACTGAGAGCCTTGCTGGGTAAAGTAGCCTTGGTTGCAAACCTCTGGTTCTCATTACTTGGAATATTTCTTGCCATTCTCTTCTAGCTTGGAGCGTTTCTATTGAGAAGTCACCTGCTAGCCGTATTGAGGCTCCCTTGTATGTTACTTCCAGTTTCTCCCTTGCTGCTTTTAAGATTCTCTCTTTGTCTTGGTATTTTGCCATTTCAATTATGATATGTCTTGAAGTGGGCCTCTTTGGGTTCCTCTTGGTTGGGACTCTCTGTATATCCTGGATTTGTGTGACTTTTTCTCTCATCAAATTAGGGAAGTTTTCCACCGTTACTGTTTCAAATAGGTTTTCTATCCCTTGCTCTTCTTCTCCTTCTGGTATTCCTATTATACAGATATTATTATGTTTCATATTGTCTTGCATTTCTCTTCATCCCTCTTCATTTTTCTCAGGCTCTTTTCCTTTTCTTGCTCTTTCTGGGTGTTTTCTTCTACTTTGTCCTCTAGCACGCTGATCTGATCTTCTGCTTCATCAATCCTGCTTTTCATTCCTTCTACTGTGTTCTTCAGTTCAGGAATTGTATTCTTCATATCCTCTTGGCCCTTGTTGATAGTTTCTATTTCGTTTTTCATGTTGATATAGTTTGCAGTGAGTTCATTGTAGCTTCCCTGTAGTTTTTGGTAGCTCATTGTGAGCTCATTGAGCTTCCTGATAATCATTTCTTTGAACTCAATATCTGATAGTTGAGTTGCCTCTATTTCATTTAGCATTCTTTCTGAGGCTTTCTCCTTTCCTTTCATTTGGGGGTTGTTTCTTTGTCTTCCCATTGTTTGTGAGACTCTTCTTGTTATCCTCAGCTTCTTAAATTGATCCGTTCTGGCTCCCAAGGTTTATGGTGTGAACTTCTGTGGTAGAATGACTGAGATTCAGTGATGAAATCTCGTTGATCTCCAGAGCTCACCGGTCTTGGGCTATAGTTTAAGTTGGCTCTGTATTTGTCTTTGGGTTTTGATTGTTGTTGGGTCTTTCTTTGGTGGGTCCTTCCCACCAGCTGGATAAATGAGTGTTACTCTGTCCACCACCTCTTGTATTTTGTTTTGCTGGTGAAGGCAGGTGTGTTGAAGCTGGTTCTTTTGTGTGTACAAGGTTTTGAGGATTCTCCCTTGCTCTTGTTCAGTTGTTTGTACTGGGTAGTGTCTTCACTATTTAGTTGTATTTCCAGTAGTTCCTATATTGAGGTTTGTGTGGTTTCCACTCCCTCCTTCACCTTCTTCTGTTGTTATCTGTTAGTAGTTCCTTTTTTTGTTGGGTTTCTTCTTCCAGTGGGTATCCTGGTGTTCACCCCTTCCATCTACTCTTTTTTGTGATCAGTTGGAGGGGAAGGCAAAATGGTTTAAGACAGCAAGAGAGTATTCTATGATATTTACAGTAGCAGCCAGTAGAGAAGAGATAGGAGATCCTTTGGCTATGTATAGTGTTCACCATGATCTTCCACCCAACTAGGTGATTTTTAGAAACGATGGAAAGAAGATAAGACTCTTGTTGGGGAAGAAAGGATTGTGAGTTGGATCTAGAAAGCAGTGAGGTTTTGGGAGGTCAGATTCTGAGGTAAGGTGAGAGTAAAGGATAGTAAATAGGTATAGTATGTCAGGGAATAGAGTTAACCACTACAGTTACAGAGTTCAGGAAACTGTGAAGTGGGCTAAGATCTGGGAGGGGTGTTGTGAAGTATTTACAATTATATGGAACAGCTTTTACTTACAATAATATTAGAGCAAAAATCATATGACATAATCTATGTGATCTGGATAACAAGAATAGGGAGTATAGGACTTTGAGTAATATACTAATGGGACACAAGTGAAGTGAAGGTCAGTAAATTAGCAATACACTATGAAAGTGATATTAGGGAAAACCTGTCCAATGATATAATATAACCAGACAAGCAAAGCAGACTATACAGAAAGAAGAGGAATACAAAAATAATATTAAAATAAAAGATGTAAGAATAATGGAAAAATAATACTAATACTAATACGCAATAACTTGCAGGTTCTCTGTAATAGCAGAGTGAAATCTGTCTCCCTGTCGCAGCTGTTGTGATGCCCCTTCTTTGGGTCTAACTCTGGTCTTTTCACAGTTCCAGGTTTTTTTGTTTTTGGTTTTGTTTTTTTTTTTTTGGTCTCACTTTGTAGATATTAAAAAAAGAAAGGCAGATGAAGGAAGGAAGAAGAGATAAAATTGGAAGGAAAGGAAGAAGGAATAAAGCAAGAAAGAAGGAAAGAGCAAAAAGGAATTGAAAGAGAAAAAATAATAAAAATTTAAAAATGAAATAAAAAAATTAAAATAGAATAAAATTAAAAAGCTTCTTGGTTTCAAAGTGTCCAAACTGATTTTTCTGGTCTTGCTGGTTGCAGCAGGCTGAGGGGGGATGGCTCTTCTTCCTTCCTCATCTGCACTCAGTCAGCCACATGCACTCTCCAGGGAGCTATCCTAGCACCTCTCCCCTGCACCTTGGGTATGGGATCCAGGCCTTTTCCAGTGGTTACCACTGTGGGCTGGGGTGAGGGCGTGCATGTGCTTGGCCAGGCTGCCTTAACCTATCCAGTGCTATGGGGGTGTGCAGGGTCTTCTGCATAGCCCTCCACACAGCCTCGGGATCGCTGCCCAGCTGGTTGGCAGGGAGGCCAGAGTGATTTTTGTAGGAGAATTCCCCAAACAGTGTCTGTCTTTTCACTTTTTCTTTTTGAGAAATTCCTCCTACTCAAGCCTGCCACTCCGAACAGTGGCCTGGCCTCTCCCACAGCCCAATTCTCCAGCCAGACCAGTGACTATGGGGGTCAGGGCCCATCACTGTGCGACTCTCAACTCTGCCAGTGTCCACAGACTCCAGGATGCTCACAGCCCCTGTGTGTTTGCTAGGAACCGGGTTTCTCCCAGTGCTGCTCAGATCTTGTTTGGCTGGGGAAGGAACAGTTGCCCCGGCTGTCTCCCAAGGACTCTGTGGCAAACCCAGCAGCGGGCACCAAGCCTGGGGCTGCAGCCCCCCTGGACTCTGCACTGGTCCCTGGGACCTTATTGTCCTGAAGCACTCTCCTTACCGTCTGGTTTTTCAGTTCTGCTACAATTTTTGTTCTCTTATTTTCATATATGCTGAAGTACTATTGGTTGTTTTCTCTTTTACTCTGTAGATCAGCTAGGATTTTCTACCGTGTGTAGGAGAAAGTGGAATCTGCTCCCTTCTATCCTGACACCATCTTCCTCCTGTCCAAAATTGATGTTTTAGATATGTAGCAAATTAATTGGTTGCATTTTAGTTTGATGTAATGAATAAAGATGGCAAATTAATATACAGGTATGTGATGCACTAAAATACTCTAGTAGAGGATGGATACAACTGCGGCATAGTCTTTATCAGTACTTCTGTCTTCAAGAGAATTAAGACAATAGTACAAGTTATTTGGGTATATTTGGAGGTATTTTGGAGATAGATTTTAATTCAAACCACCCTTGTTTAGTAGCTGAGTACTTGGGACTGTCACCTAATCTTGTAGTCAATTTTCTCATCTAAAATACCTGCTCAACAGGGTTGTTGAGATGCTCTCAGTGTCTGCGGATCCCTCTTCTTTCTTAAGCTCATGCTTGAATTTTAAGAGAGTGAATGGGCCTAAACTTACACAGTTTTATGTTTTTAAACAAAATTTTACTTAATTTATTGGGGTGATATTAGTCAATACAATTATGTAGGTTTCAGGGTACAATTTTGTAATACACCATGTGTATATTAGAAGAAAAAAAAAAGCCTCCTGCTGAGTTTAAACTGCCCAAGCAGGTTCTGCTCTTCTTCCTGGATGCTGTAGGCCAAGTAGGGCTGGGCTCCATTTTTCTTCCTTTCTTGTGTTTCTGTGTTGGAGGCTCCATCTGGACTATAATATTCACAGGTGTCCAGCCTCTAACCCAAGTCCTCAGAGCTCTGTGTGGCCCTCACTGTCAGTGTGTGCCAGGCCAGTGCCTTTAATCCACTTCATTGTTTCACCCATTCATTAGTCTGTGAGGTGCACCAAGTGGGAGCAACTCACACTCCTTCTCTCTCTTTGCTGGCTTGGGCCCTGCCTGTGCACAAAGTCCCTTCAGGGCAGTTTAGTTCCCCTATTAAATTAAATATCTCTGGGGACTACTACCCCTCTGAGCTCCCACTGCCCCCCTTCATCAGTCTGTGAGATGCCCTGGTTTGGAGCAAATCCCCTCTCAGCATCCTCCCCTCCCTCTTCACTGGTGGGGGGGGGGAGCTGTGGGGCAGGGAGCCAGTCCTTGCACAGCAGCTGAGAGCCATTTTTGAGTAAATTTCCCTTGGATGCAGTCAGCCCTTCTTAGCAAGCATCCGGCTTTTCACACAGCCCAATTCTGACTGTTCAGAGACTATCTGGGTCATGGTCAGTCATGGCCCAACTCTTCTGCCATCTCCAGGTGTCACCCAGCTCCCCAATTTATCTGGTACTGTCCCAGCCATCGACCACAGTCCCAGCCTGAGAGTACAGCCTCTGTGTGTCTCCCACTGCATCTTTATCTCCACAGTGACTTCAAGACTTCAAGCATCCAGGTATCTCCTAGTGCAGGACTGGCCTCCCTGCTCTGAGAGGAGAGGATGCTGTGAAGTTACAATCTCTGACTCAGCTCTCCTCCAAAGCTCCTGCAGGGCAGCCATGGTCCTAGGTGCAGGCCCTGGGGACCTTCCCGTGGGCCTACTCAACCTCCTTACCATCCATTTTTAAATGTCCTCTATAATCTTTGGCTTCCATACTTCATATAAGCTGGGATTCTGTTGGCTGTTCACTCTGTTCTTCAGAGGATCAACTAGGTGTCCCAGTTGGGTGCATGAGCAAGTGGGTTCAGCTCCCACCTACCTCACTGTCATCTTCAAAGTCCTCCATCATCTGTATATTGTATTGTGTGTTCAACACCCAAAGTCAAGTCTCCTTCTGTCACCATTTATCCCCTCTTTATCCTCTTCTACCTCCCCCCACCTCCCTTGCCCTCTGATAATCATAATACTGTGCTGTGTGTCTATGAAGTTGTTTTTTCTTTGCTTTTCATTTATTCATTATTTTAACCCAATTCCCTAACACCCCTCCCCTCTGACAGCTGTCAGTCTGTTCTCTGTATCTATTAGTCTGTGTCTATTTTGTTTGTTAGTTAATTTTGTTCATTAGATTCCATGTATAAGTGAAATCATATGATATTCATCTTTCTCTGACCAGCATATTTTACTTAGCACGATGCTGTCCAGGTCCATCCATACCGTAGCAAAAAGTAAGATTTCTTTTTTTACAACCAAGCAGTATTCCATTGTGTAAATGCACAACAGCTTTTTTTTTTAGTATTTTATTGTTCTATTACTATTGTCCTAATTTTCCCCCATTGCTCTCCACTGCCCTGCACACCATTTCCTCCCACAGTCAATCCCTACCCTGTTGTCCATGTCTATGGGTCATTCATACATGTTTCTTCACTAGTCCGTTTCCTTTCTTTCCACCCTTACCCCCACCCCCTCCCCTCTGGTCACCGTCACTCTGTTCCTTGTTTCCATACCTCTCATTCTATTTCGCTCATTTGTTTATTTTGTTCATTAGGTTCCTCTTATAGGTAAGAGCATATGGTGTTTGTCTTTTGCCTGCTGGCTTATTTCACTTAGCATAATATTCTCCAGTTCCATCCATGCTGTTGCAAAGAGTAGGAGCTCCTTCTTTCTTTCTGCTGTGTAGTATCCCATTGTGTAAATGTACCACAGTTTTTTGATCCACTCATTTACAAATGGGCACTTAGGCTGTTTCCAGCACTTGGATATTATAAATAATGCTGCTATGAACATAGGGGTATATAGGTTCTTTTGAATTGGTGTTTCAGAATTCTTAGGGTATAATCCCAGCGGTGGATTATCCACTCATCTATTGATGGGCAGGCACTTGGGCTGCTTCCAAATCTGAGCTATTGTAAATAACACTGCAATGAATATAGGGGGCATATATTCTTCCAAATTAGTGTTTTGGCTTTCTTCGGATGAATTCCTAGAAGTAGAACCACTGGGTGATAAGGCCATTCCATTTTTAATTTTTTGAGGAAACTCCATACTGTTTTCCACAGTGACTGTACCAATCTGCATTCCTACCAACAGTGCACAAGGATTCCCTTTTAGTTGAATTCCCTAAAGGAATCCCTTTAGTTGAGATTCCAGAGGTATACTAAGCTGTAAATTTTCCCCATAAGAAGTATGGTGTCTCATACACCTGCTTGGCTCCAAAGCCCAGAGCACAAGAGCTGGGAAAAGGCATCCATGTTACATCTGGCTGTGAAAAACAGCAGATATTTTGTTTGCCAGGGAGAGACAGGATCCCTCTAGAGACAAAAGAGTCCTCTTAAAGGACTAGTGTAAAAATCTTGTTTGGAGCTACTCACCCTGGGTTCTGGCAGAGGGAGGTCAGAATGGACTAGAGTTGTGTGAGGAAAGACTAGGGTTTGTAGCTCTGGGGTAACAGCTGAAGGGATACCACCAGAAACTTTGTGATGGGTCCTTCTCCCACACTACAGACACTATCTTTCTTGAGTGGAGTGCTCTCTTCCTTATGGTATCAGCCTGGGGGAATGCAATAGCCCCACCTCTGGATTCCCTATTGCTTCACCCTTCTAAGCTCAAGCCCTGCTGAGGATTCAGCTGCCCAGGCTGGAGTGTAGAGATGTGGCTTTGGGGTGGGGGCCATTCATCCACCTACCATTACCTGCACCTACCCCTCATTGGAGATCTGCTAGCCCCACCCTCTGGACTGCTAGCAACCCCACCATCCTGAATCCTGGTAGCTGACATTGAAATGCACCAGAGTTCCTCCAAAGAGGCCCCAGAACAGACATACCCAATGGTCATCTTCACACAACATCAGAGTAGGATCCAATTAGCCTCACAAGTGATATATCCAAAAAGAGATCTCAATAGGCACCAGATCCTTTTAGGGCAAAAATATGCTTCATGTTTTCAGCACCTGCACAGCAGCCCATTCACTCTGGTCAAAGTCAATCTACACAGTCAGCCAGCCCAAAATTTGACCCCACCAACAACTGGCGCAATAGCAGTCAAGACAATTACAACAGGAAGACTCACATAACCCACAAAATAGGTATTCCTCAAATACCCTGCTCAAGTGACCAAGGAAATCATGCCATTGGGTCCCACAGGACACCTACTACTTATGGCTGTCCTACCAAGACTGGAAGACAAAGCTGATCTACCTAATAATACATAGATACAAACACAAAGGGACAGCCAAAATGGGGAGACAAGGAAACATGCCCCAAATGAAAGAACATGAGAAATCTCCAGGAAAAAAAAAACACAGCTAAATGAAATGGAGGCAAGTATATTAGCAGATACAGAGTTCAATAAATGGTTATAAAGATAATCAAGGAAATTAGTGAAAACTTCAGGAACTTAGAACTTCAGCAGCATAAAGAAAAAACATAGAAACTATGAAAAAACAGAGATGAAAAGTATAACATCTGGAATGAAGAATAGTCTAGAAAAAATAAACAGTAGGTTAGAGGAAGCAGAGAACTGAATCAACAATTTGAAAGACAAGGTGTCAGAAAACTCTCACTCAAAGCAGCAAAAAGAAAAATTAACTTTAAAAATGAGGATAGTGTAAGGAATATTTGAGAAAACATGAAGTGCAACAACATTTGCATTATTTGGATATCAGAAGGAGAAGAGAGAAGGCAAGGTATTGAGAACCTATTTGAAGAAATAATGGCTGAAAACTTTTCTAACCTGGTGAAGAAAAAGGAGACAAAAGTCCAGGAAACAGAGTCCCAAACAAGAAGAACTCAAAGAGGTCCACACAAAGACACATTATAATTAAAGCAGCAAAGGTTAAAGACAAAGAGAGAATCTTAAAAACAGTTAATACAATTACATACAAAGGGAGCCCCCATAGGACTGTCAGCTGACTTCTTAACAGAAACATTTCAAGCCAGAGGTATTAGCATGAAATATTCAAAGTGATAAAAGGCAAGGACCTCCAACCAAGTCTATTTTACCCAGCAAAGTTATCATTTAAAATGGAAAAAGAAATGAGGAGCTTTGCAGACAGACCTAAAGGAGCTCATTATTTCCAAATCAGTATTGCAAGTAAAAGTTTAAAGGGCGTCTTTAAAAAGAAAAAAAAAATAGAGGAAATGGTTATAAAAATTAAAATGGCAAAATAAAATTTAAAGTATTGACATTTATGTAACTTTAATGTAAATGGCTTCAATGTTTTCATCAAAAAACATAGGGAAGCTGAATGGATATGAAAGAAGACCTATATAGAGGGAAGGGAAAAGTAGGTTTACAGTGTGAGTTAACAAAACAGATTTATTCTTGTATTATTATTTATTAATTATTGTATTATTTTCCATACCCAAAACTGTAAACCTACCTTTTCCTATCTCTGTATATGCTTCCTATAATGGACCCATCTCAGAAAAAATACAAACACTTTAAGAGTAAAGTGATGAAAAAGATATTTTATGCAAGTGAAATTTTTAAAAAGCTGGGGTAGTAATGCATATATCAGACAAAATAAACTTTAAAACAAAGGCTTTCATAAGAGGCAAAGAAGGATACTACATAATGATAAAGGGAGCAATCCAACAAGAGGATATAACTCTTGGAAACACATTCATGCATCAAACATAATATACAAAGCAAATCTTAATGAGCATAAACGGAGAGATCTACAGCAACAGTCATTGTCAGAGATTTAACACCCCATGACATAAATGCATAAATCTTCCAGAGGGGGGAGAAAAAGAAACCAGCAGGCTTAAATTTCACAATAGACAAGATTTAACTGATATATTCAGAGCACTTCACCCCAAAGCAGCAGAATATACATTCTTTTCAAGGTCACAGGAAACATTTTCTAGGATAACTATAGGTTAGGACACAGAACAAGTCCTAACAAATCTTAAAAAACTGAAATCATATTAAGCATCTTATCTCATCATAATGGAATAGAAAGCAATCCCAAGAAAAACAACTGAAAATCACACAAAGACATGGAAGCTAAATAATATGGGCTGAAAAGGAGATCAAGAAAGAAATTAAAAGGTACTTTGAAATAAATGAAAAGGAGAACAAAACAACCCAAAAATCTATACAACACAGAGAAAGGAGTCCTAAGAGGGAAATTTATAACATTACTTCAAGAAGAAAGAGAAAGTCTCAAAAAAAAATCTAACTTTACAGTTAAAGATACCACAAAGAGAACAAACAAAACCCAAAATGAGTAGAAGAAAGGAAATGATAATGATAAAAAAAGAGATGAAATAAAGTCTAAAAAACTCAAAAATCAATGAAACCAAGAGCTGGTTCTTTGAAAAGATAAACAAGATTTGGAAACCTTTAACATACTCTCCAAGAAAAAAATAGAAAAGATCCAAATAAATAAAATCAGAAATAAAAGAGGAGAAGTAACAACTAACACTACAGTGATACAAAAGATTGTAAGAAAATATTATGAATGAATACATGCTAACAAATTGGACAAAATGGATAAATTTCTACAAATGCACAATCTTCCAAAACTGAATCAGGAAGAATCATAACACCTGAACAGACCAATTACAACTAATGAAATTGAAGCAGTAATTAAAAAACTTTCAGAAAACAAAAGTCTTGGACCAGATGGCTTCACAGTTTAATTTTACCAAACATTCAAAAAAGACCTAACACCCATCTGTCTCAAACTATTCAAAAAAATTCAAGAGAAGGGAAGAATCCCAGGCTCATTTGATGAGGCCAGCATTACCCTAATTTCAAAACCAGATAAAGGCACTACAAAGAAAGAAAATTATAGGCCAATATCCCTGATAAATATAAATGCTAAAATCTTCAATAAAATATTAGCAAACTGTATCCAACAATAAATTTCAAAGATCAGGCACACTCCCCCTCCTGGGAACATACCTGACACATACACCAGCCCGCAGTGTCCGTGGCATTATGGATGAGATATGAGATAAATTTGCATGGACTGCTGAGTTCTGTGGAGGAAAAGGGATGTGCCTCTCAAGGGGCGGGTGCCTCAGAGTGGCCTGGCAACTCTCTCAAGAGGAGAGTGCCCTGATCCTTCCCTTCACATGTTTTTATTGGCTTTTAAATTGCACAGGAATACAGGTAAAATTCATTAATTATTGTCAGACAGTAAGAATCAAACAATAGATAGCATACAAAGAACTACGAGGGCTTATTCTGAGTCAGGGTCTGTTAGCTAAAGGGCTACAAAACTTTGGGAAACAAACTCATTTCCTGCTCGGACTTTCATCATTTAATTGAGAGCATTCTTAGTGAAGCAGGTTTCACAGGAGTTTATGTATTCTTTCTCAGGCCTGATCACCCGGGGAACCCACCCTTTCCAGCACAGGACTGCTATAAATTGTTTCAGGCTTAAGTCAGGCATAGAAGGCAAGATAGCCAAGAAATTAGGAGACTTCTTGAAGATAGAATGAGGACTCAGGCTTTGTCAAAGCCAAGGGGCAAGGGTCCATCACCCCCTTTCTCCATAGTCCCCCAAGTTCTTCCCTGGGGCCTCCACATGATCATGCCTGTCTTAGGTCATTCCCCCCTTGGGGAATCTTACCCGTTATTGGCTAACTGATCAAGCATTGGGGGCCAGTTATGAAAAAAGAAGCAGAAGCGGTGCTCCTGCCAGGGAGATAAGGTTTGTCTCCTTAGTGGCTTATGGTCTGAAGGTCGCTCACTCAGCCTTAGCCATGGGGGGTTACAGCTCCTGAAACCAGGCGGGGCAGCTCCCAACACATACCCATGCCTTTTTCTTCCCCTTCTTTTCTCTCAGGAGTGCATCTCCTAAACTCTAAAGGACCTCATAAGACTTGCAACCAGGGGAGCAAAGGGCAGTAGCAGCTTATCTTGGGCTAAACCCCTGAACCAGTCTCCAAGGCCCTCTTTTCTCTGACTTCTGGGTGAGCCAAATCAGCACTGCCTAGACTCTCTTTCATTGCCTTTTCAGTCCTAAGCCCTCCCATGTTTCACTGTCCCAAGCTTTAGTACACCTACTCTTAAAATCAACTAAACTCCTGCTGTAAAAGCTTTCCTGCATGAAGTCAAAAACCCAAACACTACAAACTGACCTGAGTCAGGCCTGCCCCAGGCTTGGTTCCATTTTGGTTATATTCTCTGGATATTTAGATGGGACCTTCCTTGTTTCTTGATGCAAACACCACCAGTAATATACAGTGCTGCGACTCAGATCACCTTATCATCCTTCTTAGTAAGTGGCCTTTACTTCTTTTGGCTAAAGGTTTCTCCTTACACTTTCACCACCTCTTTATTATCATTCTTTTTCACATGTCTTGAACTATCATCCTTAGGGCTCTTTGAGCCCTTGCCCTAAAAGTTGCCCATGGACCTGTTGTCAGTTGTTTCGCCCATCTCCTGTGGGTTTTCTCCCTTCAATTATCTAATAGTATTGTAGTTCAGCAGGATTCAAAGGAGACTTACCCAGAACTTCTTTGCAGCACTGGACCTGTGTTTGGTACTGGCAGGGGCCCACAGCACCCCACTGGCTCCTCATTTTGCATCAAGTGAGCTTAGTTGAGTTGTTGTTTTTTGGAATTCCACCTCTTTGTTTTAAGGGAAGAGGCCAGCTTTCATCATTTTTGTTGTTGTTTGTTTTTTAATCCTCTAGCTGGAGCTAAATGTTAAGTGTTGAGAGAATCTAGGGTAAAGATAATAGGATTGAAATAACTAAGGACAAAAAAAAGGGTGGTATTTTTTTAAACTTTGGCTTCTCAATGAAAACTGCTTTTTAAGGGTCTGAACAAAACCTTTTGCTGGATAAATGAGTGCTTGATTTCATTTGGCTCCAAAGATAAGGAGGACTGCCTCCTTCCAGCTCAAATCATGGGTATTCTTGTAACAGTGGTTAGGCCAAATCTCTGGAGAAGTAAGTGGGCAGGGAGAAAACACCCAAAGTAGAATTAAAGATTAAAAGTCACTTGCTGTCCCTGTGAAGGGAGGGGCCACTGGAGGAGGAAGACTGTCCAAGGCAATCATGGACAGCTCAAGACTTGGCAGAAGGGAGCTTATACAGAGCATGTGAGACAGGAGACTATGGTCCTTTACGGAACACGGTAGCCATGGCTGACACTGGCCCTCATTGGGTGGAAAGCTGAACACTCCCATGGGTTTCCAGTGTGTGTGGGATTCTGGGAGAGGACATTTAAATGGAGCATGGCAGGAAGCCCAAGGTCAGTCAGTTCTTTCCCCTCCCCTGGCTAGCCTGGTTGGTTGTAGGGAGCCTGAGTTCCTGAGACTGGCATGTTCCCCAGAGACTATGTGGATGGGCTACAAGCCACTGCACCCCTCCCACACAGAAAGCAGCAGTGCTAGCTAAACTACAGCCAGGAACCTACCAAGCCACCTGAATAATGCTACTGCAGTTATCTGCATTTCATAAAGGATGGCATTTTTAGGGGTGGGAAAGGGGACTTCTTGGTACATTCTTGAACTGGCAGAGGGTAGCAGGGCTGTTTGCCTTTTGGTATTTTAAGGAGAGCAGGGCCCTGAGGCAGAAACCTACCACCATTGCAAAACTATATAACCTTTAAATAAACGCCTTTCCTTTTCATCCAACTCCTGTCTTTAGAGTTGTGTCTCTAGGTGGTAAGCAATAAAACCTCACTGACTGTTCTGGAACAGCACAAGGCTGTCTGGTAACATTCTTAGGTGTATCTGTAGAAGTGTCAGAGTGTGCCTCACAATGTACAGCAACCTCAATAGGGAATTTCAACTCAACTGTAATTAATTGACTCATCTGGGTACACACACATAAGGTAAATTACCTAGCACTCTTAGTCCTCATGGTTGTATTAGACAGCCAGTGGGAGAAATTGAGATATATAAAATGGTTCAAGATGACTTGAGAGGTGAAAGCCCCTTGGAGCTCAACCCATAAGCATCACACTTCAATCCACTACACAATATCCCTAAATATTTGTTCAGACTCTACAGATCTCAAAATAAAACTAAAATCAACATGGAAAATTGTGCTTACAAGGTTGGAATTCCCATCCCTAATTAATATTCCTGCAGATATACAATTAATAGGAAGACTTTACTTACAAGTACTTACAGAAATTAAAACATTTCATTAGAGGTGATATCAATTAAAACTGGCCAAAATGTAGCTCTTTTGATTCCTAAGTCAATTTTTTCATGCATAATTTAAAAAGCCAACTCTAAAAGAAAGCTAAATGAATGGGAATCTTATCTTGTTTGGAAATTAGAGGCTCTAGAAGGAGCACAGATAAAATACACTCAGAATAAAAAATTAGAAAAATCGGTCTTAGGCAGAGGTGAACCAGCAATTGTATATATTTCTTGGACTACAATAGAATTAAGGAATCTACCTAAAGATTTCCCTGCCTTTCTCCAGGACCATGAAGGGTTTGCAAAGGAATTTAACTTAACTGTTAGAGAATATTGTCCTGGCTATATTGACATGATTTCTGGGAGCAAAATAACAGAATTACTAAATGAAGTCTGCTGGGAAACTTGTAAAAGAATCTATCTTTATTGTAGAAAGCCAAGACACCATAAGTAGAGTGACAGAAAACTGAAATGGAACTTAGAGAAAAGAAACAGAAGAAAGTATAGGGTTGCTTTGAGGACATTTCTCCTTCTCTTCACTAATAATTTGGGATTATTATAAAAGAGAGAGCCATTAAGTCCCCTGTAGATACTGAGGCTACTTTATCTGTTCTTAACCACATTCAACTGAATTGCCTCCACTCTTGGAGTAAACCTTCTGCACAAATGGCAGGAATATCTAAGAAATATCTCTTTTAATATTAGAACCTATTCCCTTTCAACTAGGGAATTTTATGGAACAATATGTATTTTTGCTAATCAGTTAGGTCCCAGTTCACCTGATAGAGTAAGATTTTCTTTAAATCACTAATGCCACATAGCCTTTTCCAAAAAGATGAAATGTACTTACAACTAAATAAACCAGATACTGAATCAAATGGCAAAATAATTATGTTAAAGAACCTCCTAAGAGAAAACTTAGTTTGAGGCTGACTGAATGTGGGTTAACCATCTTTTCTTCATTGTTAACTCCCATAAGAGCCTCGGGAATGGCTTAGCAGGGTATCAGCCTTACTCAGAACTGTCCAAAAAGCCCAGAGACTTGCAGGGATGTCTCTAACTCTTGGCTTGTTATATACCTGTGTCTCCATAGGCAGGGAGCCAATCCAACGTGCCTCTAGCAACCCATTTTGGGGCACATACAAACTGGGAGAAATTTGACCTTGAGTCCTCTAAGAAAAAGGCTAATCATTTTTTGTAACATAGCCTAGCCCCAGAGTAAAGTGGGCAATGGAAAAGTTTGGCCAGTCAATGGAACCACTAATTTTAATCCTATCTGGCAGCTAGACCTGCTTTGCCATTCCCAAGGGGAAGGAACAGAGATTCCATATATCCAAGATTTCATGGCTCTCAGAGATGACCTTAAGCTATGAGCTGCCTGTAAACTACAAAAATGTACCAAGAAAGAAAAATAATTTCACCCTGGCTGGCGTGGCTCAGTATAGGCCTGCAAACTGAAAGGTCACTGGTTTGACTCCCAGTCAGGGCACATTCCTGGGTTGCAGGCCAGGTCCCCAGTTTGGGACATGTGAGAGGCAACCAATTGATGATTCTCTCACACATCAATGTTTCTCTCCCTCTCTTTCACCCTTCCTTCCTCTCCTTCTACAAATGAATAAATAAAATCTTTAAAAACTAATTTCAAAATTGGGTGAGTGGATTTGTCAATTCTTTCCCAACAAAGAGGTGCCAATCCAAGTGCTGAGATACTAAAAATTACTGTCTTTGTTTTACAAATGAAGATTTTTTCTCTTTTGTTGTATTTTTTCATTAATATTTATCCCTCCTATACCCTCATCCATCACCACCCATTGCCTTTTCCCACAATCACCACATTGCTGTCCTTGTCTGTAAGTTGATTCTTATCTTTTTTGCATGATACCTCCACCACCCCAACCCTTCCAGAGCTGTCATCCTTCATTCTATCTGTGAGGCTCTCTCTATTTTGCTTGTTAGTTCAGTTTGTTCAATAGATTCCACATTTGAGTGAAATCACATGGTAATTTTCTTTCTTTGACTAGCTTATTTCTCTAAGCATAATGTTATCCAGGTCCATCTATGCTATTGCACAGGGTAAAATTGTCTTCCCTTTTTATGGCAGAGTAGTATTCCATTGTGTAAATGCACCACAGCTGTTTTTTCCACTCATCCACTGATAAACACTTGGGCTGTTTCCAAATCTTGGCTATTATAAATAATGCTTCAATGAACATAGGGGTGCATATATTCTTTCAAATTAGTGTTTTTGGGTTTCATTGGATAAATTCCCAGGAGTGGGATTGCTGGGTCATAAAGAAGTTTAATTTTTAATTTTTTGAGGTAACTTCATACTGCTTTTCATGGTGGCTGAACCAGTTTGCTGCATTCCCACCAACAGTGCACTAGGGCTCCCCTTTCTCCACATCCTTGGCAACACTTATGTGTTGATTTATTTATGATAGCCATTCTGACTGGTGTGAGGTGATATCTCATTGTGGCTTTAATTTGCATTTCTCTGATGATTAATGATGTTGAACATCTTTTCAGTATGTCTTTTGGATATGTTTGTCCTCTTTGGAGAATTGTCTATTCAGGTATTTTGCCCATTTTTAATTGAATTGAGTTTTTTGGGGTGTTGAGTTTTATAAGTTCTTTATAAATTTTGGATATTAACTCCTTATCAGGTGTACTGGCAAATATGTTCTCCAATTCAGTGAGTTGTCTTTTCATTTTGTTGATGGTTTCCTTTGCTGTGCAAAACTTTTTAATTTTATGTAGTTTCATTTCTTTCTCTTTTTGTTGCCCTTTCCTGAAAAGATATATCATTTAAAAATGTTGCTACAAGAAATGTCTGAGATTTACTCAGACATTCCACGCAGCAACATCTTTACAGATATGGCCCCTAAAGCAAGGAACATAAAGAAAGAATAAACAAATGGGACCTCATCAAATTAAAAAGCTTCTGTATGGCTAAAGAAAACAGCATTAAAATGAAAAGAGAGCCAGCCATATGGGAAAACATATTTGCTAATAACACCTCAGACAAGGGCTTGATCTCCAAAATGTATAAAGAACTCACATGACTCCACTCCATAAAGACAAAAAACCCAATTAGAAAATGGGCAAAAGACTTAAACAGACACTTCTCCAAGGAGGACATACACAGGGCCCAGAGACATATGAAAAGATGCTGAGCATCACTAGCCATCAGAGAGACGCAAATTAAAACCACAATGAGATACCACCTCACACAAGTCAGAATAGCCAACATAAACAAATCAACAAACAAGTGTTGGAGAGGATGTGGAGAAAAGGGAGCCATAATGCACTGTTGATGGATTGCAGACTGGTACAACCACTGTGGAAAACAGTATGGAATTTCCTCAGAAAACTAAAAATGGATCTGCCTTTTGACCCTGCAATTCAACTGCTGGAATTATACCCTAAGAATCCTGAAACACCAGTCCAAAAGAATCTATGCACCCCAATGTTCATAGCAGCACAATTTACAGCAGCCAAGTGCTGAAAGCAACCTAAGTGCCCATCAGCAAATGAGTGGATCAAAAAACTATGGTACATTTACACAATGGAATTCTATGCAGCAGAGAGAAAGAAGGAGCTTACATTCTTTGCAACAGCATGGATGGAACTGGAGAGCATTAGGCTAAGTGAAATAAGCCAGGCAGCGAGGGACAAATATATGATCTCACCTTTAACTGGAACATTATCAACAAAAGAAAAAAGCAAACAGAATATACCCAGAGTCATTGAAATTAAGAACAATCTAACAATAGCCAGAGGGGAGGGGGGAGGGGACAGTGGGAACAAGGGTTTTCAGGAGCTACTGTAAAGGACACATGGACAAAACCAAGGGGGAGGGTGGAAGCAAGGGAGGGAGGTGGGTTTGGAGGGGGTGGGGGGAGGGCTGGGGAGAAAATATGGACAACTGTAATTGAACAATAAAATAATTTAAATAAAATAATTTAAAAAAGAAATGTCTGCGATTTTGGTGCTTATGCTTGTAGGATTTTTATGGCTTCCAGTTTAACATTTAAGCCTTCATTGCATTTTGAGTTTATTCTTGTGTGTGGATTAAGAATGTGCTGTAGTTTAATTTTTTTTGCATGTATCTATCCACTTTTCTCACCATCTATTGAATAATCTTTATCCCATTGTATATCTTTGCCTTCGTTGTCAAATATTAACTATAAAGGTGTGGGTTTATTTTTGGTACATCTATTTTGTTCCATTGATCTATATGTCTATTTGTATGCCATAACCATGCTGTTTTGATTGCTATGGTCTTATAGTATAGTTTGATATTAGTTAATGTGATTCCTTTAACTTTGTGTTTCTTTTTCAAGATTGCTGTTGATATTCGTGGCTTTTGTTGTTCAATATAAATTTTTGAAATATTTGTTTTAGTACTGTGAAACACACCATTGGTCTCCTGATAGTAATTGCATTGATTTGGGAGTGGGTATTATGGACATTTTAATGATATTAACTCTTTCTTAATGTGTCAATGAACATGGTATATGCTTCCACTTGTGTCTTTTTCAATCTCTTTTTTCAGTGTCTTATAATTTTATGAGTTAAAGTCTTTTACATTCTTGGTTAAATTTATTCCTAGGTATTTTTTTAAGCAATTGGGAATGGGGTTGTTTTCTTAATTTCTCTGATATTGTTTCTGTCATAAAAATACAGCTGATTTCTGAATATTAATTTTGTATCCTACTTTACTGAATTCATTTATCAGTTCTAATAGTTTCTCGGTAGAATCTTCAGGGTTCTGTATATACAGTATCATGCCATCTGCAAATAAAGACAGTTTTACCTGTTCCTTTCCAAATTGGATGCCTTTTATTTTTTCTTTTTGTCTGATTGCTATGGCTATAACTTTCCATACTATGTTGGGTAAGCGGTGAAAGCAGACATCCCTGTCTTATTCCTGATCTTCCAGGGAATTCTTGTAGTTTTTTCCCATTGAATATAATGGTGGTTGTGGGTTTGTCATATATGGCCTTTATTATGTCATACATGTTCCCTCTATTCCCACTTTGCTGAGAATTTTTATCATGAATGATTTTACCAAATGTTTTTTTCCCATCTGTTGGTGAGAACATGTGTTTTTTATCCTTCATTTTGTTTATGTGGTGAAACACATTTGCTGATTTGCAAATGTTGTACCAACCTTCTATTCCCAGAACAAATTCCACTTGTTTATGGTATATGATTGGAGACAAAGCCACTATTTTTTTCTTTAACTCTTAAAGGTGCCAAAGCACAGGTTTTTATATTCCTAACCATTTACCTTGTTACCCGCAAATGGAAAGTAGTGTGACTACAGTGACATGAGGAGAGTCTAGAGTAGGAGGCACTGGGGAAAAATGTGGGGGAGCAGCTCTGGAGTTTTCTGTGGTGGAATATGCCTGGATTATACAGCAGCCATCTTTCTTGAGAAGTGCAAGCCCCTCCCAGGGGGAAAGCAATTACCTTACCCTGTCGGATATTACCCTACTCTCCCTCGAGAATCCTGCTTGCTGTGCCCTGTAACTTTTTTTCCCTTTTATTTGTTTTGTTCAGTTTTTTGTTTTGTTTTGTATGGGTTTTTCTTTTGTTATTCTTTCTTTTTTCCCACCCTGCTAAGGAGACAGCAACACATGCAAACTCAGGTGGTGTAAGACTCTGTGGATGCAGCCATATAACACACTCTCCTGGGAAACAGGCTGGTGCTTTCTCCACACGGGACAACCAGGGAAATACCCTTCTGGTTTGCAGCAGACACAAAACCTGGACTCTGAGGCCCCTACCTATTAGCCTACTATGGGCCACACCCTGCTGAGTACAGGGAAATACTCCCAAACATACTGACTGGTAGTGCAAAGGGAGGGGAACACACCCACCATCTTCCCTAAAGTCTGAAAGGCACCTGCCATGGTAGATCCAGGAGTCCTATTCCCATGATGCCACCAGAAGCCCTCTCAGAAAGAGTTGAGTCTACAACTTGTCTAAGGCTGATAGCAGACTGGCAGGCAGAGAGACAGATCCAATGGTGACTTAGATTCTTTGCTGACACAACCCTGGAACTAGTGCTGACAAAATTCAGGTTTACTAAGCAGGTTGGCCCATCCTAGGTGCAGCCAAGCTCAAAGACATCATCCACAAATTGTGGATTGCTTATAGCTTTGAATACGCTGCTCAGAGCAGACATAGACAGGACCTGTCACTGGCTTACACCAGCCTCAGACACATCAGAGCTATATCCAAAAGAACCCCAGCAGGCAAGCACGAAACTGCTGAGAGGAATGTCACTTTGTTCTTAAAATTATTTTCATTAGTTATTCTTTTTCGTAGCCTTATTATTATTTATTTCTTTATTCTTCTATTTTAGGTGTTCCATGTTTTATTTTCATATCTTTATTTACTCTTATGTCTTATTACCCTATTGTTCACTTCTACATTCCTTTTATTTTTGTTATTCTTTCTCTTTCTTCATCCCTTTTTTCCATTTTACTCTTTCAATTTATTATTCATATTACCTCATCCATTTTCTCCTCTCATAATCACTTTTCTTACCTTTGGTCTTCTCTTATTCATTTTTTTCTCCCCTTTCTCTACTATTCCATTTCTCTTCACACTTTTATTGTTCTTTGTTCTTTTGTCATCGATAGCACTGTCGTAGTTGTGGGTGTTTTGTATGTTTGGAATTTGTTTTTTGTGTTGTTTTGCTTTGTTCTATTAGCACCTGCACAATAGTGTACAAAACATGGTAAGGGTAGTGCCTCACAGACAGACGGCCAAAGATACAACCAATGAACAAGCCAACAACAATAAGGGCCCAAATATAAGAGAGTCCACATAACCCACACAAACAGCATTCCTAAAGAATCCAGATCAGGAGACCAAGACGACTGAACCACTAGGTACTACAGGGCTTCTACCACATAAGCACACCCTACAAGACAGAAAGTCAAACCTGATCTATCTAGCACATAGAAACAACCAAAAGAGAAACACTTAAAATATGGAGACAAAAAAATACCTAAAGAACATAGAAAATTTTCAGATCAACAACCTAACCCTACACCTAAAAGAACTAGAAAAACAACAACAAACAAAGCCAAGAGCAAATAGAAGGAAAGAATTAATCAAAATCAGAGCAGAAATTAATGACACAGAGACTATAAGAACAACCCAAAGGATCATAAATCCAGGAGCTGGTTCTTTGAAAAGATAAACAAAATTGACAAACCTTAAACCAGACTCAATCAAGTTAAAAAAAATAAGAGAGAGAACCAAAATGAATAAAATCATAAATGACAGGGGAGAAGTAACAATTGAAATAAAATGAAATAAAAAGATTGTAAGAAATTACTATGAACAACTATATGCCAAGAAACTGGATAACCTGAGTGAAATGGATAAATTACTAGAAACATATAATCTTCCAAAACTGAATCAGGAAGAAGCAGAAAACCTGAATAGACCAGTAACAACTAGTGATATTGAAGCAGCTATCAACAAACTCCCAGCACACAAAAGCCCTGGACCAGATAGTTTCACAGGTGAATTTTACCAATAATTCAAAGAAGAACTAACACCTATCATTCTCAAACTATTCCAAAAATTTTTAAGGAAAGACTCCAATTTTTTTTTCATGAAACTAGTATATCCTAATTACAAAACCAGACAAAGACACAACAAAGAAAGAAAATTACAAGCCAGTATCTCTGAAGAACATAGAAGCTAAAATCCTCAACAAAATATTAGGAAACCAAATCCAGCAACATATCAAAAAGATCATACACCTAGATCAAGTGAAATTTATTTCACAGCTGCAAGGATGGTACAACATCCACAAATCAATAAAAGTGGTACATCACATAAACAAAGTTAAATACAAAAATAATATGATCCTATCAATAGATGCAGGAAAAGAATTGATAAAATCCAAACCCATTTATGATAAAAAAAAAAAAACATGCAGCAAAGTGGTAAAAGAGGAGTGATACCTGAATATAATAAAGGCCATACATTAAAAACTTACTGCCAACATCATACTCAATGGTCCAAAAAGACAAACTAAGAAAATAATCCCATTTACTAGTGTAACAAAGAAAATAAACTACCTAGGAATAAATTTAACTGAGGAGGTAAAATACCTGTACTTGGAAAACTTTAGGACATTGAAAAAAGAAATTGAAAAGATACAAATAAGTGGAAACAGATACCATGTTCATGGAATGGAAAAATCAACATCATTAAAATGTCCATACTACCCAAAGTAATCTACAGATTCAACTCCATGTCTATCAATATACCAATGGCATATTTCAAAAACTAGAACAAATATTCAAAAAAATTATATGGAATCAAAAAAGACCCTGAATAGCCTCAGAAATCTTGAGAGAGAACAAAGTAGGAGGGATCACAATACCTGACATAAAACTATATTACAAGGCCACTGTAATCAAAACAGTCTGGCACTGGCATAGGAACAGATATATAGATCAATGGAACAGAATAGAGACCACAGAAATAAACCCATGTCTCTATGGTCAATTAATATTTCACAAAGGGGCCAGAAGCATATAATGCACAAAAGACAGTGTCTTTACTAAATGGTGTTGGGAATACTGGACTGGTACATGCAAAAAAAAAAAAAAAAGAAAAGAAAAGAAAAAAGAAACTAGACCACCATCTGACACCATTCTCCAAAATGAACTCAAAATGGATAATAGACTTAAATATAAGTCTTGGTACCATAAAAATCTTAAAGTAAAAAAAAGGCACTAAAATTTTACATATCTTGTATAGCAATATTTTTGCCAATATATCCTCGAGGACAAGCAAAATAAAGGAAAATGAATAGGACTACATCAAATTTAAAAGCTTCTGCACAGCTAAAGAAACCATCATCAAAGTGAAAAGGGAACAAACCACACGGGAAAATATATTTCCAATGATACATTCAACAAGGGATTAATCTCCAAAATATATAAAGGCTTTAGAGGGAGCTTCTGGCCAAGATGGTGGTGTAGGTAGATATACTTTCCCTCCTTGTACAACTAGAGGAAGGACAACAACAAATTTAAAAACAAAAAATAACCAGAACTGCCAGAAAATTGAACTATATGGAGTCCAACAACCAAAGAGTTAAAGAAGAAACATTTATCCTGACTGGTAGGAGGGGCAGAGATGGGCAGCTAGGGTGGAGAGTACTCGCAGCAAGGTGGCAGCTAGGGAACTGGGGTGGGCGAGGCAGCGGCTGGCAGAGCAAGCAGTCCCACACTTCCGTGCTGATAAACCAGGAAGAACAACTGGGGAGTGAGACAGACCCTGTAACCCAAGGTTCCAGCGTGGGGAAATAAAGCCTCAAAACCTCTGACTAAAAAACCTGTGGGGTTAAGGCAACCAGAGAAACTCCCAGCCTCACAGGAGAGTTCACTGAAGAGACCCACAGGGTCCTAGAACATACACAAAACCACAAGCCAAGGAATCAGCACCAGGAGGGCCCAATTTACTTGTGGGTGGCGGAGGAAGTGACTGAAAGCTGGCAGAGCTGAAGGAGTGGCATTGTTCCCTCTTAGACTCCTCCCTCGCAAATAGTGCCACAATGCAGCGACATGGGTTGGCCTGCTCTGGTGAATACCTAAGGCTCTGCCCCTTACTAAGTAACAGGCACACTGAAACAAAGGAATATGGCCCAAATGAAAGAACAGATCAAAGCTCCAGAAAAAATACAACTGAGTGATGAAGAGGTAGCCAGACTATCAGATGCACAGTTCAAAACACTCATAATCAGGATGCTCACAGAAATGGTGAAGTATGGTCACAAAATAGAGGAAAAAGTGAAGGCTATAAAAAGTGAAATAAAGGAAAAAGCACAGGGAACCAACAGTGACGGGAAGGAAACTGGGACTCAGATCAACAGTTTGGAGCAGAAGGAATAAATAAACATTCAACTAGAACAGAATGAAGAAACGAGAATTCAAAACAATGACGAGGCTTAGGAACCTCCAGGACAACTTTAAACATTCCAATGTCCAAATCACAAGGGTGCCAGAAGAAGAGGAAGAGCAAGAAATTGAAAACTTATTTGAAAACATAATGAAGGAGAACTTCCCTAATCTGGCAAAAGAAATAAGACTTCCAGGAAGTCCAGGAAGCTGAGAGAGTCCCCAAGAAGTTGGACCCAAGAGGGAACACACCAAGGCACATCATAATTATATTACCCAAGACTAAAGATAAAGAGAGAATCTTAAGAGAAAAGGAGACAGTTACCTACAAAAGAGTTCTCATCAGACTATCAGCTGATTTCCCAAAAGAAACCTTGCAAGCAAGAAGGGGCTGGCAAGAAGTGTTAGAAGTCATGAAAGGCAAGATCCTACATTCAAGATTGTTCCTATCCAGTAAAGCTATCATTTAGAATGGAAGGGTAGATAAAGTGCTTCCCAGATAAGGTCAAGTTAAATAATTTCATCATCACTGAGCCCTTATTATATGAAATGTTAAAAGGACTTATCTAAGAAAAAGATGAGCAAAAATATGAACAGTAAAATGACAACAAACTCACAACTGAAACTAAAAACAAAATAAAACAAAAACAAACTAAGGAAACAGCTAGAACAGGAACAGAATCACAGAAATGGAGATCACATGGAGGGTTATCAGTGGGGGGGGGACTAGGGGGGAATTGGGGAAAAGGTACAGGGAATAAGAAGCATAAATCGTAGGTTCAAAATAGACAGGGGAAGGTTAAGACTAGTATGGGAAATGGAGAAGCCAAAAAACTTATATGTATGACTGGAACTGAGGGGTGGGGTGTACATAGCAGAGGGGAATAAAGGGGAGAGAAAAATGGGACAACTATAATAGCATAATAAATAAAATATACTAAAAAATATAGGTGAAAGCATAAATAAGTTTTAGTAATATTTGTAAACAGGAATATGTTGCCTGCAGAAGCCAAAGAAACCTAATGGGTGTTGGGTTTGCTCAAGAGTAGTTGAGCTTGAAAAACTAGAAGTTGCCTTTTAACTACATTAGGAATGGAGCTGTCCTCAGCAGAGCACATGAGGCCTAAGAATTCAAGTGAGGTAACAGGCCCCTGAAACTCATGTGGGGCAATTACCAATTCCCTCTCAGTAAAAGCAGTCATAAATGTTTGTATACCCTGTGTCAATGTGTCTAGAAAATATCTTAATCAGAATGTCACCAATATAGTACCATACCCTGGGAACATAGAGACAACTGGATCCAACCAAGATCTTGTTAGAAGCTGTGTGTTACAGCCAGGCTACTTAGGTACCGTATGGGCAACCAAGTTAAAATGTATTGCATCCCTTCAAAGCTAAGTGCAAACTGAGAGGTTGTTGAAATATGTACTGAATAGAATGTAGTAGCCAAATCTATAATAGCAAAGTATTTGGCAGTGGCAGATGGAATGGTGTTGGTTATTTCTCTCCCCTACTCCAACTTCATTAAGGCATACTTGACAAATAAAATTGTATATATTTATACAACGTGGCCCTGACTGGTGTGGCTGAGTTGGTTGGGCATCATCCCACAGAGAAAAAGGTTACCAGTTCTATTCCCAGTCAGGGCACATACTGTGAAATGATTCTCATGCTCAGTTAATACATCCATAACCTCACGATTACCTTTTTCTATGTATGTGTGATGAGAACACTTAACATTTACTCTCATAACAAATTTCAAGTGTACGATACACTAATATTAACTATAGTCACTATGCTATACGTTATATTCTATGTATTTACTCATTTGACAACTGAAAGCTTATATACTTTTGGTCACTCCAGTTATGCTGGGTCTTATTTTAATGGGTGGGACCATAGCACTAGGTTGTAATAACCTGCCCTAAGGTACCACTCATTCTTTCTAGGTTTAAGACAGGCCAAATTGGGCTGTAAAATGAAGAAAGAATGAGAATAATGAACTCTTCTCTTTGTATTGCTCTTGTATATTAGATCTGAATTAGTAAAGACCTTTTTTCAATTTATTTGGGGCCATATCAACAATTTTAATGGGCTGGAGCAGATCTTCAAGGCCCCATTTGATAAGACCAAAACTTTAATTTTATTCTAATGGGCCACACAACCAGTTAGAGGATCTATCCCAATAATGGAAAATCCAAATGGGGGTCTGAAATATGATCACTGAAAAATTAGGCATAAAGTTATTGTGCCAATGGCCTAAGTAAGATGGACTTGTTTGCCTTTAATCTTAGGTCCAGTGGTACCCAAAAGAACATAGCAAGTTCCTCCTTTAAATTTAGTGGGTTTTCTGGGAATTACCATAATTTGGAAACTGGTATCAATTAAAGCCATAAAAGGTTACACATTGTGTGGTGACCAATGGACCACCATGGCTGTATAGGGTCAGTTGTCTGTGGGTGGCGTTTGGAGTCCCAAGGGCATGCTATATCACTGTAAAGCTAGGGAGGTTGCCACTGTTTCAGGTGAGGAAATGGGGCAGTGGGTCCTACATCTTAGGGATCTGGGTGGACAAGGAAGAGGCTGGATGCTCTGTAAAGTTTGTCATAGAAGAACTTGGAGCTCCTTGGAGTGTTATTGAGATGAGATAACTGGAGAAGCCCAGATGGCAGTGTTACCAACACCAGGTCTTCTGGTGAGGGCTCTATAGTGGTAGGGGGCAGCCTGGAAACTGAATAAGGGTACTTCCTTCAGTAACAGAATGTTAATTAGTGTCTGTGCCACAGGACAACATAGGTGTTTTTTCAAACAATCCTGAGGATCAGAATCTTTGTTGGGGTACCAACAGAAGAAATATTTAAAGGTCTCTCAATCAGACATCTGCAGAGGACAGAGCTCAGCAAACCTCACAACTGTTTTTTCACTCTCTAATGACTCCTCTTCCCCAAGCAACCAACTGATAGGTGCATATAATGTATAGGATATCAGTCTTTCCCAACCATTTCTGTAGAACAGGGGCCAATGCCTGGTGAGAGACACAACCAGTAGTCACAGTGTAAGAGGCATTCCCCTGAGCCTAGCATCAGTCACAGCTTATTATGTTGGAACTAGAGACACACAATTCTAAGACACATATGGATGTATCCAGACCAGGACACACAACCCAGGACCACTTTAATGAGGGCCTCAATCCCACAAGTAATAGGACAAAAGCTACTTTCTCAGGCCCTCTTTCCCAGAGTTAGCTGGACCACAGAAAGCATGACTGACCCTAATTGTTTTATGAGCCTTTATCCTCAGAACTAGAAAATTACTGGAAGCACCCTGAAGGTACAGAGGTTCCAGGAACTTGCAAAACAGGACATATCAGACCACAACCACAGGACCCTACACCCAAAGATAACATTGAAAAAAGTTGCAACCTAACTGAAACATCCTCCTCTACAATGGCCCCATTCCCCAATAAAAACTCAAAGCCCTAACCCCTCAGTGCTGGTGCTAGTGCTGGTTCATATCCCTACTCCTAGCCCTTTCTCTCCCTTGGGAAAGTAAAATTACTCTCTACCTTTACTCTCTGCACTTTCTTCTCTTTGTGAATTCTTTCACAGCCTGCGTCACCATCCCCAACAACAAGCCCATCCCTAAACACCAACTATCAAACCATCTGACTTTGGTTGATTATACCTATAACAGAGGTTCTATAAAATTCAGCAGATGAAGCACACAGAGCAGTACAAAGAGCAAGCAGCAGAGCCATTTCCCCAACTATTTAAAGTGTTTTGTACCCAGTTAGTGAGCTATGAGCAAAAAAAGACAGACCTTAAAGTAGTGGTGGTCACCAACAGTGTTAATATAAGTCTAGTCCTGACATGGTGGTGAAGAAAAATGTGGGGCTGTGTCTACAGTGGTCATGGGCTGGATGTGTAAATGCACGCAGAGGCAGCATCCCTGCCAAAATGGATGGGTGTGGCACTGAACCTATGAAGGGAAAATCTGGCCCTAGACCTGCCCAGTGTTAACCACTAGAAAAAGCTTCATTTTATATCCTTTTGTAAAGCTTATGAATTTCAAGGGACTGGAGCATTAGACCAAAATACTTCAGGGGATTTTTTTTTAAATATCCCTCAGAATTTTGGTTATATCAATACATATGGAAAGCTATCATTTTTGTCTGAAAACTAAACATGGCTATCTTGTAAACTATTTGTTACCAAAGTCTTCCCTTTTAATTGCACATGCATCTTGAATTTCAGAAAACATTAATTCACAACAAGGAGGAGTAGAATGTGTTCTGTTGTTGAAACAATTATTGTACCATTTTGTCATGTTTGTATTCTATTTAAAAGGCTTGAAAAGTCAAAGTTTATGAATAGCTTAACTAAAGTAGAACTGAAATATTCATAATCCTCTACACACACTGTGGCATACAATATAAAAGTTGTAATGTTTGTGATTCCTGTGCATTTTATTATTTTTATAATTATGAGCATTTTGATAGTCATTTTAAAAACAAACCAAAAAGTGGTAGTGGCGGTCATAGCCCAGAGATTGCCCTGCCAACTACACAAATTAATTTATGGTCACTCCACAAAGCAGGGATTGCTCTCCCTCCCAATTTTATATTGATTGTTGAGGCTGATGACACTCCACACATCAAGAGATTTTGAAAGTTTCTTACTCACAAATGGGACGCCTGGGCAGAGCAGGGCCTGCACAAACATATCTCGGGTAGCTTGTGCAGGTGGAGGGAAAAGGTTAGCTTTCATAGTAGACAGGAGGTAGAACTGGATATGGACTGAAATTTGCAAAATTTAAATTTCCCACTGGCTCTAAAGGAAGAGGGGCCTGTCCAGTTGTGGGGCCAAAGTGGAGAGAAAGGTAAAGCTTAAAAAGTCAGTGGTCAAACATCAAAACTGGAGTCAGACTCTTTATTACAAATAGGTACCATCAACAGTTTAACAATTAGTAAGTTTAAGCACACAGAAGTTAAATTGCCTAATGGCACATAATAGTAAATAGCAGCCTTTTCTCATTCACCACATTTTCTAGTCTGAATTTGTAAAATTCAACAAGGTTTGAGTTATAATAAAAACTCTTCAACATTCATTACCCATTTTTTCAGCATTAAATGTTCTGATTCTGAATAAACTGAATATCAGGTCAAAGGAACTGCCACATCAACTGTATTTTACTCTAGCATGAAATCTGATGAGCTACAACAAATGAAAGGCAGATAAAGGGTTTCCTACATTAATTATATTAGATTATGAATTCTAAGATGTTGATTAAGGTGTGCACACTGTCTAAAGACCTTTCCACATACCTTACATTCATGGGGTTTCTCACCAGTATGAATGCTATGATGTCGGGTAAGTTCTGAGACACGAATAAAGGCCTTTCCACATTCCTTGCATTTATAGGGTTTCTTGGCAGTATGAATTCGCTGATGTTGAGTAAGTTGTGAGGCACAAATAAAGGCCCTCCCACATTGTGCACATTCATAGGACTTTTCACCAGTATGAATTTGGTGATGTTGAAAAAGCTGGGAACCACAAATAAAGGCCTTCCCACATTCTCTACATTCATAATGTTTCATACCAGGATGAATTCTCTGGTGTTCAGTAAGTTGTGAACTACGAATAAAGGCCATTCCACATTCCCTACATTGATAACATTTCTCACCAGTATGAAGACGCTGATGTTGAACAAGTTGTGAACGCAGTCTAAATGCCTTACCACATTCCTTACAACCATAGGGTTTCTCACCAGTGTGAATTCTCTGATGTCGAGTGAGTTCTGAGCCACAAATAAAAGACTTCCCACATTCCTTACATTTATAAGGTTTATCACCAGTATGAATTCTTTGATGTCGGGTAAGGTGTGCAGATTGTCTAAAGGCCCTCCCACAGTCCTGACATTCATAGGGTTTCTCATCTGCATGAATTCTCTGATGTTGAATAAGATGTGAGCCACGAATAAAAGCTTTTCCACATTCCTTACATTCATAGTGCTTCTCACCAGTATGAATTCTCTGATGTTCATTAAGATAGGAAAAATGACTAAAAACCTTCCCACATTCCTTACATTTATAGGGTTTCTCACCAACATGAATTCCTTGCTGTCGTATACGTTCTGAGCCATAAATGAAGGGTTTTCCACATTCTTTAAATTTACAGAGTTTCTCTCCAGGAAAAATTTGCTGATGAAGAACAATAGATGTCTTCAGGCTGCAAGTTGGCATTTTTTCATAAGTCATTAGTGCTTGCCCCAGACATCCACCCTGATTTATCTTTTGCTTCTCAAGCTGGCCTTTGCATGCCCAGTCATCTCTGACACTGGAGCCTACAAGGCTATAACTTTTTTCCATTATCATCCACTGGGCTGATGTTACTTCACAGATTTCTTTTTGAAGACACAATTCCTTGGTCTTGCATCCGAATTCCAAGCCTGAAGGATAACCAGAAAGTAATCACATGATGTTTCTTCTTTGGAGAGAAATAAAGCTTCTATGGTAGAAATAAAAATAATGTCCCTAATAAGTGAAGATGGTGTACATAGACTTCAATTTGAAAAAGAGATCAAGAGCATAAACAGTTAAGAACTATGAAGAGGGTTCTTAGGAAAGTAAGTATAGCCAGTAGTTTTTAAATTTAGGTTAGATCAGAGTCATCTAAATAGTCTATTTTAAAAATTGAATGTCAGCGTACTCATATCAAGTAAATAAGAATTTAGAGCAATAGGTCCTAGGTTTCCTATTTTTAACACTCTCCACTAGCTAATTCCGATGTTGCACAAAATTTAAGAATCCCATTTAGAATTTTTCAGTGGTTTCCAACTACACTTAGAATAACATCCAAACACCTTACCGGAGCTTATGAGATCCTCCATATCTTTTCTTGGACATATCTCAATCAAAATTCTATCCAACATCTCAACCCACTTCTCACAGTTCATTATGTACGAAATATTCATCACCTGCAAGCATCTGATATAAACCAACTCTTTACCATTTCAAATGTTTTCATAGACTGTTCAGCTTGTTAGAAATTCTCTAAACTTGATACTTTGCATGGCTGGCTTCGTATTATACTATAAGTCTCAGGTAAAAAGTTATCTCCTTAGAAAGTTTGAGCTAGATAATCCTACTTAAATTCACTTCATTCTTTCTCATTGCAGTTTTCTGGGTTTTAGAATTATACAATCATTTATTTATTCATATGTAATATTTTATCTTACTGTTAAAACTCTTAAGGAGCAGGAACAATGGAATATCTCTCAATACAGAATAACTAACATCTCACTCATAATAGGTTTCCATAAATTTTTAAATGAATGAATTGTTTACTTAATTCATTCAACTGCTTATTGAATGAATTAATCCATTCAATTAATGGATTAATAAAGGGATTATTATAGGGATAAAGAGAAATATTATACAGATATATGCATGTATCTGTCCAGTTTGTGTTTATAATTATAGAATAGTTCTAAGCACTTGTCCCTGATTTTAATCTCTTCCCCATCACTGAAAATACAGGGTCTGGCAGAAGTAAGGCCTACTTGAGTGTGGTTGGTAGGGTAATAATATGGGTGTAATACTATATAGTTTTAATTTGAACATTTCACCTAAAATGTTATGTGGTGTGCTTAAGTGTGATATTGTTATGTTACAGAATTACATGCCTATGATTTTGTAATAAATGATTTTGAAATAAAAAGGAGAGTTATTTGTGTCAGTCCCTGTATATGCTGCTTTTTACTTCATCACGTCCCTCAGAGGCTTAAACAAAATTACAACCAAAGCTAGATGATTAAATGATGCAAATAGAAAAATAATACATATACCTAACCACCCATCTATCCAACCATGTCTCTATTTATCCTTTCTGTCTCCTTATTTCAACTACTGAACTGAGGTGCATTTTCTTTTAATCTTCACTTAAACTTGTGGTATTACTTACCCTTTCTTCCAAAACACCCTCTATTTTGTTCCTCCAGGTCCTTTCTCAGGGTCTCCCTTCCACTCTTGTCTAAGACCACTATATTTGTACTTCCCAGAAAACTGTATTTTCCCCCCAGGCATCCTAACATGTTTAAAGCATAATAAAAGACCTATGTAATGTTAATTAAGCAAAGGGAACTGAGAATGTTGGGAGATGAGGATCACCAACTGTTTGGTAGAATGAGTGGGTAAAGTAGACCACTAGGAACGCTATTAACAAAGGGTATACTGGATGTAAAATGAAGGAAATAATGGAGAATGACAATCTAGATAATGGAACAGACTGAGAATATTCTAAAATGTTGAGTATAGAATGATTACAATACAAATATCCCTATGACTACAGTATGGTAAGTTTTGTGGATACAATGAAACTATCATTTGGTGCAGGTGCTATAAAGATTGTCCTTGAAATAATACAGAAAGGAACTCAGGCAAAGTCTATAATAATGAATGATTTGACAGTAAAGGCTGAGAAATGGTTCAGAATAAAAGAAAAAGCAGTAATGAAATTCAGTGAGAACAGGATTCAGAGGGATTAGCATTTCATACCACACTCTGTTGATGATGACCTGTTACAAACAAACTGCTTTTTTTTTTATTAATCATTGTTCATATACAGTTTTCTCCTTTTTACTCCCAATCCAGTTCCCCCTCCCACCCGCCCCCCTTCCCTCCCATTACCACCCTCCCCTTAGTCTATGACCATGTGTCCTTTAAGTTACAAACAAACTGCTTTTACCTACTTCAATCTCCATTTCATCATATAGTAATAAATATAGAAATACTTGTTCCATAAGCTTATGGAGATTAGAAATAATATATATAAAGTAGCTGGCATAGTCAAGTGGTTGTTACTATCATTCTTATTACTACAAAAGAAGGTTCAGGGAAAAAGGGTGAAGGAGGACTAAGCAAGGAAAATGATATTAAGTTGTTCCGCACCTGCGCTGCTTTTCATAAAAGTCTATCATAAAGAAGATAAATGTGAAAGAAATGAAGCATGAAAAAAAAATCAGAAACCACGGACCTCCAAAACTCAAGCAGAAAGGTAAATATTATTCTATAATCATCCTCTTGTTCATGCCCTAATTATCTGCAATGTTAATTTTACTGTCAATTATATTCCCAATGGCCTAATCTAGCTTAAATTCCACAGTCCATCATTATAACTTAACTTGCATTCATCTTCCTAACCCTGAGTAAATCCAATCCCACCCATTGTTCTTCTCCACCTGAGTAGTTAAACATGGCTGGTAAAAAACACACCATCTTGACTAATAACCACACAACTCAAGTACACCCTCAGTATTTCCCCTCATCCCTACTACATTTCTTATTCTTTCACTCTGGGAAAAATATTCCCCACCTTTTCTCTCTCCTAAAACCTGGAAACTATCTCATGACTGATGTCCATACTGATTATTTCACTGAGAGAAAAAGAAAAGAAAGAACGAGAACATTTTCCTTTATGTAAGCAAATCAACCAACTTGTACATAAACTCCAATAGTCTGTTATCTCTGCTGATAAAGTGCTCTTGCCAAGGCCAATACCACTATTGGGCACTAAAGAACATCATCTCTGATATAACCTCTTCTCTTATATGCTTCTGCAGTTCACACCCCCTTCTCCTTCAAAAGTATTTTTCCTGATCTCCTGTTTTGGTCCCATCAGCATACAAAGACACTCCCATATATTCTCTTGTAAAGTGCACACACACACAACTTCCTTGATCTTGATCGTAGGACCTGCCCATGCAGCTAAATCACTTCTTTGTCCCTAGCTTTACAAAATTTCATACTACAGTAAATCCTCACTTAACATCACAGATAGATTCTATGACTTTAAGCAAACCAACCTATAATGAAACCAATTTTACCACAGGCTTATTAATATAACTGAGAGTTAAATTCCTACAAAGAGAAAACAAAATGACAATATTTGAGGACCTGCTATAGTTAGTTCCCACTTCACCATCCACCTATTGTCTCACTCTCTATTTTTTATTTTTGCATTAAAATTGTCTGCCACACAAAAAAAGTAAACTTATTTAAGTGGAAAAAACCAATGTAACAATTACTCAGCTTCAACAACTGCCAACTTATAATTTTGTTTATTCATTCACTTCTCACAGCAAATTCCACAGATTTTTAAAAAGATTTTATTTTATTTATTTGTAGAGAAAGGGGAAGGGAAGGAGAGAGGGAGAGAAACATCAATGTGTGGCCTCTCATATGCCCCCTACTGGGGACCTGGCCCACAACCCAGGCATGTGCCCTGACTGGGAATAGGACCGGTGACCCTTTGGTTTGTAGGCCTGCACTCAATCCAGAGCTACACCAACCAGGGCTTCAGATTATTTTGAAGCAAATTCCAGGCATCATGTTATTTCATCTTGAAATACTTCAGCATGAATCCCTAAGTCAAGGACATTTTGGCAAAAGTGTAATAATACAGTAATCATACCGAAAATTTAACAGCAATTCTTTAAGACCAAATATCTGCCCTGGCAGGTGTAGCTCAGTGGATTGAGCACCACCAGCCTACCAACCAAAGGGCCACAGGTTTGATTCCCAGTCAGGGCACATGCCTGGGTTGCAGGACAGGTCCGTCCCAAGTGGGGGGCCTGTAACAGGCAACCACACATTGATCACATTGATGTTTCTCTCCCTTTCTTTCTCCCTCCCTTCCCCTTTATTTATTTCTAAAAATAAATAAAATCTTTAAAAAAACCTATAAGATCAAATATCCATTTAGTCTTTCTATTTAATTACTTAATTATAAATGAGTAATTTTCCATTTGTGTGAACCAGGATGGATATGAAATCTATATATAAAACTGATTGATATCTTTAAGTCTCTTTTACTCTATAAGATATATAATTAAAGATAAAATACAGGTTTAGTTCAAAATAATCCCTCCAATTCATATTCAGGGCTATATAGTTTTTACTTAATGTTATCAATCTTACATCTGTGTTTCCTTTATCTCATACTGAAAATCTCAGTTTTCAAAGACTCCACCTAAATTGCTCATTTATTTTATTCCTCACTACATACACAATATTCTCAGAATAACAATATCAATACTTCTACCACTAATATTATTACTAAAAATGATGTAAGGTGAAGAGGGAGTTTTTTGGCAGGGGGGACATTAGTTTCTTTTGTCTTTGCACTGGATACATATTAATATTGAATTGCTTCACTTCTCTTTTGATCTCAGAAAGTTTTCTAAATTTATTTTAAAATTGTATAGGAAATTTATATAGTTCACAACTCAAATCTACAAAGCAAAGTATAGTCAAAGAAATCCTCTTCATCCTACTTCTTTCCTTCCCCTTGTAGGTAACAATTGAAGAAAACTTCTAAAAAATTATAATATCCTCCCTGTTTTAAATAGTAGCATACTTTAGTACAATCAGTGTTTGGCCTTGTGCTATCATTTTGATTTATGATACATAAACACTTGAACATGCA
The DNA here is from genome assembly GCF_019186645.2 of Phyllostomus hastatus. Lineage (NCBI taxonomy): Eukaryota > Metazoa > Chordata > Mammalia > Chiroptera > Phyllostomidae > Phyllostomus > Phyllostomus hastatus. The sequence goes on from NW_025333703.1 coordinate 894,640, forward strand.
CACATCCTTATCTTTTATATAAAGTATTTCAATTTATAGACTTTTTTACTTATAATGTACTCTGAGGTATATCTTTTCATATTTAGTAGAGTTTAGGTTTTGATCCTATGGTTATGTAATAAATTTATATAATTATCGTTCTCTCTTTTTTTGCTATTATTTTACAGACTTCCTATTATGAGAAATACTGAAAGTAATTACTAACCTCTTTTCTCTCTACCCAGCCTCTGATTCAAAGTAACTACTCCCTGTTAATACCTATAAGATAATTTGCAAGCTTATTATACTTATTCATATATTCTCCACATTCTCACACTACATTTTGGAGAATTATACTGTATCTACTATACCTAAACAATAAAACTATACTCTCTCCCTTAATAATACCACTGGATGTTAAATATACATATTATTGTATATTTAATGCTCACCACCAGTCCTTAAGTTGATATGTTTCTATTTTGTCTTTCCGAAGCTCATTTCCCAGTGGATTCATCAGGAAGAAGTTACAAAAATAATATACTCTGCTACTGTATATACTTAACAATTTGGCTACAGGTAATAGTTAGTTCCCACTATATAGCTCACAATTCTTAGCTCACAATTTAATGGAAAAATATAAATTGTTTTCTGTAATGAAGCTTTGCTATAGAAAGACCAAACAGCAATCTAATTTTTTACTTTTAAGTAACTTTATGCCTGGATACCAAAGATGTAATTTTTTCTGGACACATGGTGAACTGTTACAAAACATAATTCCAATCCTTTTGTTCATAATTATAATAAAGTCATTTTGAATCATTTCTATTGATTATTGTTCATTGCACTTTTATTGGAACTCATTATGAAGATGTTAGATCTTCATTGCCTATCTTCCATATTTTAAAGATATAATTAAAGTATATATAAAGTAAATATAAAACTCAATGCCAATAATATTGAAACTTTATATGAAAACTTACTCATGATCAAACAGAAAACTAGAATTATACCATAGCCACTAAAGTAAACAAGTCAGTGGGTAAAAACTTTCCTCTAGGCACATAAATAAAAATAATAAGGACTTCCAGCCAAGACAGATAGGTAGACACACTGTGCCTCCTCGTACAACCAAGATAGGGACAACAACAATTTAGAAAGAAAAAAACAACCAGAACTGACAGAAAATTGAACTGTATGGAAGTCCGACAACCAAGGAGTTAAAATAGACACATTCATCCAGATCAGTAGGTGGGACAGAGCAGCAAGACGGCCGGGTGGAGAGGGGTCGAGACACAAAAAGCAGTGACATTGGGTGTGCAAGGCACCCCAGGTGCACAAGATGGCAGTGGGAAGGCCCTGGGTGTGCAGGCAGCAGCAGGCAGACCCCGGGCACAGGGTGGCAATTGTGAAGTGAGGCACTGCACACCAGGCGGCTAGCTGACCTGGTGGTCCCACATTCCCACGCAGATAAACCAGGTGAAACTGGGAAGAGAGACAGACTGTGCAGCCCAGGGTCCCAGCGCCACGAAATAAGGCCTCAAAACACCAATTGAAAACACCTGCAGGAGTTGAGGCACAGGGAGAGACTCCCAGCCTCACAGGAGAGTGCACTGGAGAGACCCACAGGGTCCTAGAATGGACACAGGCCCACCCACATGGGAATCAGCACCAGAAGGGCCCAGTTTGTTTGGGGGAAGCAGTAGAGGGGACTGGGATCCAACAGAGAGCAGAGCAAGCATCATTGTTCCCTCTCAGAACCCACCCCCACATACTGTGTGACAACCCAGCAACATGGGTCGCTGCGTCCTGGTGAACACCTAAGGCTCCACCCCTCACTACATAACAGGCGCCACAAGACAAAAAAAAAAATGGCCCAAATGAAAGAACAGATCAAAGCTCCAGAACAAATACAATTAAGCAACGAAGAGATAGCCAACTTATCAGATGCACAGTTCAAAGCACTGGTGGTCAAGAGGCTCACAGAACTGGTTGAATTTGGTCACAAATTAGATGAAAAAATGAAGGCTACGCTAAGTGAAATGAAGGAAAATGTACAGGGAACCAATAGTGATGGGAAGGAAACTGGGACTCAAATCAATGGAGTGGACCAGAAGGTAGAAAGAAACAAACAAACAGAACAGAAGGAAGAAACAAGAATTCAAAAAAAAAATGAGGAGAGGCCTAGGAATCTCCAGGATACCTTTAAACAGTCCAACATCCGAATTACAGGGGTACCAGAAGGGGAAGAGGAAGAGCAACAAGTGGAAAAGTTATTTGAACAAATAATAAAGGAGAACTTCCCTAATTTGGCAAAGGAAATAGACTTCCAGAAAGCTCAGAGAGTCCCAAGGAAGTTGGACCCAAGGAGGAACATACCAAGACACATCATATTACATTGGCCAAGGCAAAAATGAAGGAGAGAATACTAGAAGCAGCAAGACATAAGGAGACAGTAACCTACAAAGGGGTTCCCATCAGTGTCAGCTGATTTCTCAAAAGAGACCTTGCAGGAAAGAAGGGGCTGGAAAGAAGTATTCCAAGTCATGAAAGGCAAGGACCTACAATCCAAGATTGCTCTATCCAGCAAAGCTTTCATTTAGAATGGAAGGGCAGATAAAATACTTCTCAGATAAGGTCAAGTTCAAGGAGTTCATCATCACCAAGCCCTTATTATATGAAATGTTAAAGGGATTTATCTAAGAAAAAGAAGATAAAAAACATGTACAGTAAAATGACAGCAAACTCACAACTATTAACAACCACACCTAAAACAAAAACAAAAAGAAACTAAGCAAACAACTAGAACAGGAACAGAACTACAGAAATGGATGGAGATCACATGGAGGGTTAGCAACAGGGGAGTGGGAGGAGGAGAGAGGGGGAAAAGATACAGAGAATAAGCAGCATAGATGGTAGGTAGAAAATGGACAGGGGGAGGGCAAGAACAGTATGGGAAATGTAGAAGCTAAAATAAGTATGACACATGGACATGAACTAAAGGGGGGGGAATGTGATTGGCAGAGGGTGTGCAGGGTGGAGGGGAATGAAGGGGGAAATGGGACAACTGTAATAGCATAATCAATAAAATATATTTTTAAAAAAGAATAAAAAAAACTGAGCAGAAACATCAATGGCCACACACTGTAGGAAAACAGACTACAGAATTAGTCCAAACAAGTCACTAAACAAATAAATTTTGAAGAAAAAAATAATAACAGCATTAACAACTCCTGGAAGGATTGAAGTTGCTATATTATATTATTTGAAATGTCATATTTTCAACAAAAATACTCAAACCATAAGTGTGTGTGTGTGTGTATTGGGGCAAGGGACATGGAGGGAAAATAGTCAATAAAAACTATCTCCCAGGAAGCCCAGAAATACACTTCAAAGCCACAAAACAAGTCTTAATAAATTTGAAGACAGTGAAATTATATTAAGTATCTTTTCCAATCACAATGAAATAAAACTGGAAATCAACAGATCAAGAAATCAAGAGCTAAAACTACAAAACTCTTAGAAGAAAACAAAGAGGAAAAGCTTTATGAGATTGGATATGGCAGGGATTTCCTAGACATGACAGCAAAAGTCATACAAAAAAAATAATTTTAAATTTTGAGCATCAAAGAACACCATGCTGTGGTCTGAATGTTAATGTTTCCCCCCACCTCTGGAGGGTGCTGAGGTCGTGTGGTAGAGCCCTCAAAAATGAGATTACTGCCTTATAAAAGAGTCTCCACAGAAATCACTGGCCCTTTCACAACATGAGGACACTGTGAGAAGGCAGCAGTTATAAAACAGAAAGAGAGGACATGTTGGTACCATGATCTTGAACTTCTAGCCTCCAGAACACTGAGAAATAAATGTTATTGTTTACGAGCTACCCAGTCTATGGCACTTTGTTATAATAGCTCAAATGGACTAAGACACACCATCAACAGAATGAAAGGCTACCCACAAAATAAAAGAAAACACTTGCAAATTACATATCCAATAAGGGATTATATACCCAGAATATACAAAGAATTTCTACAAGTAAACAACAGAAAAACAAACAATCCAATATTAAAATTGGCAAAGGACTTGAATAGCTATTTCTCCAAAGATATACAAATAAATAATAAGCACATGAAATAATGCTCAACATCATTAATCATTAGGGAAACACAAATCCAAACCACAATGAGATACCACCTCATGCCCATTAGAATGGCTATTATTTAAAAAAAAAAAAATATTAGTAAGAATGCAGAGAAATCAAAACCTTTGTGCATTGCTGATGAGAATATAAAATGGTACATTCAATGTGAAAGTGGCAGACCTACGTAGGCCTAGGAGGAATGGAAATCACCAGGCAGGAAAACTGTATTGTGGGAAACTAGCCTGGGAAAATGCCTGCCTGGGAAACTGCCTGCCAACCTTGCCCAGGACAAACAGATGCCCAGCTAAGATTAGGGCCTGGGGTTGGCCTAGCCTGCATAACAGGATGCAGCTTTAACATGAGGCTGACAAGATGTATCAAGAACAATGATCAGCAGAAATGGCACCCAGCAACCAGCTCTAGCCAATCACACTCTGACACGCCAACCAGTTACCCTTCTCGGGTTTTTGCACTTAAAAACCCTGCCCTAAGAACAACCAAGCAAATCTTAACCTCCATTGGTTGGCTCCCCAACCTCCCTAGGTTGACCCACTTTCCCCCACGAGTCCCAACCTCCCTTGGTTCCTTGGTTGGCTCCACTTTTCCCTCTTATTCTCTGCCAATGAACCCTGCTCCTTAGCTTGCTGCATTTGTCTGGTTTCTTGAGCAATTCCGATTTAACAGACAGTATAGCAGTTCCTCAAAAAATTAAACATACAACATATGATCCAACAATTCTACTTCTGGGTATCTGCCCAAAATCTTAAAAGCAGAGACTTAAAGAGATATTTGTACACCATGTTCCTAGCAGCATTATTTGCAATAGCCAAAAGATAGAAGCAACTCCATCAATGAATGAATGGATAAATAAAATACAGTAAATGTATACAACAGAATATTATTCAGCCTTAAAAAGAAACTTCTGACACATGCTACAACATAGATGAACCTTGAGGACACTGTACTTGAGGTAAGTAAAGTAAAATAAGTCATACATGAAAGGACAAACATTGTATGATTCAACTCATATGAGTTCCCTAGAGTCCTGAAATTCACAGATACAGGGGAGAAAGGAATTGGGAGTTATTATTTAATGAGAGCATAGTTTCATTTTGAGAGATGAAAAAATTCTGCAGTTGAATGCAGTGATGATTGTACAACAATGTGAATGAACTTAATGCCAATGAATTTATACTCGAAGAAGTTAAGATGGTAATAAATTTGATTATTCATATTTTATAATTGTAAGTAAATAAATAAATGACTCCTATCAAAATAATTAAGTATTAAGAAAATAACTTAAACAGCCTAGTGACAAAGATGGCAAAATTTCATATAAAAAGTATAAATAGCAAATATACTTAAAAAATGTTAAGCCTAATTAATAAAAACTAAAAATATAGTACAATTTTACATTCACTATTATGCAGTGAAAATAATTAACTTTCCCTAAAAGAGGTCAGGCATTTCTCCTAGATCCTGGAATTACCCAAGTATAGGAGGGCCCCAGAGTGAGGCCCTTGGACCACACTTGAAAATTTTGTATATATAATTTTTGTGTATATATATATACATACTATATATATATATATATACACAAAATATACAAATATATATAAAATATATATATAATATATATATTTAAAATATATAATATATATATAATATACAAATTTTATATATATATAAAATTTTGTATATATAATTTTTTTTTGTGTGTGTGTGTGTGTATATATATGTGTGTGTGTGTATATATATATATATATATATATATATATATATATAATTTTGAGATATAGTATTAGGTTCCTGAGTTGTGTGAGTTGGTCTAGTCAATTACCAAAGTTGAGGGAGTCCACGAAGATCCTCAAATTTGTAACTAGCTGATCTGAAATGAGGATGACTCTTGGACCCCTTGAATTTTCAGCAGGTGTCAGAAGTCTTGGGCATATTCTGCAGTCTGGAGGACTGTGCACTTAACATAGATGAATCCTATAAATATCAATAAATACTATTCCATATACTATGAAACAATTTTTATAAAATTCAATAGCAATAGCAAAATAGTATGTTTACTCAGTGATTCCTGGTGGGGGTTGCCCATGCCAGAAAGATGAATTATATGACTAAAGGGTTGGGTGCGTGAGTTGGATGAAATCAGCTTCCACAGAAAGGAAGAAAGCTGGACATTAAGTTCAATCATATGTGCAATAACTTAATCAATCATGCCTATGTAATTAAGCCTCAATCAAAAACTTTGGATGCTCAAGTTCAGGAGGATATCCTGGACTGGCAATATTCCATGCATCCAGGGTAAGGCAGAAGTAGGTTTATCATTGTTCACGTAGAAAATAATACTGTAAGAATAAACTCTGTGTTTTGCATACTCCCAGGTGTAAACCTACTTTTGCCAAACTCTGTATTGTCATGCATGAATGACAGGAAAATGCACCCCTGAGGACATGGAAACTTCACCTGTGGAACCCTCCCAGATTCTGCCCTGTGTCTCTTCCTTTGGCTGGTTCTAATCCTTTTGCTGGTATTCTTACACTATAATAAAATTAATCATAGATATAGTATTAGGTTCCTGAGTTGTGTGAGTTGGTCTAGTCAATTACCAAATTTGAGGGAGTCCACGAAGATCCTCAAATTTGTAACTAGCTGATCTGAAATGAGGATGACTCTTGGACCCCTTGAATTTTCAGCAGGTGTCAGAAGTCTTGGGCATATTCTGCAGTCTGGAGGACTGTGCACTTAACATAGATGAATCCTATAAATATCAATAAATACTATTCCATATACTATGAAACAATTTTTATAATATTCAATAGCAAAAAAACTAAATACATTGCTTAGGGATACAAACATACAGGACAAAACTATTACAGTGGCCTTATAGTTTGATATCAGGAGTTGTGACACTTCCAGCTTTGTTCGGTCTTTAGCGGTTCCCTATAAATTTTTGGAAATTTTATTCTAGTTCGGTCAAATATGACATTGGTATTTTAATAGGAATTGTGTTGAATGTATTGATTGTTTTGGGTAGAAAAGACATTTTAGTGATGTCAATTTTTCCATTCCATGAACTCGGCATATGCTTCCACTTATTTGTATACTATAAGGTCACTATAATAAAAACTGCCTGGTACCAGCATAAGAACAGACACATAGATCATGTAACAGGAAGAGAGCCTAGGAATAAACCTACAGGGAACCGATCTGCCTGGCAATGACAATTGTAGCTCAGCCCTATTGAAAAGTCCAATAGGTGTGCTGTGGCACACAGGAGCCAAACCCACAGATTGGTTCTCCCATGGGAAATCAGGCCTGCATTATACCTAGGCTGCTTTGAGGCTTGCTCTTGCTAAAACTCCTTCACCCCGAGTTCAGGCAGCAAATGCTTACTGCATATCTTTAAAGTAACTCCCTGAAGTCTGTGCTAATTCTCCCAAGGACTGAAGTATAACCAGACCAATTACTCTTATTGTTCCCTTCTTTTTGCAACATTTTTTTCCTTGTTAATCTGTAAGAAGTAATCAGTAACTTCCTTTCCATTGCTATCTGTAAAAGGTAATTACCTAAAGCAGACCTAAGCATAATGAATGAAAACCTTCTTTGATGTATGCTATTAGAAAGCTGATAAAAGCCTGTCAAGGCAAAGGTCAGGGCACTCTCCCCTTGAGAGAGTGGCTGTGCCATCCCTTTTCCTTCACAGGACTCAGTAGTCCATCTCGTCTCATCCATAACGCTGGGGACACTGCTGGTCAGTGTCCATGTCATAAACCCATGCCTTTATAATCAATAGATAATTGACAAAGGTGAATGAAACATACAATGGAGCAAAGACAATCTCTTCAATAAATGGTGTTGGGAAAGCTGCACTGGTACATGCAAAAAAAAAAAAAAGAAAGAAAGAAACTAGACCACCAACTTATACCATACACAAGAATAAACTCAAAATTGACAAAACCCATAAATGTAAGTCATGAAACCATAAAAATCCTAGAACAAAACAAAGGCAGTAAAATCTCAGATATCTCACGTAGCAATATTTTTGCTGATACATCTCTTAGGGCATTGGAAACAAATAAGAAAATAAACAAATGGGACTACATCAAATTAAAAAGCTGCTGCTTAACTAAAACCACCAGCAAGACAAACAGGGAACCCACTGTATTAGAGAACATTTTTGCCAATGATACATCTGATAAGGGTTTATTCTCCAAAATTTATAAAGAACTAATAAAACTCAACACCAGGAAGACAAAAATTCAATTAAGAAGTGGGCAAAGGACCTGATAGACATTTCTCCAAAGAAGACATACAGATGGCCCACAGACATATGAAAAAATGCTCAACATCACTAATCATCAGAAAGATGAAAATTAAAACCACAATGAGATATCACCTCATACCTGTCAGAATGGCTACCATCAATAAATCATTAAACAACAAGTTCTGGAGAGGATGTAGAGAAAAGGGAACCCTAGCGCACTGTTGGTGGGAATGCAGACTGGTGCAGCCACTGTGGAAAACAATATGGAGTGTTCTCAAAAAAATGAACATAGAACTCCCTTTTGACCCAGTGATTCCACTTCTGAGATACATCCTGAATATCCTAAAACACCAATACAAAAAAATATGTGCACCCTTATGTTCATAGCAGTGCTATTTACAATAGCCACAATCCAGAAACAGCCTAAGTGCCCATCAGTAGATAAGTGGATAAAAAAAGCTGCGGTACATTTACACAATAGAATACTATACAGCAGTAAAAAGGAAGGAAATTCTAGATTTTGCAACAACATGGATGGACCCAGAGAATATTATGCTAAGTGAAATAAGCCAGTCAGTGAAATCTAATGAATAAAATAAACTAATGAACAAAATAGAAACAGAAGCACAGATACATGGAACAGGCTGACAGCTGCTAGAGGGGAGCAGAGGGTACTGGATGAAAGATGGTGAAGGGATTAACCAAAGAACATTCATGCACAACACATGGACATGGACGATATGGGGAACGACATAGGGAGGGGAGAGTGTGTGGCTGGGAAAGGGAGAAAATGCAAAAACAAAAGTAATAGCATAAACAAAAAAAATATTTCATTCATTTATTTAAATATAAATCAAAAGTATTATTATATCATATAAAAAGATCAAAGGAAGAATAAACACAAAATCAGGTTAGGTGCTATGGGGACATTAGGGAAGTAGTAAAAGAGAATTAAAAATAAGCACAAGTTAGGTGTAATGGCACTGTAAATTATTCTAGCTACTGAATAGTGTGGCAGAGTCACAGGTTTTTATTGTTATACTTTAAAATTTATATATATTCTTTTTAAATAGATCATAACAAATAATAAAAAGAGTTTTTCAAACACAAAAAATTAAGCGGAATGTTCTGGGAAATTCCATAGAGCCAATCACACACACACACACAAAAAAAACACTCTTGAATTATATGGAGATAAATCACCAGTGAAAACTTTGTGCACAGGAGAGGAACTCTCTACAATGAGAGAAATGCAAAAGAATTTTTTGAAATAATGAAAATATTCTGAATCTGAGTTGTCCAATGTAGTACCCCAGAGTCAAATGTAATAACTAAGCATATAAAATAGGGTTAGGCAGCTGAAAAATTGAATTTTTTATTTTATTCAATTTAAATTACTTTAAAGTTAAATTTAAATAGGCACATGTAGCTAGTGGCTACCATATAGGACAGCACAGTTCTTGAGCATTCTCTATTCTACATTGGATTGCAAGAATCTTTATGTTGTCCCTTCAGGGTAAAAAAAAAAAAAACCCACAAAAAACAACAACAACAAAAAACACCTGAAAGCTTAAATTATGATTATCACATTATGACTTTAATATGTGTGAAAAGTAAGGCAGAACTCCAAATCAGGAACACATTTTCAAACAAAATGCCTACCCTGACATAAGAAAATTAATAAAAGATCTATAATTAAATGTTTTCAGTTAAAATAAAATGGTTTTGGCGCATCATACTTTTTCACTTTAACATTTTCAATAAACTAGCTGACTATTAATACTTGTCTGTATTGAGTTGGATAAGTCAGCTTCATTGGATAATGTATTTCTGCGCTAGAATATCAGGAGCTTTAAAAGGTTTAAACTTTTTGGCCCAGGAATCTCACATCTGAGAATCTAACATGAAAACACCCAACTAAATCAAGTTACATAAGACTAGTAATTTTAAACAGCAGAAACAGAAAAGCAACCTAATGTTTGTTATCTTGGACTTGCTTTAAAATACATCAGGGTTGAGGATTATATAGGTCAATGGGGATAGATCAAATAAGATTGGAAACATTGTGATAATTGCTGGAGCTGAAAAATGATTCATGAGATGTTCAATTTACCATTCTTGTATATATTTAAAACTCTCTGCATTAAAGTAATAAAATTTAAAATACATTTGTAATGCCCTGTGAAAAAACTAAAAAGCATTGATACCCTACAACTAGAACACTTAAAAAATGGACAGTGTTCCCATTACTTAAAAGTATATTTTTAAGAAATTAAAAGCCTTATCTTTTCTCAAATTTAAAAAAAAATCCCTCAGTCTATGCTACTTAAAACCCAATTTTTGCCCACATTAAGAATGTTATCAATAACTTCAGCTTCCAGCCATGATGGAGGCATATGCAGATAAGCTTTGCTTCCTCACAGAACCAAAAGAAGGATAATAACCAATTTAAAAACAAAAAACAACCAGAACTGCCAGAAAATCAAACTGTATGGAAGTCTGACAACCAAGGAGTTAAAGAAGAAACATTCATCCAAATGGTAAGAGGGGCAGAGATGGGAAGCCAGGGTGGCCAGGACTCACAACAAGGCAGGGGCTGGCAGACTGGCTGATCCCACATTTGTCTGCAGATAAGCCAGGAGGAACAATTGATGAGCAACACAGACCACGCAATCCAGGATTCCTGCACAAGAAACTAAAGACTTAAAACCCCTGGCTGTAAAAAACTGTGGGGGTTGCAGTGTTGGCAGAAATTCCCAGTCTTATAGAAGAGTCTGTTGGAGTGGCCCATAGGATCCTAGAATGTACACAAGTGCACCCACCCAGGAATCAGCACTAGGGCAGCACCTGAAATGTCACATCCACTTGTGGAAAGTACGAAAGAGACTGAAAGCAGGGCGAGAGCCAAGTAAGTGGCATCATCCCACTTAGTCCTCGCCACATACAGCACCACACACAGCAAACTGGGTTCCCTGCCCTGGAGAGTACTTAAGGCCCCACCCCTTACAATGTAACAACTACATGGAGACAAAGAAATATGGCCCAAATGAAAGAACAGATCAAAACTTCAGAAAAAGAACTAAGTGACAAGGAGATAGCCAACCTATCAGATGTGGAGTTCAAAACACTGGTAATCAGGATCCTCACACAAATTATTGAATACAACTGCAAAATAAAGGAAGAAATGACAGCTATAGAAAGTGAGATAAAAGAAATATATAGGGAGCCAACAGTGAAGGGAAGGAACCGGGACTCAATTCAATGGTTTGGAACCATAGGAAAAAATAAACATTCATTTATCCACCTTGAATTTATTTTTGTGAATGGTGTAAGTTGGTGATCAAGTTTCATTTTCTTGCATGTTGCTGTCCAGAACTCCCAACACCATTTATTGAAGAGGCTATAATTGTAACACCATAAAAGTCCTAGAGAAAAACATTGGCAAGAAAATCTCAGACATTCCACGCAGCAACGTCTTCACAGATATAGCCCCTAAAGCAAGGAACATAAAGGAAAGAATAAACAAATGGGACCTCATCAAATTAAAAAGCTTCTACATGGCTAAAGGAAACAGCATTAAAATGAAAAGAGAGCCAACTGTATGGGAAAACATGTTTGCCAATGACAACTTGGACAAGGGCTTGATCTCCAGAATATATAAAGAACTCATATGACTCCACTCCACAAAGACAAAAAAAAAACAATTAGAAAATAGGCAAAAGACTTGAACAGACACTTCTCCAAGGAGGACATACACAGGGCCCGGAGACATATGAAAAGACGCTCAGCATCACTAGCCATCAGAGAGATGCAAATTAAAACCACAATGAGATACCACCTCACACAAGTCAGAATAGCCAACATAAACAAATCAACAAACAAGTGTTGGAGAGGATGCGGAGAAAAGGGAACCCTAGTGTACTGTTGGTGGGAATGCAGACTGGTGCAGCCACTGTGCAAAACAGTATGGAATTTCCTCAGAAAACTAAAATGGATCTGCCTTTTGACCCTGCAATTCAACTGCTGGAATTATACCCTAAGAATCCTGAAACACCAGTCCAAAAGAATCTATGCACCCCAATGTTCATAGCAGCACAATTTACAGCAGCCAAGTGCTGAAAGCAACCTAAGTGCCCATCAGCAAATGAGTGGATCAAAAAACTATGGTACATTTACACAATGGAATTCTATGTAGCAGAGAGAAAGAAGGAGCTTACATTCTTTGCAACAGCATGGATGGAACTAGAGAGCATTAGGCTAAGTGAAATAAGCCAGGCAGCGAGGGACAAATATCATATGATCTCACCTTTAACTGAAACATTATCAACAAAAGAAAAAAGCAAACAAAATATAACCAGAGTCATTGAAATTAAGAACAATCTAACAATAGCCAGAGGGGAGGGGGGAGGGAACAGTGGGAACAAGGGTTTTCAGGAACTACTATAAAGGACACATGGACAAAACCAAGGGAGGGAGGTGGGTTTGGAGGGGGTGAGGGTGAAGGGTGGGGAGAAAATACAGACAACTGTAATTGAACAACAATAAAATAATTTAAATTAAAAAAAGATATTTCATATTCTCAAAAAAAAAATTCAACCAGAACTGAATGAAGAAACAAGAATTCAAAAAAAAAAATGAGGAGAGGTTTAGGAATCTCTAGGACATCTTTAAACATTCCAACATCCGAATCATAGGGGTGCCAGAAGGAGAAGAGGAAGAGCAAGAAATAGAGAGATTTCTCAAAAGAGACCTTGCAGGCAGGGGGCTGGAAAAAGTATTCCAAGTCATGAAAGGCAAGGGCAGATGAGTGCTTCCCAGATAAGGTCAACTTAAAGCAGTACATCATCATCAAGCCCTTATTATATGTAATGTTAAAGGGACTTATCTAAGAAAAAGAAGATCAAAACAATGAACAGTAAAATGACAACAAATTCAAAACTATTGACAACTGAACCTAAAGAAACAGAAACAAAAACTAAACCAACAACTAGAATAGGAACAGAATCACAGATTCACAGAAAAGATCACACGGAGGGTTATTAGTGGGGAAGGGGCAGGGGAGAAGGGGGAAAAGATACAGGGAATAAGAGGCATAATTGGTGGGTACAAATAGGCAGGGGAATGTTAAGAATAATATAGGAAATGGAGAAGTCAAAGAATTTATATGTACAACCCATGGACATGAACTAAGGTGAGGATTACTGAAGGAAGGTGGGTGCAGAGAGGATGGGGAATAAAAGGGAGAAAAAAATGTGACAAGTATAATAGCATAATCAACAAAATATACTTTTAAAAAAAGCAGGTCATCAACTAGGGAGTATGAGGGACTTGGGGCAGTGTGGGTAGCTGCAGTGGTGCTTTCCTGCCGGACTCTGGTGGCCTTCACTTTCAACCGATAGTGGAAGCGCACAAGGCTGTCAAGCTGCACTTTTGCCAAGGAGCTCTTCCCAGGTAAAATCAATAAGAAAGAAGTTTTCACATTTCTGGAAGTTAGCCAAGATGAACTTCATGAAATCAGTTTGTGGAGCCCATAGAAAAATTTTTCACTGAGGGTAAAAAATCTCAAAGGAAACTTTAGAGAAACAGAACAGCCTAGGGCTTTGGGGAATGGAAGTCCCAAAAGAATATGGGGATCATTTTAGTTGGCAGTGAGGAGCTGAAGGCCAAATACCTGCCCAAACGGGCACCTGGAGAACACACTGTCACCTTAGGCCTGACAGAGCCAGCCAGTGGGTGTGATGCTGCCTCTACGCAGACCAGGGTGACCTTAAGTGAAGACAAGAAGCACTACATCCTCAGTGGCACCAAGGTCTGGATCATCAATGGAGGACTGGCCAATATTCTTATCTTGTTTTCTAAGACCAAGGTTGTTGATTCTGACAGCTCTAGTAAGACAAAGTCACATCATTCATAAAGAGAAACTTTGTTGGAGTCACCAACAGGAAGCCTAAAGGTAAGTTAGACATCCCAGGTTCCAGCAGTCAGCTCTGTGTGTGTGTGTGTGTGTGTGTGTGTGTGTGTGTGTGTTGTGTAAGAGAGACCCTTTAGCCCTATCCAAATGTCAAGATAAAATGAGATGTAAATACTTTTGATTGCACTTAAACATTTTAGCAAAATCAAATTAAGACTGCCACAGTGGCATTATAAATAATGCTGCAATGAACATAGGAGTGCATATATCTGTTTGAATTAGTGTTCTCATTTTCGTGGATAAATACCCAGAAGTATAGCTAAAGGGTCATATATCTATTTTTAGTTTTTTTGAGGAATCACCATTGTATATTTATTCCCTAGGGGATGCAGCCCACTGAGAGTGTACCAGGGTTCCCTGTTCTCCACATTTTCACCAACACATGTTATTTGTTAGCTTTTTAACAATAGCTCTTCTGACTGGTATGAGGTAGTATCTCTTTGTGGTTTTGAATTGCAGTTCCCTGATGATTAATGATATTAACTGTCTTTTCATATTTCTAATGTCCATCTGTATGCCCTCATTGGAAAAATATCTTTTCATGTCCTTTGCCTATTTTTGAATTGGATTATTTATTATTGGTTATTGAGTTTTATATTTTGGATATCAGCCACTTATCAGATATATCATTTGTGAATATATTCCCCTATTGCAGTAGGTTGTCTTTTTGTTTTGTTGGTACTTTCCTTCACTGTACATAAGCTCTCGTGGGACACAGTCCCATTTGTTTATTTTTGCTTTTGTTTCCCTTGCTCAAGAGTATAGGGAACCGGTCAGCATGGCAGTGGCGAATGTAGCTCAGCCACGATTTGGAAAACCGGCAGGCACGAGGCAGCACACAGGACCCAGGCATGCAGACCAGCTTTCATGAGCAACCAGGCCAGCATTGTACCTAGGCTGCTTTAAGGCTTGCTTTTGCTAAAACTCCCTCACTCTGAGTTAAGACTGCAGATGTTTAATGTATATCTCTGAAGCAACTCCCTCAAGTCTGTGCTAAGACGTCCCAAGGACAGAATGTAATCAGATCAATCACTTTTATCATTCCCTGCATTTGCAACATTTTTTCCCGTTGTTATCTGTAAGAAGTAATCACTTAAAGTAAGCCTGAGTATAATGAATGGGAACCTTCTTGATGTAATACAACTAGAAAGCAATAAAAGCCTGTCCAGGCAGGGGTTGAGGCACTCTCTCACTCAGAGAGTGGCCATGCCATCACTTTTTCTCCACAGGACTTCTGCAGTCCACGTGAATTTGTTTATTGCATCCACAACACCACAGACACTGCTGGCCAGAGTCTGCATCACAAGGGGATGTATCATAAAAGATATTATTTAAACTGCTGTCAATTAGTGTACCTCATGTTTTCTTCTAGGAGTTTTATGGTTCCAGGCCTTATATTTAAGTTTACCCATTTTGAGTTTATTTTTGTATATGGCATGAGAAAGTTTCAGCTTTTTTGCAGGTATCTGTTCAGTTCTCCTAACACCGCTTGTTAAAGAAACTGTCGTGACTCCATTGTGTATTTTTACCTTCTTTGTCACTGATTAGTTGACCATATAAGTGTTTATCTGTGGGCTCTATATTCTGTTCCACTGACCAATTTGTCTGTTTTTGTGTCAGTACTATATTGTCTTGATTATTATGGCACTGCAGTATAGTTTGAGACCAGAAAACATGATATCGCCAACTTTGTTGTTCTTTCTCAGGATTGCTTTGGCTATTTGGTGTCTTTTGCTGTTTCATATAAAGTTTAGGATTATTTGCTCTAGTTCTGAGAAGACTATGTATGCACCACTATGTTCACTGCAGTATTATTTACAATAGCCAAGATATGGAAGCAACATAAGTGTCCATCAATGGATGAAGGGGTAAAGATGTGATATATATGTGATAGAATATTACACAGCAATAAATAAATGAAATCCTGCCATTTCTAACAACATGGATGGATCTAGAAGATATTATACTCAGTAAAATAAGTCAGGCAGAGAAAGACAAATACTATATGCTTTCACTTACTATGTGGAATCTAAAAAAGCAAAACAAATAAACAAACAAATCAAAACAAAAACACTCTCATAGAAATAGAGACCAAAGGGCACTACCAGAAGGGAGAGGATGTGGAATGGGTGAAAAAGGGAAGAATAATGTAGTCAATAATATTGTGGTAAGTTTACGCAAATGATTACTATTATTAGTGTGATAATTACATGGTAAGATGTAAAAATGTCAAATCACTCTATTGTACACCTGAAACTAATATAACCAATATAATACTGTATACCAACTATACCTACATAAAATTTTTTACAAAATGAATGTCATCAACTTATTTGAAAATGAATCTCTCACTTTTCCTTGAAACCTAAATTTTCTACAATTTACTTATCCACTTTTATCCACAACCATTTCTGTGTAGTTTTTCTCCTAAAATGAGCGTATCATTTTCTCCTAGGACTCTCCCACATTAATATCTTTAGCTCTTTCTTCTAAGCACAATATTAGAAGTCTTATGGTTAATTCTGTTCTCTGGAAGTTATTTATCAACATGTTCTAGACCCTTTATTAGACTGTATCTTAATAGCTTATATACTTATTTAATTCCCACCCACCAAGAAAAGGCTGTATTAATTTTGAAGTCAAAAATGCTGATTTCAAATGAATGAATACCCATTCACACACAGAAATGCTGTATCAAAGCAAAAGGAGTCAGAAAAAAATAGTCGAAGATCAGTAGGAACTATGCACAGTAGGGTTTAATAATGTATTTCAAGAGATTTAAAACATACGCACACAAATTTGAAAGGGAAAGAAGGGACCCTGACTTGTGTGGCTCAGTGTGTTGGGCATCGTCCCACAAACTGATAGATCATCAGTTCAATTCCCAGTCAGGGCAATTCCTGGGTTGTGAGCCACGTCACCAGTTGGGGGCTTGTGAGAGGCAATGGATAGATGTTTCTCTCGCACATCAATGTTTCTCTCCCTTTCTCCCTCCCTTCCTCTCTCTCTAAAAATAAATAAAATCTTTAAAAATAAATAAAAGGGAGGAGACTTCCAGTCAAGATGGCAGACTAGGTAAATGCTGTGTTATCCCCCTCCCACAAACACAGCAGAATTCCAACTAAATACAGAACAACCACCCTTGCGAACTGCCAGAAGTCAAGCTGAACAAAAGTCCTATAAAGAAGAAACTATATGGAGTCTGGTAGGGGTGGTAAAGATGCCAAACTGGCTGATTCCAAACCCACCTGTGGCAGTTAATGATAGGTGCAATATCTCAGCTATGGAGGTCCACCCCAGAGGAACAAAGATCCCAGCTCTACACCAACCTCCCCAGCCCAGGTTTCCAGTGCCAGGAAGAAAAGTCCACATACCATCTGTCTGTGAAATTCAGAGAAGATTATGGCTGATTGAGAAGGAGGGCTTCTGGAGACCTAGGCATTCTTCTAAAGGGCCCATGCAAAACCTACTCAGACTCACTCATTCTGAGCTACAGCACAGGGGCAGGAGGTCACAAAGTGCTGAGGACATAGGGGAGGAACTAAATTGTCTGGCTTCAATGCAAGGGCTGGTGGGCAGCTTTCTCTGAGACATAGTGCTAGCAGAAGCCATTGTTCCTTTGTTGACCCCTCCCCCCACCCAGGCTGCAGGCTCAGGTGGGTGTCATGTCTCCATCGACCTACTA
Organism: Phyllostomus hastatus; assembly: GCF_019186645.2. Classification (NCBI taxonomy): domain Eukaryota; kingdom Metazoa; phylum Chordata; class Mammalia; order Chiroptera; family Phyllostomidae; genus Phyllostomus; species Phyllostomus hastatus. The sequence goes on from NW_025333703.1 coordinate 912,695, forward strand.
ATACCACTCACCCCATCCTGGTGATTCACTGAGACCCCATCCCACACAACTTGTAAACCCATTCAAGACACATACAATGGCTTTTCCATACCAATGGGCTGTCTTACCTCACACTGTGGACTTTCCTAAAATCTCTCATATCTTCACAAACCCCAAACAAGCAGCATCTGGCCAGGACATACCCTGTACCACTTGCTAAACGGCTCCAAGACCAACACTAATGGCAGCCAGCCTCACTTCACAACTTAGCTTCTCCCAGGCACTTCCAAACCCAGCACAAGCAGAAACAATCTGCATATTGCTTAGTACCAGGTAGCCCCAGGGAAAGCACAGGCAGTGGCTGACCTTGGACTGCACCAGAAACCCTCTCAAGAAGCCCCCAAATCAACACACCTGATGGCCAGCTTCAGACCACACCAGAGCAGACCAGCAACCTCCACAAACAACATACCCAAAGTGCAGACTCAAAAGGCACCAAAGCCCCACTAACGCAAAACCTGCTTCATGGTTTCAGCCCTTGCACAGAAGCAGCTCCTCTGAGGCCTCAAGCCAATTAGCCTGAAGGTCAATTCCTCCCACTGACATGCCAATAGCAATCAAGGCTCAACTACAAGAGGACACACATGCGACTCACAATAGGAACACACCTAAAGCACCTGGCTGAGGTGGCCAAGGAGAGTGCGCCACTGGGCCCCACAGGACACCTACTACATAAACACACTCTGCTAAAATTGGGAGTTGTAGCAGTTCCACCTAACACTTAGAAACAAACGCAGGGAGGCAACGCAAATGAGGACAGAAAAAAACATGTCCCAAATGAAAGAAGTCCCAAAACTACAGAAAAAGAACTAAGCAAAATGGAGACAAGCAATCTACCAGATGCAGAGTTAAAAGGATGTTCAGTGAATAACAGTGAGAACTTCAATAAAAAGATATGAAACATAAAAATGGAAATAGAAAGCATAAAAAAGAACTAGTCAGAAATGAAGAATTCAATAACTGAAATGAAAAAATATTAGAGTAAATCAACAGCAGATTAGATAAAGCAGAGGTTCAAATCAGAGATTTTTAAACATGACAGATAATACCACTTCCGGCCAAGATGGAGGCGTAGGTAGACACACTGTGCCTCCTTGCACAACCAAAATAAGGTCAGCAACAATTTAGAAACAAGATAATAATCAGATCTGACAGAAAACTGAATTGTATGGAAGTTGGACAACCAAGGAGTTAAAATATACACATTCATCCAGAACGGTAGAAGGGGCAGAGTCGGGCAGCCGGGTGGAGAGGGGTTGAGGCACAAAAAACGGTGGCACCAGACACGTAACGCATCCTGAGTGCAAGACCGCAGCGGGCAGACCCTGGGAGAACAGGCAGCTGGCAGACCCAGTGAGGCGGCGACTGTGAATCGAAGCACTACGTACAAGGCACCTGGCTCTCTGGGCCGCTTTCGTGCACAGATAAACCAGGTGAATTGGGGAGTGAGACAGACCGTGCAACCCAGGGTCCCAGCACCGGGAAATAGAACCTCGGGACACTGAAAACACCTGTGGGGGTTGAGGCACAGGGAGAGACTCCGTCTCACAGGAGAGTGCATTGGAGAGACCCACGGGGTCCTAGAACAAACACAAGCCCACCCACACGGGAATTAACACCAGAAACGCCCAGTTTGCTTGGGGGAAGTGGCAGAAGGGACTGAAATCCAAGGAGAGAGGAGCAAGCGCCACTGTTTCCTCTCAGACCCCACCCCCAAATACAGCATCACAACCCAGCAACTGGGTTGCCCTGCCCTGGAGAACACTTAAGGTTCCACCCCTCACTATGTAACAGGCGTGACTAGACCACCCCCGCCTCGCACAATGGCTCAAATCAAAGCCCCAGAGCCAATACTTTTAAGCAACCAAGAGAGAGCCAACCTATCAGATGCACAGTTCAAAGCACAGGTGATCAGGATGCTCACTGAATTGGTTGAATTTGGTCACAAATTAGATGAAAAATGAAGGTTATGCTAAGTGAAATGAAGGAAAATGCAGAGGAAACCAATAGTGATGGGAAGGAAACTGGGACTCAAAACAATAGAGTGGACCAGGAGGAAGAAAGAAACAACCAAACAGAAAAGAGAGAAGAAATAAGAATTCAAAAAAATGAGGAGAAGCTTAGGAAACTCCAGGACATCTTTAAATGTTCCAACATCTGAATTATAGGGGTACCAGAAGGGGAAGAGGAAGAGCAACAAGTGGAAAACTTATTTGAAGAAATAATAAAGGAGAACTTCCCCATTCTGGCAAAAGAAATAGACTTCCAGGAAGTCCAGGAAGCTCAGAGAGTCCCAAAGAAGTTGGACCCAAGGAGAAACATACCAAGGCACATCATAATTACATTACCCAAGATAAAAATGAAGGAGAGAATCCTAGAAGCAGCAAGAGAGAAGGAGACAATACAAAGCAGTTCCCATCAGACTGTCAGCTGATTTCTCAAAAGAGACCTTACAGGCAAGAAGGGGTTTGAAAGAAGTATTCCAAGTCATGAAAGGCAAGGACCTACATCCAAGTTTACTCTATCCAGCAAAGCTTTCATTTAGAATGGAAGGGCAGATAAAGTGCTTCTCAGATAAGGTCAAGTTCAAGGAGTTCATCATCACCAAGCCCTTATTATATGAAATGTTAAGGGGACTTATCTAAGAAAAAGATAAAAAACATGTATAGTAAAATGACAGCCAACTCACAACTATTAACAACCACACCTAAAACAAAACACAAACTAAGCAATCAACTAGAACAGGAACAGAACCACAGAAATGGAGATCACATGGAGGGTTAGCAACAGGAGAGTGGTGGGGGACAAAGGGGAAAAAGGTACAGAGAATAAGTAGCATAGATGGTAGGTAGAAAATAGGGGGAGGGCAAGAATAGTATGGGAAATGTAGAAGCTAAAGAACTTATGACACATGGACATGAACTAAAGTGGGGGAACGTGGGTGGGAGAGGGTGTGCAGGGTAGAGGGGAGTGAAGGGGGGAAATGGGACTACTGTAATAGCATAATCAGTAAAATATATTTAAAAAATAAAATAAAGATAACAAATAATACCAAATGAGAAAGCAAAAAAATAAATAAACAAAATGAGTAAAGTTTAAAAGGCTTCTGGGACAACATCAAGCATGCAAACAATCATAGCATAGAGGTACCAGAAGAAAAGAGAAAGAGCAAGGAATGGAAAACATATTTAAAGAAATAATTACAGTAAACTTCCATAACATGGAGAAGGAAATAGAAATACAAGCTCAGGAAGGGCAGAGTCCCAAACAAGGTGAACCCAAAGAGGCTCACACCAAGACACATCATAATTAAAATGACAAAATTAAAAGATAGAGAATCTTAAAAGCAGCAAGAGAAAAGTCATTATCTACTAGGGAGCTGCCATAAGACTGCTAGTTGATTTCTCTACATAAATTTTGCAAGTTAGAAGGAATTGGCATAAAATATTCAAAGTAATGAAAACCAGGGATCTGCAACCAAGATTACTCCAATCCTGATGGCTATAATTTAGAATCAAAGGAGAGATAAAGAGCTTCCCAGATAAGAAAAAGCTAAAAAAAAATTTCATCCCCACAAAACCAGTATTACAAAAAATGTTAAAGGGACTTGTTTTAAAAGGAGAAAAAGAGATTAAAAACATGAATAATAAAATGGCAATAACTACATACCTATCAATAATTACTTTAAATGTAAATGGATTAAATGTTTCGGTCAAAATACAGAGAGCGGCTGAATGGTTAAGAAAATAAGATCCACATATACGAGTATGCTGCCAACAAAAGACCCACTTCAGACCAAGACACACAGAAACTGAAAGTAAAGAGATGAAAAAATATTTCATAAAAATAGGAATAAAAAAAGCTGAGTATTGATACTTTTATCAGACAAAAATAGGCTTTAAAACAAAGACTATAACAAGAGACAAATAAGAGCCCAGCAATTTCACTTCTGGATATTTATCTGAAGAAACCCAAACACTAATTTGAAGAGACATTTGAACCATATGCTCACTGTAGTATTATTTACAATATCCAAGTGTCCATCGATAGACAATGGATTAAGAGGAGGTGGTACATATATACAATCTTACTAACCCCCAAAGAGAATGAAATCTTGCCATCTGCAACAGCATGGATGGATCTAGAAGGTATTACACTAAGTAAAATAAATCTGAGAAAAACAAAAACCATATGATTTCATTTCTGGGTGGAATCTAAATACAAAATAAGCAAACAACACATTAACAAACTCATAGATAAAGAGAATATTTTGATGATTGCCAAATGGAGGAGGATTATGAGAGTGAGTGAAAAGGGGGAAGAAATTAAGATATGCAAATTGCCAGTTATAAAAACACTCACAGGGACTTCCGGTCAAGATGGAGGCATAGGTAGACACACTGTGCCTCCTTGCACAACCAAAAGAAGGACAACAAATTTGAAAACAAAAAACATGGGGGGCACTGAGGGAGTGTGTTGGGATGGGAGTAAAAGATAGAAAACTACTTGAACAACAAGTAAAATTTTAAAAAAAGAAGAATTTGAATAAGAAAAAAAACAAAACAGCCCTGGCTGGTGTAGCTCAGTGGATTGAGCACAGGCTTGCCAGCCAAAGGGTCACTAGTTTGATTCCCAGTCAGGGCACATGCCTGGGTTGCGGGCCAGGTTCTCGGTGGGGGATATGCAGGAGGCAAACACACATTGATGTTTCTCTCCCTCTACTTCTCCCTCCCTTTCCCTCTCTCTAAAAATAAAAAAATCTTTAAAAAACAAACAACCAGAACTGACAGAAAATCGAACCATATGGAAGTCCGATAACCAAGGAGCATTCATCCAGACCAGTAGGAGGGGAAGAGATGGGCAGCCAGGTGGAGAGGACTCATGGCAAGGCAGCAGCTGGTGGACCAGGACGAGGCTGAGGCTGGCAGACGCGGTGTTCCCACATTTGCGTGCAGATAAACCCAGAGAAACAACTGGGAGGGAGACAGAAGTCACAACCCAGGGTTCCAGCACAGGGAAATAAAGTCGCAAAGCCTCTGACTGAAAACACCTGTGGGGGTTGAAGCGGCAGTGGGAGAAACTCACAGCCTCATATGAGAGTTCACTGGAGAAACAAACCCACAGGGCCCTAGAACATACACAAACCCACTGACCCGGGAATCAGCACCAGAAGAACCCAATTTAACTGTGGGAGCAGGGGAAGTGGGTAAAAACCACCACAGAGCAGAGCAAGTAGCACTGTTCCCTCTCAGACCCTTCCCCCACATACAGCATCACAATGCAGCAAGGTAGGTTACCTAGCCCTGGTAAAAACCCAAGGTTCTGCTCCTTACTACTTAACAGGTGAACCAAGACAAAAAAAAATGGCCCAAATGACAAAACAGATCAAAGCTCCAAAAAAAGCACCATGAGTGGCAAAGAGATAGCCAAGCTATCAAATGCACAGTTCAAAACACTGGTAATCAGGATGCTCACAGAACTGGTTGAGTATGGTCACAAAATAGAGGAAAAAAATAAAGACTATGCAAAATGAAATAAAGGAAAATATACAGAGAACCAACAGTGAAGGGAAGGAAACCAAGACTTAAATCAATGGTGTGGACCAGAAGGAAAAAAGAAACATTCGACCAGAACAGAATGAAGAAACAAGAATTCAAAAAAGTGACGAGAGGCTTAGGAACCTCCAGGACATCTTTAAATGTTCCAACATCTGAATCACAGGGGTGCCAGAAAGAGAACAAGAGCAAGAAGTTGAAAACTTATTTGAACAAATAATGAAGCAGAACTTCTCCAATCTGGCTTAGGAAATAAACTTCCAGGAAGTCCAGGAAGCTCAGAGAGTCCCAAAGAAGTTGGATCCAAGGAGAAACACACCAAGGCACATCACAATTATCCAAGACTAAAGATATAGAGAGAATCTTAAAAGCAGCAAGAGAAAAGGAGACACTTACCTACAAAGGAGTTCCCATAAGACTATCAGCTGATTTCTCAAAGGAAACCTTGCAGGCAAGAAGGGGCTGGCAAGAAGTATTCCAAGTCATGAAAGGCAAGATCCTACACCCAAGATTACTCTATCCAGCAAAGCTATCATTTAGAATGGAAGGGCAGAGATAAGATCAAGTTAAAGGAATTCATCATCACCAGGCCCTTATATATGAAATGTGAAAGAGACTTATCTAAGAAAACGATAAAATATATGAACAGTAAAATGACAACAAACTCACACTTACTAACAACCAAACCTAAAACAAAAACAAAAGCAAAAGCACTAAGCAAACAAATAGAACAGAAACAGGACCACAGAAATGGAGATCACATAGACGGTTATCAGTGGGGGAGTGGGAGGAGGAGAGATGGAGAAAAGGTATAGAGAATAAGTAACATAGATGGTAGGCAGAAAATAGACAGGGGAAGGTTAACAATACTATAGGACATATAGAAGCCAAAAAACTTATATGTACGACCCATGGACATAAACTAAAGGCGGGGAATGCAAATGGGATAGGGTGTGCAGGGCGGAAGGGAATAAACCAGGGAAAATGGGACAACTATAATAGCATAATCAATAAAATATATTTTAAAAAACACACTCACTGGGGTGTGAAGAACATTACAGGGATATAGCCAATAATATTTTAATAACTATGGACTTCCGGCCAAGATGGAGGCACAAGTAGACACATTGTGCCTCCTCACACAACCAAAATAAGGACAACAAAAATTTAGAAAAGAAAAACAACCACTACTGACAGAAAATTGAACTGTATGGAAGTCCGACAACCAAGGAGTTAAAATAGACACATTCATCCAGACCGGTAAGGGGCTCAGAGTTGGGCAGCCAGGAGGAGAGAGGTTGCAGCCAAAAAAAAAAAAAAAGCAGTGGCTGGTGGACCTCAGTCACGCAGGCAGCAGCTGGCAGACCCCGGGCGTGCAAGATGGCAGCAGGCAGAGCCTGGGCATGGGGTGGCAAAGAGCAGACCCATTGAGGCAGCAGATTGTGGAGAGGTGCCACACACAAGGTAGCTGGCAGACCAGGCTGTCCCATATTTGCGCACAGTTAAATCAGGTAAAACTGGAGAGAGAGACAGACCATGCAACCCAGGGCTCCAGCACAGGGAAATAAAGCCGAAACACTGATTGAAAACACCTGTGGGGGTTGAGGTGCCGGGAGAGACTCCCAGCCTCACAGGAGAGTGTATTGGAGAGACCCACAGGGTCCTAGAATGTACACAGGCCCACCCACATGGAGATCAGCACCAGAAGGGCCCCGTTAGCTTGGGGGAAGCAGCAGAAGGGACTGAAATCCAGCAGAGAGCAGAGCAAGCACCACTGTTACCTCTTGAACCCCACCCACACAAACATCATCATAACTCAGCCACGTGAGTTGCCCCACCCTGGTAAACACCTAAGGCTCCACCCCTCACTACATAACAGGCGCCACAAGACAAAAAAAAAAAACAAAAAAAGGCTCAAATGAAAGAACAGATCAAAGCTTCAGAACAAATACAATTAAGCAACGAAGAGATAGACAACCTATCAGATGCACAGTTCAAAGCACTGGCCATCAGAATGCTCACAGAACTGGTTGAATTTGATTGCAAATTAGATGAAAAAAATGAAGGCTATGCTGAGTGAAATAAAGGAAAATGTACAGGGAACAAATAGTGATGGGAAGGAAACTGGGACTCAAATCAATGGAGTGGACCAGAAGGTAGAAAGAAACAAACAAACAGAAAAAGAAGAAACAAGAATTCAAAAAAAAATGAGGACAGGCCCAGGAATCTCCAGGACACCTTTAAACAATCCAACATCCAAATTACAGGGGTACCAGAAGGGGAAGGGGAAGAGCAACAAGTGGAAAACTTATTTGAACAAATAATAAAGGAGAACTTCCCTAATCTGGCAAAGGAAATAGACTTCCAGGAAGCTCAGAGAGTCCCAAAGAAGTTGGACCCAAGGAGGAACATACCAAGGCACATCATAATTATATTACCCAAGATTAAAATGAAGGAGAGAATCCTAGAAGCAGCAAAAGATAAGGAGACAGTAACCTACAAAGGAGTTCCCATCAGACTGTCAGCTGATTTCTCAAAAGAGACCTTGCAGGAAAGAAGGGGCTGGCAAGAAGTATTTGAAGTCATGAAAGGCAAGGACCTACAATCCAAGATTGTTCTATCCAGCAAAGCTTTCATTTAGAATGGAAGGGCAGATAAAGTGCTTCTCAGATAAGGTCAAGTTCAAGGAGTTCATCATCACCAAGCCCTTATTTTATGAAATGTTAAAGGGACTTATCTAAGAAAAAGAAGATAAAAAATATGTACAATAAAATGACAGCAAAGTCACAATTATCAACAACCACACCTAAAACAAAAAGAAACTAAGCAAACAAGTGGAACAGGAATAGAACCACAGAAATAGAGATCACATGGAAGGTTAGCAATAGGGGAGTGGAGGGAGAAGAGAGGGGGAAAAGGTACAGAGAATAAGTAGCATAGATGGTAGGTAGAAAATAGATGGGGGGGGGTTAAGAATAGTATAGAAAATGTAGAAGCCAAAGAATTTATATGTACGACCCATAGACACAAACTAAAGGGGAAGAATGTGAGTGGGAGAGGGTATGCAGGGTGGAGGGGAGCAAAGGGGGGGAAATGGGACTACTATAATAGCATAATCAATAAAATATATTTAAAAATATTATAATAACTATGTCAGATGTCAGATGAGTACTAGACTTATCACTTCAAAAGTTATATAAAAGTCTAACTGCTATCTTTTACACCTGAAATATAATATTGTACATCAACTGTGATTAAAAAATAATTTAAAAAATACATAATAAAATAAAAGGGAAAGAAGTAGATCCAAGTTATATCAAATAGGATATCTCCTCAAGACCAAAAAAGGGCTTTAAAATGGGAGAAAATGAAGGCAAATGAGGAGCACAGAGAACACAGAGAGTACTCTTCTCCATATATCTTAGACCTTTTCTCCACAACTCTTGGATGGGCCTACAAAGGATAGATTCTTCAATCGTTACCTTTAAGATTCTGCCTCCCACCAGCTGGGTTCTTTTTTTTTTTTTTAATTATTTATTTTTTAGAGGGAGTGTAATGGACAGAGAAAGAAGGGAATAGAAACCTCAATGTGCAAGAGATACATCAACTCGTTGCCTCTCGCATGCCCCCAGCTGGGGACCTGGCCCACAACCCAGGCATGTGCCCTGGCTGGGAATTGAACCAGCAATCTTTCAGTTCACAGGCTGGTACTCAATCCACTGAGCCACACCAGCCAGGGCGGTGGGTTCTTAACTGCAGTGCCTTTTCCCAGTTAAATCCTCACTCACCTGGGCACCATCCTCCCTCCAAGTTCCTTTGCATCCAGGGCTCTTTCCCTTGCTCCAATAAGGAAATCACATCAGGCTTAGAAATAGAGAGCCCTGTTTACAAGAAAAGATAATAAGACATAACCATGCTGTTGCTGAATTCAAACCTAGTTCTCAAGAAAATAGGCAACTACATGAAAAGCAAGTTATAAAGTTCTAAAGAATGGAGAAGATAAAGGGATTACAAAGAGCTACCCATATCCTAAACTGCAAGGCACAAAATACACCCAAAATTCACAAGATGTCTGGGGATAAATAACCTTACCTAGTAAGACCAGGTTGCTGTAGTTCTCCATCATCACATCTCTGTACAAATCTCTCTGAGCAGGGTCCAGATAGTCCCACTCCTCCTGTGAGAAGTCTATAGCCACATCCCTGAAAGTCACCAACCACTGAAATGATAAAACTATATTGTACTGTTGAAGTTAAAGGAGGCCTTCCCCAAATGAGAATACAAGAAGTCAGCAGTCTGTAATCAGAAGCGAGACTTCACCAACAATACTGGTACCACTTTAGTCATAAAGACAGAAAAAGAAATCATTGGAGACAATCCAGCAGAAATTCATGAGTATTTATCAGCATTTGAGAATTCCATTGGTGCTGTAGATCAAGATGTCTGTTTTTAGAAATGAGTTGTTGCAGAAGTTGGGCCCACTTGAACATGTAATAGTGTATGTATTTTCTGCTTACACAACAAAATCGATGTTTTGGGTTTATTTGGCAACTCAGGGAGTTAATCCTAAGGAACATCCAGTAAGGCAGGAACCGGAAAGAATCAGAGTATACATGAAGAGAGTCAAGAAAATAAAGGCAAGAAAAAGGCTGCACCTCTCTTCAGGAGGCTCAGTTGGTTGGAGCATCATCCCATACACCAAGTTTGTGGGTTTGATCCTTGGTCAGGGTGCAAATGGGAGGCAACCAATCGATGCTTCTCTCTCACATCGATGTATCTCTCTCTCCCTCCTTCCCTTCCTCTCTCTCTAAAAATCAATAAAAATATCCTTGGGTGAAGATTTTAAAAAGTACTATATTGCATATATGAAAGTTGCTAAGAGTGTAAGTAGATCCTAAAAGTTTTCATCACAAGAAAAAAACTTGTATCTATACATGGTGACAGATATTAACTAGTTATTATGGTGATCATCATATATCAAAATAGCTAATCATTATGTTAAACACCTGAAACTACATGTCAATTATAACTCAATAAAAATGTTTTTAAAAAAGACATTATATTTCAGGAGAGAAGAAATGACCCAGAGTATGCCTTTTAAAATTTTTATGCTGAGTTGTACATTCCTAAATTCCTCTTTTGGAAAAGTACAGCATCCCAAGAAAGCAGCTGGGATAAGAAAAAATAACTCCCCGATATGCCCAAAATAACTCCTCTTTCAATTTACTTACTGTGCTGCCTACCCCTACTCCTCCCAGGCACATACATACACTCTCCATGATGGAAACTAAAAGGGATGTATACAAATCCCAGCACTTCCCTAAGCTTGTGAAACCCAAGAACATCAGGATGGATTCAGGGCAGATATGCTCCAGCACTAGAGGGGCTCAGGTACCTCTGCAGGAGGGATTCAGGCAGACCATTACACAAATCTAAAGATGTTGGTCTGAACCTCAGGTGGGTATAATAACATGGCTCCATAGTTCCCCCTTCGTAGGTATGGCCAGTTTTCCTCAAGCCAGGTAACCCAAGTCACAGCTTAAGTCAAAGATGGAGTCCTCAAGCTGGAAACCCAATATACTTGCACATGTTCCATACTTAGACAAAGACTTTCAGAGGCTTCCAGTATACACCAGGCTTAAGATGTAAAAATCTCTTGGCTTCTGACTATATTATGGACCACCAAATCTAAGACAGGCATGCCAGAGACCAGAAGGCCTTGATACCCGGCCCCACAAACTATTGGGTTAGCCAAGAAGTCTGTTTATTTTCTGTAAGATGGCTCTACTAGCACTTCATTGTCTTTAACTTCATTCAAAACAATTTTGTTAGATTGTATTGTGACAGCTGTCATATTAGCATGCATTCTTAAAAAATATCAAAATTGGTGAATTTTTTGTGTAGCCATTTAAATGTTGAAGATGGAAGAAAATGCACATTTTTGCTATATTATGCTTTATTATTTCAAGAAAGGTGAAATGCAACTGAAACACAAAAAAAAGATTTGTGCAGTGTATGGAGAAGGTGGTGTAACTGATTGAATGTGTCAAAAGTGGTTTGTGAAGTTTCATGCTGGTGATTTCTCACTGGACAATATTCCATGGCCAGGTAGACCAGTTGAAGTTGATATCGATCCAATCAAGACATTAATTGAGAACAATCAACATCACACCACACGGGAGATAGCCAACATACTGAAAATATCCAAATCAATAACGTTATTGATGAAAGTAAAAAATGTGTCTTTAAAATTTTATGGAAAAAACTAAAAAGACTTTTTAGCCAACCCAATGGATAGGAAACAAGACAAAAATTTAGCTACACTCTTGTATATAACCCATGATGGGTAGGTAGTATGAATGAGAAATAAACTTTGCATGTTAAGATACTGACATTTAAGTTAAAATAGCATGGCCTAGTCTAGTCTGCTACTGCTACAGTAATAATACTAAATTCCTTGTCAACCCTTTCACCATCCTTGGAGCACCAGAGATATACTTAAGACTTAGTTGTAGATGGCGGATACAAATATATATGGTATGCAAATCAAAACCAAAATGAGATATCACCTCACATATATTAGAATGGCTGTTATCAAAAATAATGAGTGTTGCCCTGGCTGGTGTGGCTCAGTGGACTGAGTGCCAGCCTGAGATCCAAAGGGTAGCCAGTTCAATTCCCCAGTTAGGGCACATGCCTGGGTTATGGGCAAGGTCCCTGGTGTGGGGTATGTGAGAGGCCATTGATCAAGTATCTCTCGCACATTGATGTTTCTCGCCCTCTCTTTCTCCCTCCCTTCCCCCTCTTTAAAAGTATATAAATAAAACCTTTAAAAAAAAATGAGTGTTGGCAACAATGTGGAAAACGGGAACACTTGTGCACTACTGATGAGAATGTAAATTGGTACAGCCACATTGGAAAACAATATAAAGTTTCTAAAAAAATTCAAAATAGAACTACCATATGATCTAGAAATTCCACCTTTGGGTATTTATTTGAAAAAAATCAAAAACACTAATTTGAAAATATATGTGCATCCCATGTTCACTGCTGCATTATTTCCGATAGCCAAGGCATGGAAACAATTTAAGTGTCCATCAGTGAATGAATATGTATAAAAGAAGGAAATCCTGACATTTGCAACAACATGGATGGAACCCGAACACATTATGCTAAGTGAAATAAGTCAAAGAAAGACAAACACCATACAATCTCACTTACATGTGGAATTTAAAGAAACAAAACAAAAAAATGCATAAATACAGAGAATAGATTGGTGATTGCCAAAGGCTGAGGGTGGAAAGTGGACAAAATGGGTGAAGATGGTCAAAAAGTACAAACTTCCATTATAAAATAAGTAAGTCCTAGGGATGTAATGTAAAGCACAGTGACTTAGTTAATAATACTGTATATTTGAAAGTTGCCAAGAGAATAGATCTTAAAAGTTCTCATCACATGAAAAAAATCAAAGCTATCTGTAGTGATTAGTAGCTAGACTCATTGAGGTGACCATTTCACAATATATACAAATGTTGAAACTAATGTTATATGTCAATTATATGTCCATAAAAAATAATAATAGCTATGGAGAAAAGTAAAATAGAACAGGAGAAATAGAAAGTGTGTTGGTTGAGATGCTATTCTATGTAGGGTAGTCAAGGAATGTTTTTCCAATTTGGAGACAGATGATGGAAGTCTTGAAGAAGTTATGGATTAAATGATGCAGGTATCAGGAATAAGAAAATTCCTAGCAGGGCAATCAGTAAGCTCAAATGCATAGGGGAAAGAATTGAATGTCAAAAATATTATAGAAAATAAGTCAGGGAGGTAACAGAGATAGATTACATATGAGTATGTTAAGCCACTATAGAAACTTTATTCTTTATTCTGAGTAAGATGGAAAGCCACAGAAAGTTTTAAGTCAAGAAATAACATAATCTAACTTACATTTTAGAAAAATCACCCTGGCTGCTCTGTTAAAAAAGAAGGCAGGCCATGAAGGAAGTAGGGAGATCAGTTAATAGTCTACTGCAACAGATCAAATGAAAGAAGACTGTGGCCTAGACATAAACCAGATGAACTTTCACATGCAAGGCTTCCAAATTCTGAGTTCCCCTCACTCACCTGGGCATAGGCTTATCACCTTTCTCTCCACTATCTGGAACTACCCTTGTTTCCAATAATAAATAAGTCTAGCTATAACTCAAACTATAGATTTTTATAATCTAATTGATTACTGTGTGAAGTTTAGAATGTCAAATATTGCCTGTGTACATGCTATCCACTTGCAACATTTTGATTACCTTATCTTCCCTCTCATTGCTCCTTCCCTATTTCCACCCCCACCAGGGCAACATGGAAGCACAGGCCCCTGGACAAGAAAATTTTTGCCATCTCAGAGGAGGGAAGTATTCATGGATGTAGTCATCATCTGCTAGGTGGAAGACAAAAGACTAAATTCTGTTCAGAGGGACTTTTTTCAAGGATATTATACAAGAGAAGGAAAGAAGCCTAGTTTTGCTCATTGAGTGTTCATAATCTGCCTTTTATGACATCTTTTTGTCATGTGAATCTCAAAGGAGTGCCTGAAGAGCTTAACTCTATCTAAGAATTGCTTTGTGATTTACTGAGCTGCAAATTGTGTTCCAAAGCTTTGTCATTCTGAAGACCTCAAATTCCATTAGCCCTTTTACAAATACTTTTCTTCCTAAAAAAAAAAATAAGGAGGTAGATTTAAATAACAATTCCTTGACTATTTCTATTTATTTTAGTGTTGCTTAATGTTAGCCATAATAAAAATGCATATGCTATATCTCAAACGTAGTTTTAATTAGCTGTATAAAATACCATCTTATAGTGGGGTTTACTTAAAACTTCCCTATTTACGAAAACTAATTTTAGATACTATGATCTTAAGTCTTGTCCCAACATGTTATAGTCTCTATCCATGGTTCTACCTTTTTTATAACCCTTAATGAATATCATTACAATCTTCCTTCCCTTTAGAAATCCAATGATGGAGTCCAAGAATTCCAGGCTGAGAACCCCAAGAGGACCATTTGAGTATTTAATTCCAAATAGATCTGAAAATTGATTCAGGGCTTACTCACAGATTACCTGGCAAATCCTTGGTACAATTGGTAAAGAACTCTTTGATCAATCCCCTAATCTCACTCATACTGCAAAAATAATGGCAAAGTGAAAGATCCTGTCACCTACTTGAACTGAGACTAACCAACACCATCTTATAAGTTCCATGGCTTTCAATAACAGGACTGTGATGTGTGACGTTACATATGCACTAATCTTATTTTCAACAATTCAGTTATTATGATAAGGCTTTTATATTTGCCTCTTAGAGATATGGCACACAAAAGAAACTGTCACAATAAAACTAAGATGAAAGGGATAGATAGGAAACTGGGCTTTGGTTCTAATCCCAAGGTCCCCCATTATGTATCTAAATGGGAAGTAGTACAGACAAGGTCTGCTAATTAGGCTTTGATTACTGGGAATTGCCAGAAGAGAAAAAAAATTACCCCCTGAAAAACAAGATCTCAGGGAAGAAAGAAATACCCCAAAGCACCTTGATCTTGGTCTTTGAATGTTCAATAACCATTCTGTCTTCTTCCTCTTAGTGACAGAACTGTGGAAAGAAAAAATTGATGAGACACTTGGCTTTTCAATCCACACTTCCTCTAGCCCCTCTTCTACCCACACATACATACAGAGGAAGATCAGGGAAAACTGAAGAGTACAACCCAATGTACTTACAGGATGAGGCAGTCTCCTAGGTAAAGAAAGTGGTGAAGTCACTCTCACACGGTCCCAACCCTTCATCTCCCATGTGTGTACCGTATGTGTACCATAGGTCCATAGTGTTGTACCTAGTTTCCTGGTTACTTAGAATACCATATGAGCACGTAGGGGACCCACAAAATCCCAATCCCACTACCACAGGCTTCCCCACATCCACCTACCCATTGCCCCACAGCCAATCACAATCTCACAAATACACACACACGGGGGTCACACTACTTGCACCTGCAGTTACAGGCGCCTAATACCACACAGTCCCAGACTCCCGACTCCCACACACATGGTACGCTGCACAATCACACACCCAACACAGGGACACACAGTCCCAACAGCACGATTACCGTCCCTCTACATTCCCGTTCACAATGGTGCAGTCATGTAGCCACTACTACATTCCCACTGTAGGAATACACAGCCACAAGCACTCCATTCCATCACCCAGAGACTGTATGTTTTCACCACATACAGTCACAATCACATACCACGAGGACAGTAACAATCTCAATCTCTCACACACAAACGATCTCCTCTCGTCACCTCCCTTCGGGCACGAAAGAACCGGCCCATCAGCCAGCTCCAGACCCTAAAGGCTGGGTCCCCGACTCCTCACCCTAGTCCTCCCCTAGTTCCGGTCTAGTGCGAACTGGCCAAGTTGCACCGGGATCCAAAGTCTCCAGAGGAGGTAAGACCTCAGAGCCTACCGGCCCACCACTCTGTACACAGGCTGCCGAAAGCCCGCCGAACGTTGTGCCTGCCTGCGGAGTCCTCTGGGAAATGTAGTCCAGAGGCAGACCACAGCACCGCCCCCCTCCCTAATCCCGCCCCGCCGTTCCTCTCAAAGCGGAAACTGTGTTTGAGCTATCTACCCCTCCTCCACACCAAATCCTACAGCTAGGACCCCTACAGGGACGGAGCGAGCGAGTCGGCCGAGGGAGTTGCCCGTCTTGCTTGTCCCCGGCAGCCTGGTTATCGCCGGTATGGAAAGGACAGGCGCCCAGTTCGCGGCAGAAGTACCTTCTAGCCGCAGATCCTATGGGAAATGTAGTCCGAGCACACAAAAGAGCAGCCACCAGAACACGAGCAGATTCCCGTCAGTCAGCCCTAAGCCTTGTTTGCAGAGTCCGAGTTCCAAACTTACAAAGAAGCGTGTAGGAGGTTCATTATGGGACTGAAAGACTGTAAGTTAACAGCCAGCCGAGGAACATCTTAGGAGTTTCCTTCACCTCTTATGATCAGTCTCTGGTTTCCTAGAGTTTATGACTTTTTTTTTTCTCTCAGTTTAGTTGCTTATTTTTGTAAATAAATTGCTCCATTAGCAACTTGAGAAAGCTCAATTTGGAGTAAAATTTAGGGACCCTTACACCTCTAAAAATGCCTTTATTCTACCCATTTGGGATGGTAGCTTAAATAGGTTTGGAATTTTTGGTTGGACAGAGTTTTCCCTTAGAATTTCAAAAGAATTATATCTTATCGTCTAGTCTTTTTAAAGAAAAAGACTAGAAAAAATAGGGTTTCTTTTTTCTTAAAAAACAGTAGCTGTATTTTTATTAATGTAAAAAGGAAAACTAAATGAAGATAAACAGATGTTGAAAACATAAAGAAAATCAAGGGATTGATTACCACAGTACATGGAAGTGATTATCCTTGATAAGAAGGGAGAAGACACAGCTATAGATAAGTGTAGGGGTAATATCTAAGGTAGTGATTCTCAAACTTTAGGAACATCAGAATCACCCAGAGAGCTTCTTAATAACAGATATACTAGGCCTGACTGATGTGACTCAGTTGTTTGAAGGCTGTCCTGTGGTTCCATTCCTGGTCAGGACATGTGCCTGGGTTAAGGGCCTGGTCCCCTGAAAGTAACCAATCAATGTTTCTCTCCTTCTTTCTACCTCCCTTCCCCTCTCTCTTAAAATAAATAAATAAAATCTTTTTTTAAGAAAAAGAGAGATTACTGGGTCCCACCACCATCTAATCTTATTCATTATGTCTGTGGTGGGGCCTGAATATTTCCTTTTTTTTTTTTTAATTGAAAACTTCTTGGCAACGTGGCAGTGTAGGTAAATGTACTTGCCTCCTCCCACAACCACATCACAATTACAATTGAACTACAGAATAACCATTGTTTAGAATTGCCTGAAATAGGGCTGAACAGAAGTCCTACCTCTAGGGACTTAAAGAAGCCACATAAGGACTGAGACTGATGCAAGGTGTAGAACTGTGGAATGGGTTGATCCCACACTCACAGGCAGCAGATAAAAATTGGGAAGGGCATATCATCTGGCTTAGTTTTTTTGTTTTTTAGGTTCAGTTGTTGATATTTATGAGTTTGTTGTCATTTTACTGTTCATAATTTTTAATCTTCTATTTCTTAGATAAGTCCCTTTAACATTTCATACAATAAAAGTTTGGTAACAATGCACTCCTTTAACTTGACCTTATCTAGGAAGCACTTTATCTGCTCTTCCATTCTAAATGATAGCTTTGCTGGATAGAGTAATCTGGGAGGTAGGTCCTTGCCTTTCATGACTTCAAATACATCTTTCTAGCCCCTTCTTGCCTATAAGGTTTCTTTTGAGAAATCAGCTGACAGTCTGATAGGCACTCTTTTGTAGGTAACTGTCTCCTTTCCTCTCGCTGCATTTAAGATTCTCTCCTTATATTTAATTTTGGGTAATGTATTCATGATGTGCCTTGGTGTGCTCCTCCTTGGGTCCAATATCTTTGGGACTCTCTGGACTTCCTGGGCCTTCTGGGAGTCTATTTCCTTTGCCAGATTGGGGAAGTTTTCCTTCATTATTTGTTCAAATATGTTTGCAATTTCTCAATCTTCCTCTTCTCCTTCTGGGACCCCTATGATTCTGATGTTGGAGCACTTAAAGTTGTTCCAGAGTTTTCTAAGCCTCTCCTCATTTTTTTGAATTCTTGATTCTTTATTCTGTTCTAGTTGAATGTTTATTTCTTCCTGTGGTTCCAAATTGTTGATTTGAGTTCTGGTGTTTTTCCCTTCACTTTTGGTTCCTTAAATGTTTTCCTTTATTTCACTTTGCAAAGCCTTCATTTCTAACTTCATTTTGCAACCGAGCTCAATCATTTCTCAATCATAACAGTGTTTTGAACTTTACATCAGATAGGTTGTCTGTATCCTCATCACTTAGCTCTTTTTCTGGAGTTTTGATCTGATCTTTCACTTGGGCATATTTCTTTGTCTCGATGAACCTGTTATGTTGTAAGGTGGCAGAGCCTTGGTATTCACCAGGGTGGGGCAACCCACTTTGCTGTGTGGCTCTGTCTGTGGGGGAGGGGTCAGAGAGAGAACAATGACCATCTCTCACTCTGCTCAAGCCCCACTTTCCAAAGAACTCTCCTGTTAGACTGGGAGTTTCTCCCACTTTCACCATCCCCACAGTATTTTATAGCTAGAGGTTTTGAGTCTTTAGTTTCCTGGTCAGCCAGCCCTGCTTCACCTGCACAGTCTGCCACCTAGCTGTGAGTCCTCTCTCCTCATCTGCTTGTCTCTGCCCCTTCTACCAGTCTGGGTGAATGTTTCTTTAATTATTGGTTGTCGGAGTTCCATGCAGTTTGATTTTCTGGCAGTTCTGGTTGTTTGTTGTTTTTAAATTGGTTATTATCCTTCTTTTGGTTGTTCAAGGAAGCAAAGCATTTCTACCTATGCCTCTATCTTGGCCAGAACCTGTATCTCCCCAGTGGCTTTTCCTTACAATTGGTTTGCCTTGGCTCATGCACCAGATTTCCCTAAAATCTCTCAAACAAGCAGCATCGGGCCTCACCATGCCCCATACCTCTAACTAAATGGTGCCAGGCCCAGCATCAGTGACAATCAGTCTGATTGGCAGCTTTCCTTTGCTTGGGCAACTCCAAGCCCAGCAAAAATAGCAGCCATCTGCTAATCACATTGTAACTTATATCAGGTGGCCCCACACAGGACACAAGTGGCAACTGCTCTTGGCCTGCACCTCCTGGGAGGCCTCAGAGCCAGTGCACCTAGTGGACAGCTTCAGACAACATTGAAGCATCACTCCTGAATCACCTCCATAAGCAACACACTCAAGGGGCAGAGTCAGCAGGCACCATGTCCTCACTAAAGTAACTACTATTCTGTGGAGTGGGCCCCTACACAGCTGATCCTCAACCAAGGTCAGAGATCAGTGGTCAGAGGTCACAGCCAGTCTTTGCAACTGATTGCCCTTGGAGTATATCCTTCCCATTGACATGCCAACAGCAATCCAGGCTCAACTGCAAGAGGAGGGTGTACTCAGCTCACATGGAATGTACCTCGAGTGTCCAACTTGGGTGATCAAGAAGATTATGCCACTGGACCCTACAGAACAACTACTACATTAAGCCACTCCACCAAGCCCAGGAGTAATAGCAGCTCTACCTAATACATAGAAACAGACACAGGGAGGCAGGGAAAATGAGACTGAAAACATGTTTCAAATGAAATATCATCAAACCTTCAGGAAAAAAAACTAAACAAAATAAAGACAAGCAATCTGCTACATGTAGAGTTCCAAACACTGGTTATAAGGATCCTCAATGAACTCAGTGACAGCTTTGACAGCATAAAAAAAGGACACACTAATTGAAATGGAAAAATAACTTACAGAGAATCAACAGAAGAGTAGATGAAGCCAAGAATCAAATCAGTGAT
The DNA here is from genome assembly GCF_019186645.2 of Phyllostomus hastatus. Taxonomy (NCBI): domain Eukaryota; kingdom Metazoa; phylum Chordata; class Mammalia; order Chiroptera; family Phyllostomidae; genus Phyllostomus; species Phyllostomus hastatus. The sequence continues at coordinate 932,783 of NW_025333703.1, forward strand.
TTGCAATTTAAAGATACAAAAAAATACCCAATCAGAACAACAAAAACTAAAAAAAAAAGAATTTTTTTAAAAATGAGAAGGGTTTAAAGAGCCTATGAGACAACCTTAATAGTACCAACATTCACATCATAGAAGTGCCAGAAGAAGAGAGGCCCACACCATGACTCATCATAATTAAAATGCAAAAGGTCAAAGACAAAAAGAGAATGTTAAAAGCAGCAGGAGAAAAGCAGTTAGTTACTTGCTAGAAAGCTACCATAAGACTGTCAGCTGATTTCTCAGAACCTTTGCAGGCCAGAAGGGATTGGCAAGAAATACTCAAAGCAATGAAAAGCAAGGGCCTACAACTAAGATTACCAGGAGGGTTATCATTTAGAATGAAAGGGCAGATAAAGAATTTCCCAGACAAGGGAAAGCTAAAGGAGTTTATCACCACCAAATTAGTATTATATGAAATGTTAAAGAGTCTTCCTCAAGAAAAAAAAAGATAAAAAATATGAACAATTAAATGGCAATAAAAACATATCTATCAAGAATTTAACCTAAAAAAACTAAATAATCAGAACACAAAGAAACTTATAGATACAGAGAACATTTTGATAGTTGCCAAATGAGAGAGGTGTTGGGGGGGATGGGTGAATCTGATGCAAGGATTAAGAAGTACCAATTGGTTGTTACAGAATAGTCATGGGGAAGTAAAGTACAACATAGAGAATATAGTCAATAATATCCTAATAACTATGTATCATTCCAGATGGGTGCAAGATTTATCTGGATGATAACGTAGTAATTATGTAATGTCTAATCACTGGGTGTACACCACAAACTAATGTAATAATGTGTCAACTGTAATCAAAAATAAAAATGATTTCACCATGGCTAGTGTGGCTCAGTGAATTGAATGCTGGCCTGCAAAATGAAGGGTTGCTGGTTTGGTTCCCAGTTGGGGCACATGCTTAGGTTGAGGGCTGGGTTCTCAGTTGGGGGCATGTGAGAGGCAACAGATCAATGTATCTCTCACACATCACATCGACATTTCTCTCCTTCTCATTCTCCTTCCTTTCCCCTCTCTAAAAAGAAATAAACAAAATCTTTTAAAAAAATGATTTAAAAATAAAAACCAAATAAAAATTTTTTGAATTGAGATACAATTTACTATAACATTACATTAGTTTTACATGTACTACTAATGATTTAATGTACGTATATGTTGCAAATAATCATTATAAGTTTAGTTAACATCCATCACTACACATTGTTATAATTTGTTCCATTATGATAAGAACTTTTAAGATCTATTCTTTTAGCATCTTTCAAATCCAATCCAGTATTGTTAACTAGAGTGAGCATGGGGTAAATTACATCCCCAGGACTTACATATCTTAAACCAGAAGTTTGTACTTTCACAGTTTTTGTCAGAAAGTATAATGAAAGTTTTTGAATTATGTTTTGTTGTTTTCTGGAACAATTTGCTATCTGATCTTCATATTAGTTTTCTGAAAATTCACAAATTTCAGTGCTTTAGTAAGGGACTTATTTGTTCATTGTATCGGATACTCTTTATTTTTTAAGAAACATGACCTGTTTTTTTCTAGAAAACTCTTTATATATGTACTCTGAAAAATTTCTCCATTCATTTCTCTTCTCTCTCTCTCTGGAACTCTTTTTAGATTAATGTTGAAATTCCTTATTTTATCTGTTTTCTTTCTTGTCTTAAAAAATTGAGGACCCCACATTTGTGTGCATATTAACAAGGAGGGAAACTGGAGAGCAAGATACACCATGCAACACAGGGTTCCAGCATGGGGAAATAAAGCCTCAGAACTGTGGACTGAAAAAACCTGTGGGAGTTGAGGTATTGAGAAAAAACTCTGTGGGGTCAGAGGGGGAACAATGCAGCTTGCTTGGCTCTCGCCCCACTTTCTGTCACTTCTTTCACTTCCCACAAGTGGATTGTGCCCTTTCAGGTGCTGATTCCTGGGTGGGTGGGCTTGCGTATGTTCCTAGAATCATGTGGGCCCCTCCAAAGACTCTTCTGTAAGACTGGGAGTTTCTCCTGCTGCCACAACAACACAAGTTTTTACAGCCAGGGGTTTTGATCCTTTATTTCCCCATGCTGGAACCCTGGATTGCACAATTTGTCTTGCTCTCCAGTTGTTCCTCCCAGTTTATCTGCACGCAAGTGTAGAATAACCCAGTCCATCAGCACCACCTTGTGGCACATCCTTGCCCTCCCCCGCCACCCTGCCCCACCTGCTGCTTTTCTGTCTCCACTCCTCCTACCAATCTGGAAGGATGTTTCTTTAATTCCTTGGTTGTCAGACTTCCATACAGTTCAATTTTCTGGCAGTTCTGATGATTTTTTGTATAGGATACTCTTTATTTTTTAAGAAACATGACCTGTTTTTTTCTAGAAAACTCTTTATATATGTACTCTGAAAATTTTCTCCATTCATTTCTCTTCTCTCTCTCTCTCTGGAACTCTTTTTAGATGAATGTTGAAATTCCTTATTTTATCTGTTTTCTTTCTTGTCTTAAAAAAATTGAGGACCCCACATTTGTGTGCATATTAACTAGGAGGGACAACTCCTCCTAGTTATGGACAACTCCTCCAATGTTTTTCAATTGGTTGTTATCCTTCTTTTGGTTGTGCAGGAGAACACAGCATATCTACTTATGCCTCTATCTTGGCCAGCCAAAACTTAAAGATCTACATTATAATTAAAATGGAAAGGGTAAAGACAAAAAGAAAATCTTAAAGGCAGAAAGAGAAAGACAGTTAGTTACCTACAAGGGATTTCTCATGACAATGTCAGCTGATTTCTCAACAGAAACACTACAGAACAGACAGGATTGGCATGAAATATTCAAGGTGATGAAAAATAAGGACATGCAACCAAGAATTCTCTACCCAGAAAGTCTATAATTTAAAATTGAAGGCAAAACAAAGAGCTTCCCAGAAACAAAAAGTCTAAAGATGTTCCTTACCACCAAACTAGCATTAGAAGAAATGTTAAAAAGAACTGGTTTAAGAAAAGAAGAAATAGTGAAAGAGAGAAGCATAGGTACAATTTAAAATAGCAATAAGCATGCATCTATCTTTAATAACATTAACTGTGAATGAACTAAATGCTCCAATCAAAAGACAGAGGGTAGCTGAGTGGATAAGAAAACATGACCCTGATATGTGCTGTCTACAAGAGACTCACCTCAGATCAAAAAATTTACATGGGCTGAAAGTGAAGGATAACATTCCATACAAATGGAAACAAAAAAAGCTGGGGTAGCAATACTTACATATGACAAAACAGACTTCAAAACAAAGGCCATAATAAAATACAAAGAAGGACAGTAAAAAAACTCTAAAGGGATCAATACAACAAGAAGATATAACCCTTGTAAACATATGCACCAAACACATGAGCAGCTAAATATATAAAAAAAATCTTGATGAACTTTAAGGAAGCAATTGACAGTGATACATTTATAGTAGGGTATTTTAACACCCCACTGTCATCAATGGGTTGACATTCCAGGCAAAAAAAAATCAACAAGGAAACAGTGACCTTAAATGACACACTATATCAAATGGATTTGATAGCAACACAACATTTCATCCCAAAGCAGCAGAATATACATTCTTCTCAAGTGCACATGGGTCATTCCCACAGACAAACAATACGTTAGAACACAGTCTGTCTTAACAAATTCAAGAAGATTGACATTATATGAAGCATTTTTCAGATCACATTGGCATAAAAGTAGAAATCAACCTCAATAAAAAGACTCAAAACCATTCAAATACATGAAGGCTAAACATCATGTTACTAAATAATGAATGGGTTATCAATGAGATCAAGGAACAAATCAAAACTTATCTGGAAATAAATGAAAATGAAGACACAAAACAAAATATCTGGTCCACAGCAAAAGCAATCCTGAGAGGGAAATTCATAGTAGTACAAGCCTACTTCAAGGAGGGAAATAATCTCAAATAATCTATCTAACCCTACACCTAAATAACTGGAAAACAACAACAAGCAAAGCCCAGAGTGAATAGAAGGAAATAATCAATATCAGAGCAGAAATAAATGACATAAAGACCAGAAACCAATTCAAAAGATCAATAAAACCAGGAGCTGTTTCTTTGAAATGATAAACAAGATAGTGAACCTTTAACTAGAATCATCAAGAGGAAAAAAGGGATGACCCAAATCAACAAAATCAGAAATGAAATGGGAGAAGTAACAACTGACACCACAGAGATACAGGGGATTGTAAGAAAATACTATGACAAGTATATGCCAAGAAAATGGACAATCACGATGAAATGGAGAAATGTTGAAAACATACAATCTTCCAAAACAATGTTAGGAAAAATCAGAAAACCTGAATAGACCAATGACAAATGATTAAATTGAAGTAGTAATCAAAAACACTCCCAGAAAACAAAAGTCCTAGACCAGAAGGTGTCACAGGCTAATTTTACCAATCATTCAAAGAAGAACTAACACCTATGCTCGCCAAACTATTGCAAAAAATTCCAGAGAAGGGAAGTTTTCCAAACTCTCTTTGTGGGGCCAGCATTATCCTCATTCCAAAACCAGATAAAGACACAACAAAGAAATAAAATATAGGCCAATGTCCCTGACGAACATAGATGCTGAAACCCTCAACAAAATATTAGCAAACCAAATACAGCAATACATTAAAAAGATCATACACCATGATCAAGTGTAATTTATACCAGGTATTCAAGGTTGGCTCAATATTCACAAATCAATAAATATGATACATCACATAAACAAAATGAAAGACAAAAATCACACAAGGAAAAGGCATTTGGTAAAATTCAGCACCATTTAAAATAAAAACTTTTAGTAAAGTGGAAATAGAGGGGTTTTATCTCAACATAATAAAGACCATAGATGGACATCATACTCATACTCAATGGACAAAAACTAAAAACATTTCCTTTAAAATAGAAATAAAACAGGGATGTCTGCTTTCACCATTCTTATTGTACATAGTACTGGAAGTCCTAGTCACAGTGATCAGACAAGAAGAAAGAAAATAAAAGGCATCCAAATTGGAAAGGAGTAAGAAAAACTCATTATTTACAGACAACATGATTGTACATAGAAAACCCTAAAGACATCATAAAAAAAAAAACTACTAGACCTAATGAATGAATTAAGCAAAATAGCAAGATACAAAATCAATAGTCAGAAATCAATGGCATTTTTATACACCAATAATGAACTGCCAGAAAGAGAAACTACCAGAAAGAGAATAAAACAACCCTATTTTCTACTTAAACAAAAGTAAATATGGTACCTAGGAATAAATTTAACCAAGGACATAAAAGACCTGTACTCAGAACACTATGGGACACCAAAGAAAGAAACTGAGAAAAATACAAATAAGTGAAAGTATGGGAGGATGGGAAACGTGCATCTTATAGTCCAAAAAATATGGTATATACCCTGTTTATAGATTAGAATAACTAACATTATCAAAATGTCTATACTACCCAAAGCAAGCTATATATTTAACACAATTTCTATTAAAATACCAATAGAACATTTCACAAATCTAGAATAAATAGTACAAAAATTTATATGGGACCAAAAATAGTCAGGTATCCTCAGCAATCTTGACAAAAGAATAGCAAAGTTAGAGGTATCACAATATCTGGTATCAAACTATGCTATAAAACCACTGTAATCAAAACACTTGGTACTAGCATAAGAAGAGACATATAGATCAATGGAACAGAACAGAGCCCAGAATCAACCCATAGCTCTATGGTCAATTAATATTTAATAAAGAAAGCAATAGCATACAATTGAGCAAAAGACAGTCTCTCTGATAAATGGTTTTTGGAAAACTGGACTGGTACATGCAAAAAATATGAAACTAGACCACCAACTTACATCATACACAAGAATAAACTAGAAATGGATAAAAGACTTAAATGTAAGTCATGAAAACATAAAAATCCTAGAAGAAAACATAAGCAGTAAAATGTCAGATCTCAGTAATCAATATTTTTGCTGATATATCTCCTAGAACAAGGAAAACAAAGAAAAATAAATAAACAAATGGGACTACATAAAATTAAAAGCTTCTCCACAGCTATAGAGACTATCATCAAATGAAAAGGGAACCCACTGTGTGGAAAAATGTATTTGCTAATGATACATCTGATAAGGGGTTAATTTCTGAAATTTATAAAGCATACAACTCAATACCAGGAAGATAAGCAATACAATTAAAAATTGGCAAAGGACCTGAATAAACACTTCTTCAAAGATGACATACAGATGGACAATAGACATGAAAAAATGCTCAATGTCACCAATCATCAAATAGTTGCAAATTAAAGGCAAATTAATGAGATATCACCTCACACTATTCAGAATGGCTGTCATCAATAAATCAACAAGTGCTGTCAAAGATGTGGAGAAAAGGGAGCCTTAGTGTACTTTTGGTAAAAATGAAGACTGGTACAGCCACAGTGAAAAAAAAAGATGGAGTTTCCTCAAAAAATTAAACATGGAACTCCCTTTTGACTGAGCTATTCCACTTCTAAGAATATATCCTAAGAATCCTGAAACACTGATTCAGAAGAATATATGCACCCCTATGTTCATAGCAGCATTATTTACAATAGCGAACATCTGGAAACAGCCTAAAAAATGGTGTGGTACATTTACACAATATTATGCACAGGAATATTATACAGCAATAAAAAAGAAGGACCTCTTACCCTTTGCAAAGCATGGATGGACCTGAAGACTATTACACTAAGTATAAGCTAGTCAAGAAAGACAAATACCATATAATCTCACTTATATGTTGAATCTAATGAACAAAGTAAACTAAGACACAAAATAGGAATAGAGGCATAGATACATGGAACAGACTAATAGCTGTCAGAGGGGAGGGAGAAGTGGACACTGGATTTTAAAATGACAGGATTAGCCAAAGAACATATATGTACAACCCCATGGATACAGACTATGGTATGGAGATTGCCTGGGGGGTAGTTGGCAAAAGTGGACAAAGTGTGGACAACAGTAAAGTATAAACAATAGAATATAATAAAAGAGAATTCACACAACTCAACATCAACAAATACCCCAATTAAAAATTGGGCAGCGAACCTGAATAAACACTTCTTTAAAGAAAACAGAGATGGTCAATAGACATAAGGAAAGATTGTCAATGTCAGTAATTATCAGAAAAATGTAAATTTAAACCACAATGAAGTACAACCTCAAACCTATCAGAAGAATTATTGTCAATAAATCCACAAAGAACAATGTTGGCAAATATGTGAAGAAAAGAGAACCCTCATGCACTGTGGTTGGGAACGAAAGTAGATTCAGTTATTATGAAAAACAGTATGGAGGATCTTCAAAAAATTAAAAATGTAACTGCCTTATGACCCAGGAATTTCACTTCTAGGTATATATCCAAAGAAACACAAATCACTAATTCAAAACCATATATTCACTTCTATGTTTTTTGCAGAGTTACTTACAATAGCCAAGTTACAGAAGTTCCCACCAATATACCAGTTCCCACCAATATACTTCCATATTGGTGAAAGTTCCCCACAATATACCAGGAATATAATGGAGCCATATGTTCCATTATATATACATATGAATATTACGTACAATGGAATATATATATGTGTGTATGTATACACACACACACACACACACACACACACTGGAATATTACTCAGCCACAAAAAAGAACAAAATCTTACCATTTGCAGCAGCATGGTTGGGTCTATAGGTTAAGTGAAATAAGCCAATCAAAAAAAGAGAAATATCATTTGATTTCACTTATATGGGGCATCTAAAGAACAAAATTAATGAACAAACAAAATTGAAACAGAATCGTAGACATAGAGAATAGACTGATGATTGCTAGAGGGTAGGGCCATTAATGACTGGATGATGAAGGTGAAGGGATTAAGTACAAATTGGTTTAAAAAATAATGAATGCTAATCAATAATTATTTATACACTGAGAATATCTTTTAGGAATTAAGGTAAAATAAAGGTATTCTTGGATGAAGGAAACCCAAAAGAATTCACTGCCAATATCTCTGCTCTAAAAGGAATGCTAAAGAGAGCATATCACGCTGAAGAAAAATAAAAGAAATGGGAAACTTAGAACTTCCAAAATGATGAAAGAACAATAAAATGGCGTATATATATGGATAAACATAAAATGTTTATCTATTCCTTGATGATTGGTCAATGTATATAGACACAATAACTACAGCATAAAATGGAAAAGATAAGAAGACATTATGGGTATATGGCTTACATTTTTGCTAAACTGGTAAAATATCAACTCTAGGTAGACTTTTAGCACTTAGGTGTGTATATTATATGAATATATATATACATATACATATATATAAAACCACTAAAACATAATATAAAGAGACGTAAAAAAAGTAACTGCTCAATACAATAAAATATTACAAAATATACAATATCCAAAAGATAGCAAGAAAAAGACATGGAAAGAGAAAAAAGAGGGTAAAAATATATATCTATATAAATTATAAACTTTAAGTTAACTATGTCTATAATTACATTAAATTGAAATGTCCTAAACATAGCAAACACAACAAATAAAAGAGAGATTTGTAAGATTGGATTTTAAAACACATATTCAAAATAAGTTTATTTTAAAAACACTGTCTTATTTTTTATTTAAGTTAATTTTACATAACATAACATTAACCATTTTAACATGTATAATCCCATGACATTTAGTTCATCCATAATATTGTGCAAATTTCACCTGTATTTAGTTCCAAAACATTTTCACCACCTCAAGAAGAAATTCCATACTTTCTAAGCAGTCACATGTTGTTCTCCCAGCACCTGGCAACTGCTAATCTCCTGTCTAAATGGATTTACCTATTCTGAATATTTCATATAAAATAAATTATACAATATGTGACCTTTTGTGTCTGAGTTGTTTCACTTAACATGTTTTTAATGTTTAATGATGTTTTAACATGTATTAATAATTCATTTCTTTTTAAAAGGACCTTATTTATTTATTTTTAGATAGAGAGGAAGGGAGTGAGAAAGAGAGGGAAAGAAATATTAATGTGTGGTTGATTCTCATGTGGCCCCCACTGGGGACCTGGCCTGCAACCCAGGCATGTGCCCTGACTGGGAATCAAACCGGTGACCCTTTGGTTCACAGCCCATGCTCAACCCACTGAGCTACAACAGCCAGGGCAATAATTCATTTCTTTTTATGACTAAATGATATTCCATTGTATGATGGTGTTGGGGGAAAACCTCAAAAGTCTAAATTCAGGATCAATTCTGAGGAACTGACACATAGCCTTATTCATATTTATAAGAGCTTTAATAGGGGAAACTTACATATACAGGCAAAGCAGCTGCTTGTTCCTAGTGGTGGCTGGCCTGGAAAAGATCCACACTCTCTCAGGATAGGATCTCCTTTATATAGGGGTTTAATATTAAAACTATATGCTAGGTAGTCACATAGACCACCAGCAAGAACAAAGCATTTCTAAGTTAACAGATAACAGGCAGCTATCACACTCTATACATTCATTAATCTCCTTCCTGGGGACACGATGTTTATCTTTGGACCCAATTCCAGCTTTCTGGGTAGTCAGCCAAGCCTGGGGCTACAGAGTTAAACAGTCAGAGAAAGTTAAACAGGGAGTCCAACATTTCCCAGCCACTCTTAGTGCTGGAGCCCTACTGCATCTCTGATTTCCCCGACACTCCATCCCAGATATAATATGGGTCCTTCCATTCTGTGCACCAATCTTCCTCAGACCTTTTATACCATAATGGTTTGGAGTCAGAGGACACAGCAACAGTATACTCCACAGATGCACAAAATAATCAACTAACAATAATAATGTCTAACAGAGCCCCCTTCCAAGGTAGCAATAAACACTGAAGCCAAATAGACAAAGGATCAGTTGCTAACTGATGAATAGTGGAGATCTGGCTATTCCTTTGGAGTCCATTGGAAGCAGGAAAGGGTATTTCTCTGCAGACCCAGCAGTCGCTCGTATTGTGAGCCCAGGTAACAGATAGGTTACCTTGCATGCTATGATCGGAGGACAAAGAAGTTACAGGCACAAGAAATGGTAAATTGTAAGTTTCAGGCAAAATACAGGCTACTGTTATCTGAACTAGAAACCACGGCTGGGAACAGTTTCTGTCCTGGTGTGCAATACCACTCCAAGTTCCCAGCAGGGGATGGGGCAGTTGGGGACACTAATGTAACAGAAGGAATAATAATACTTTAAATAGCTACAAAGGGTGTGCCCTTAATGTTTGGTCAAATGGGTTCAGTACCACTAACCAATAGTGGGTGTGCTGGAAGCAACCAACCAGTTATTTGCAAGTTAAGATTTTGTCCCTCTCTGTAGGTGTCAATGAGCCCAAACCATCTTGAGGAAAAACTGCCATACCCAAAGTACTCATAAGTCACTGGTTTCTGGCCCTGGGTCATATGGAGCCATCAACAATATGGCATTACATTGCCCCAGCTCTGGAGTCGATTCAGCAGTCAAGCTCTCCAGCTGAATCCTCATTTCTGTCAGTAGTCCCCTGGTTAAGGGATGATATGCACTAGAATATGCTTGTCTGGCATACCTGTTGCATTCCATCAGAGTTTCTGGAAACCTATGTGTCCACCCCTTTCAAGAGTGGGTTTCTCTTCACAGAGCCTGTTCATTCTCTCAATCAATCCAGTGGCTTTAGGATTATAAGGCAGATGGAAGTGCTATAATATATTGTTCTCATTGGCCCATTCCTGCAACTTATGACCAGTGAAATGAGTCCCTTGGTCACTGTCAATGTCTGTGGGTCATCTGTGCATAGCACATAGTTTCCTAAGTCTCTGTATGGTAGCCTTTTTGGTTGCATTCTTAGTTGGATATGCTTGCAACTGGCCAGTGGCAGTATCAATGCATGTCAATAAATATCTGAAGTTCTGAGGCAGGAGCAAGGGTCCAACTTAGTCTACCTGCCATCCCACAGCTGGTGTTCCTGCCTTTGCTATCTATCCAAGATGTCACAGCAATTGTCTCCTGCATTTGAGGGAATAAGGGTACATTTTGCATGCCTCCTTAAGGCTTGAATAAGGCTTATGCTCATCTGTTTATCAATTTCCCAAAGACAGTGTACCCCCTTGTGTCCAGTCTTTCTATGTAGCCAGCAGGCCACTTCTTGAGGGTCACTCTTTTCCTCTATGTACTGGACCTGGTGCAGCTGATATGCCTCTTGATTCCCTGGAGAGGGCATAATACCGTGGACTGCTACGTGTACATTGTGATCTCCATGTTTCTTGTCCTTTCCCAGATCTCATTCCACATTTCAGCTCCCCATAATGGTTGATGATGAATTTCCCAGTTGACCTTTTTCCATTGTTTTATTCACCAAGTGAGGCCTTTGTAGCCAGCCCAACTGTCAGAGCAATAAGGCTCGCTTAATGCATTAATACTATCCAAGCTGCTCATAGCTCTGCCCATTGACTGTTCTGCTTGCTTCCTCCATTCAGCCATATAGTGTCTGTACTTGCCTATATGGCCACTGCAGTCCAGCAGGGCAGGTTGTCTTTAGCAGACCCATCAACATACCAGGCAGTCACAGAGACTGCAACTCTTTAATATGCTATTCTAATGGTGGATATGCCCACAAACCCATGTCTTGTCTGCAGTCATTTCACCAATGTATGTGACTAGACCCAAAATAGCATGCACCTCAGCACTAAGTGGACTAATTAATAGAGCACATCATTGCTGCAGATAAGCATACCATTTGTGCAGGGTAGTGGACTGAGTTACCACTGATTGGCATTTGTCAAATTTCTGGATCCATCCAGCAATGGGTTATTGTGTCCTTAGTGTCACTGGCAAGGCTTTTGTGATGCTCTCTACATGCTGTAGACTAAGGTATGCTTCCAGCAGTTGCTACTCCATAGGACTACAGCTCTGTTCAGCTTCATTCCATAAATGGGAACAGAGTGCAAGGGGTACTTCTATTCTATCCTGCTTTTGCCAGAAAACCCCACCCAGAGCTCTCTGGATAGACAAAAACATCTAATTTTCACCAGGGTCAGTTGCATCCACTACCCCCAACTCCTGAGTCTGTTTTAGTATCACCTTTGCACAGGAAAAGGCATCGGTGTGTTCTTGTCTTCAACCCCAAATTGCTCCTTTCTTTACTAATTTTATACAAGGGATGTAATAGCTGAGCTAGATGGGGAATGAAAGGCCTCCAATATCCAAAAGCTTTGCAGTTGTTTCATTGATTCTGGCATAGGATAATTTTGGATCTTATTCAACACAGCAGCTGGAATGACTTTTGTCTTACCAGACCGGACAACTGCCAAGAATTTACCAGAGAACCCAGGCCCTTGTACCTTGTTGCAATTTATAACTCATTCCCATACTTTTAGGTGCTCCAGCAGACTCTCTGACACCTTATGTAAAATAGCAAGGTCATTACCACTTAGCATAATGTCATCAATATAATAATGTAATGCTATCCCCTCCCCTACTTTCCCACACAGATATATCTTTTGCTACTAAACAATGGCAGATGGTGGGCAATGCAGGTAGCTTTGTGGTAATGCCTGAAATGTCCAGTGTTCTCCATTCCAGCTGAAGGCAAACTGGTCTTGGCTTTGTGGGTCTATGGAAGTAACTGAAATAATTGTTAGCAAGATATAATACAATACATGTTCCCAGAGACTCTGTGACTTCATTCAATAATTGGGAAATATTAGGAACTGCAGCATGGATTGGGGGGACTACTTTATTAAGCTCCTGATAGTTCACAGTCATCAACCAGGACCCAACTAGTTTACATGCTGGCCAGACAGGGCTGCTAAAGCAACTAGTGGTGAAACAAATTATGCCCCCTCAATATAGTTTTAACTATATTGGTGATCTGCATGCCCCCTAGGTAAGTGATACTGTCTCACTGATATAACTGACATTGGTGCTGGAAGCTTCACAGGTGTCCATTTAGCCTTTCCCCTGAGCATTGGCATAATTGTGCATATGTGCAAATGGAACCCTTTTATTGTGGATGTTTGACCTAATTGAGCTAAGATGTCAATACCCAATATATAGGTAGTTAGGGGTGAAATAAACACCTTATAGGACCTTGGGGGCAACTGACCAATCTGCATGCAGAGCAAAACTTGTTTCACCTTTAGGAAACTACCCCCATAGCTATCTACAACAGTAACATAGCCCATAAACTTATGAATATTATAGATCAGTGTATATTCTGCTTCAGTATCTACTAGAGCCAAGACCCATTGTTTCTTTTGTAGTGTCCAATGGATGGTTAGCTCTTCATGGGACCACTGGTCCTCTGCACCATCCTTACAGAGGGACATCAGCCACTTCCATAGTCCAGCTGCTAAGGCTCCTCCCATAAAGGAGGAGCAGACTGCGGAGCAGACAGCACCACCAGGTTCCCATCCCCATGTGTTTCCCTCTTAGAAGGCAGCTTTTGAAATTGCTGTTCAGGTTTTAGTTTTTGCCATAATTGTACCCAAATGGTTGGCTGTTTGTCAAGTCTCTTTAATGGTGTGCCTGCTTTTATTAAATTATACCACAATTGTCTATGGGAGACCTTGATTGGGCCCTTCTCTCCATATTTCCAACCCTTCTTGCCAGTTGCCTAAATATTAGCTTGTCTTCTGGCTATTTCAGTTTCTTTTAAATCTGCAGTAGCCTGGGCCACTTGATTTACCAGCAGTCTAACCATAGGTTTCAGGATCAACACCAGGAATCCATACCACTGATTGGGGAAGATGGTAGAATAATACTTTCATACCAGAGGTAAAGAGCTCAGTATCAGGCCCCAAATGCTGTGCATAAATAGCATTCCTCACTCCTAGCTTTCTAATTCCTGAAGTTCTTCTATGGTCTGCCAAGGGATAGAGAGGAGGGCAGATGGCCCACATTTGGCCAAGTTCCCTGGCATGCCCCCTATATCTATTCCAGCACAAACAGCACCCACTCTTTGTTCATAAAGGTGTTGTCTCATAGTTTGTTGTATGGTTACCAAGCCTAATTTCAACATTTCTCCCCCTGTCTTGCTCACCTGGAAATATACTCACTAGTGTATTCATATGACTTTGCAACCCCAGAAGCCACATGCCCCATGGAAGCCTGAAACAGACAGCAACCAGGAACTAGCTAACCTACAGGGATGACCACTTAGCAGCCACCTGCAATTTCCAAAGGACTGTATTTTAAATTGAAATAGGAACTCTGCATTTTGTTTTGGTCTTGCTAAGGAAATGGACTTTGAGATAGATTCTGCCATTCTTCCAAATGGTGCAGCATCTGAATAAAACCTCTTTCCTTCTTCATCAGCAACTGCCTTAGAAATTTGGCTTTTGTAACAGCAGTTGGTTGGATGAACTTCCCTTTTTTTGTTCGGTAACACTAGAAAGTTTTGGGGGGTGAGAGACACTAGCACTGGCCACTAGGAATTGCTATTTTGAAGGGGGCCTCTGATTAGAAAGGGAAACCCACCCGTACAGGTGGCTACTACTGAAGTGCTCCCACAGTGTCTGCAAGATAGAGATGAAAAGGTAGAGACCTTAGCCTGCAGGGTAGTAAAACTGGAAGGAAAGTTGAGTACCACACTGCAAGGTCTGGGCAGTTAGTCAGGAAAAAATGGGATCCCCAAACTTGGCATTTCATGGAGGATTCATCCTTCTCTTTCCCATCATTGGAGGAGGAAGAGGGTAACATCATAGAGATACTAGAGTTATGAGCATGACCAGTAATGATCACAAAAGATTAAGACAGAGCAACCATAGCCACAGGTGGGTGAACCTGGCAGGTCTCCCTGTGCTGGAGACATGTCAGTTTATGTCCATGAAGGAATATACCTCAGCTGAGCTAGGAGAGTTAGGAAACAGATATAGGCAGAAGGAGAAGGAGTCTGTAGCAGTCTGGGTGCTGTACTTGTGGGATTCAGGTGCCAAAGGTATTTTTCTGGTAAAGCCACATGGCCCATGGAATAAACAGGCTAATGCACTGTGTGAGTGTAAGTCATGAGGAAGCCAGCTACGAGACAGAGACAGAGAGACAGAGACACAGAGACAGAGACACACACAGAGAGAAAAGAGAGATAGAGATATTGAGATTGAGATTTATTCCTGGTTTATGTTAGCTTGGGTGTGAAACAGGCCAGGTTCTTTCTCAGAATGACTAATCAACTTTCCAAACTTTCATGTGCTACAGGTGGGTCCACCTCCCAACCAATCCCTTCTTTCCCCAAACTAGATTGACAGCCCTCTTTGGTCCAGCACCTCTTCCCTGCTGCCATTTTGACTTCTATGGCACATGTCTCTGCCTTCACCTCGTCCCACCCCCACTATGGTACTGGAAAGGCAGTGGGAGGGGCTTTTCATGCACTCAGTGTAAGAAACTCCCTCTGCTGCCCTCTTGGCCAGGGGGAGATTCCCCAGGCTCTGACTGATCACTGTAGCCTTAACAACTCTCTTTTCCTTATCTATCTTCAGTTTCTCCCATAACTCTACTACTCCAGCAGACACTTTCAATGCATCCTCATACTCATAAGCCTCCAATGCCTGTGCCAACTGGCTCAAAGAATGAGTATTTGGCCATCCCTGAATATCCCTCCACAGTGTCTGTTTTTCCCTTATTTTGCTGTTGGCTTTCATGGGTTCTTCAGAATCCTGCTCATAGCACCAACTATTGGGGGAAAGCCCCAAAAGGCTAATTCAGAAACAATTCTGAATAATTGATGCATAGCCTTATTCATATTCATAAGAGCTTTAATAGGGGAAACTTAACACACATGGGCAAAGCAGTTGCTTGTTCCCAGTGGTGGCTGGCTAGGAGAGATCCACACTCCCAGGACAGGGTTTCTTTTTTATAAGGGGTTAATAGTAAAGCCATATGGTGGGTAGTCACAAAGACCACCAGGAAAAACAATGCATTTCCAAGTTCACAAATAACATCAGGCAGTTATCCACATTCTATACATTTATTAACCTCCTTCCTGGGGGTATGAGGTTTGTTATCTTTAGGTGCCACTCTGGCTTTCTGAGTAGTCAGTCAAGCCAGAGTCTATAGGGAGTTAAACAGAGTCAGAAGGTTAAACCGAGAGTCCAACATTTCCCAAGTATATAACTGTTAGAGCCATATTGCATCTCTCACTTCTCCTGCAGATGAATAAACTACATTTTGTTTATATATTCATCAGTAAATAGATAGGAATTAATTGTGAAAACTGTTGCTACAATCATATTTATACAAGTTTTTGTGTAAACACCTATTTTCTATTATGGAGGTATATCTCTAAGAGCAGAAAGTCTGGGTCACATGGTAATTCTATGTTTAACTTACCGATAAACCACCAAAATGTTTTCTATAGTAACAGTACCCTTTCAAATTAAATATAGCAATATATGAGGGTTTTAGTTTCTTTACATCCTTGTCAGGATTTATTATTTTCCATTGTTTTGGCTATTACCTTCCTAGTGGATGTGAAGTGGCATCTTATTATGGTTTTAATTTGTATTTTCCTAAAGATTAGTGACATTGAATATCCTGTCATGTATTTGTTGAACATTTATATACCTTCTTTGAAAAAAAGGACTCTAATTTTCTTGTGCTTTTTTTTATCAGGTTGACTTTTTTCATTGTAAAAGTTCTGTCAGCATAAGAAACATCCAAACCTGTCAGAATTTTTATGAGTTTATTTGAGCCAAACTGACAATTGCTGGCAAGCCAAATCTCAACAGATTTAGGAAATGCAACAGAAAGAGGATGGGAGCAAGATAGGTGGAAGAGGAGTCCGCTTCCCCCCACCCCACCCCCCTCCCGCGCATGGGTGAAATACCTAGCTGATCTGAGGAACAGAGTGAACAGCCAAAGGCATCCCAGCATATATGAAGATTGTCAGCCAAAACTGTAGAGGACATTGAAAAATCAGATGGTAAGGAGAGTGCTTTGGGACATTAAGTTCCCTGGGACTGGCATGGGGACCAGGACAGCTGCAGTATCAGGGCTGCCACAGGATTCTTGGGAGAGACCCAAGTCAACGGCTCCCTCCTCTGCCAAACGAGGTTTGAGCAGTACCAGGAGAGACCTGGATACTTGAAGTGGCAAACACCTAGGGATGGTGTGCAACTGCTGAGACTGTGGACGCCAGCTGGGAAGAGTAGGGCTGTGACAGACCCTGGCCTGGATAGTTCCGGGTCCGGTTGGAGAGTTGGGTTGTGTGAGAGGCCAGGTACTTGTTTGAAGTGGCAGGCCTAAATAGGGGGAATTTTTCAAAAAAGAAAAAGAAAAAAAAAAGAGTCACTAAGAGGCTGTTTAGTGAATTCTCCCGCCGCAGCGGCCCCCTGCCCCATCCTGCGCCCCTACCCCCAGCCTCAGCAGCTGCATTCCACTTGAAGCAGCAGAGGCCAAGCGCTCTTGCCCGCAGCCCCTGGGATGGTGAGCACCCGAACCTGCTGCCAAGAGGCTGCCCATACCACCCCAGCAGCAGAGGCCTAGCACTCACTTCCACAGCCTTGAGAGTGGAAGGCGCCTGACCCCACCACCCCAGCCCCACAGCAGCAGCAGAGGCTGCACATCTGAAACCCCAGGGATGGTGCACACCCAAGGCCAGGGCCCAGAGGCTGCCAGTCCTGTCCCAGCAGCAGAGGCAAGCACTCGTGCCCACAGCCCTGGGGACAAAGCACACCCGACCCTACCACCCAGAGGCACCTCGCACCCAACCTCACCACACCACGTGCAGCTGCAGAAAAGTCACGCACCCACATCTGCCATGGCAGCCCCCACCCTGCAGGGCTCACTGCCTCTTCAAGAGGAAGGCAGAGATGCCCTCCAAAGAGGAGAGCAGCAAGGTTCAGGAAGTCAGCAACCCTGGAAAGGCTTAACTCAGTGTGGGGGCTAGACTACCCTGAAGAGATTCTGAGAAGCTCCAGCAGCTAGGACAGCAAAGAGCAAGAAACTGGTGTTTGAGTTGCCTCTAATTGGTGCACCTCAAGGACAGGTCAACTGGTGGACTGAAGGCATAGGCCAGACACAGAAGGGCACTGGGGGCCAGGCAGCAAACTGAGAAACTGGGCTGGAGGCAAGGCAACTTTGAAGAGTGCAGCTCAGACGTGGGCACCACCCCCCACAAAAAAAACACAAGAAGGGAGGAAAGCGAAACCAATCCCCACTCAGCTTGCTGCAGCCAGGAAGACCAGCAGAAGTGGCTTGGCTTGTTTAAAGCCAGTAGGAGGCTTTCTTTTTCTAAATTCCTTCTTCCTTTTTTTCTTTTTTAATTCTTTCTTCCCTTTTTCTTTTTTTTTAAATTCCCACAAGAGACAATAAAACTTAGACCTGTGAAAGGACCAGAGTTAGACCCAAAGAGGGGTCATCCCAACAACTGAGACAGTGAGACAAATTTCACTTTGCTACTCAAAAGAACTTGCAAGTTATTGTATATTCGTATTATGATGATTTTTTCATTATTTTTACATATTTTATTTTATTAGCATTTTTTAATTTTTCTACTTTCTGTTTAGTTTTCTTTGCTTGGATTGTTAAATTGCACTGTTTGGTTTCCCTTGTTTTCTCTTTCATAGTGTACTTTTAATTTTCCATCTTTTACTTCACTTGTGTTCCAATAGCACACTATTCTAGGTCTTGTACTTTCTATTCTTATTATTCAGATCACATAGATTCTGTCATATGATTGTTGCTCCATTACTATTGTAAACACTACACCTATTTTCTATCCTTTACTCTTACTTTATGTCATAATCTGACCTCCCACAAGCTCACTGCTTTCTAGATCCAACTCACAATCCTTATCTCCATTAACAAGAGTCTTATCATTTTTCCATCATTTCTAAAAAATGGCTAGTTGAGTGAAATATCACGGTTAACACTATACATAACCAAAGAATCTCCTTTCTCTTCTCTATGGGTTAGTATCTTAAATACCATAGAATACACTCCCACTGTCTTAAACCATTCTTCCCTCCCTCTCCAACTGATCACAAAAAAGAGTAGGTGGAAGCTGTGAACACTAGTATATCTGCTGAAAGAAGAAACCCCCCAACAAAGGAACCACCAATAGATAACAAAAGAAGGTGAAGGAGGGAGTGGAAGCCACACTAACCTCCACCCAGGACCAACCTGGAAATACAACTAAATGGTGGAGAAATTACCCAGAACAAATAACTGAACAAGAACAAGAGAGAAGCCACAAACCTTATACAGCCAGAAGAACCAGCTTCAACACAAACTGTCTACACCTGCACAACAGGATACAAGATGTGGTGGATGAAGTGACCCTCAGTTAACCAGCTGGTGGGAGGGCCCACCAAAGAAAGACCCAACAACAATCAACCAAAAAACATACAAAGAGTCAATATTAACGACAGCCCAAGACTGGTGAGCTCATGAGATCAAGAAGACTGCACCACTGAATTTCACAGGTCTTCTACCATAGAAGTTCACACCAGAAACTCAGGGAGTCAGAACAGATCAATTTAAGAAGCAGAGGCTAATAAGAAGAGTCTCACAAACAATGGAAAGACAAAAAAAACAATCCCCAAATGAAAGGAAAGGAAGACGTTTCAGGGAGAATGCTAAATGAAATAGAGGCAACTCAAATATCAGATATTGAGTTCAAACCAATGATTATCAGGAAGCTCAACAGAATTACCAAAAACTATAGGGAAAATACAATGAATTCACTGCAAACTATATCAACACGAAAAAGGAAATAGAAACTATCAACAAGGGCCAAGAGGAAATGAAGAATACAATTTCTGAATTGAAGAACACAGTAGAAGAAATCAAAAGTAGGCTAGATGAAGCAGAGAAATGGAACAGCAGACTGGAGGACAAGGTAGAAGAAAAACACCCAGAAAGAACAAGAAAAGGAAAAGAGGCTCAGAAAGAATGAAGACAGGTTAAGGGAAATGCAAGACAATATGAAATGTAATAATATCCATATAATAGGGATACCAGAAGGAGAAGAAGAAGAGCAAGGGATAGAAAACCTGTTTGAAAAAGTAATGATGGAAAACTTCCCTAGTTTGATGAGAGAAAAAGTCATACAAATCCAGGATATACAGAGAATCCCAATCAAGAGGAACCCAAAGAGGCCCACTTCAAGACACATCATAATTAAAATGACACAATTCCAAGACAAAGTGAGAATCTTAAAGGTAGCAAGGGAAAAACAGGAAGTAACATACAAGAGGGCCCTGATAAGGCTAGCAGCTGACTTCTCAATGGAAACACTCCAGGCCAGAAGAGAATGGCAAGAAATATTCAAAGTAAAGAAAACCAAGGGCCTGCAACCAAGACTACTCCATTCAGCAAGGCTCCAAATGAAAATGGAAGGTCAATTAAGAAGCTTACCGAACAAAAGAAGCCTTAAAGAATATACCTCCTCCACACCAGCTCTGTAAGAGATGCTAAAGGGTCTGCTTTAAGAATAGGAAGAAAAACAGTGAGAGAGAAAGGAATGCAGGTACAAAAAAAAATGGCAGTGAACAAGTACCTATCAATAATAGCCTAAATGTAAACTGATTAAAGGCCCAAATCAAAAAAATAAAAAATAAAATAGCTGAATGAGTAAGAAATCATGACCCACACATATGCTGACTACAAGAGACCCCCCTCAGAACAAAAGACCTACACTGACTGAAAGTGAAGAGCTGGAAACAAATATTTCAAGAAAATGGACAAGGAAAAAAAGCCAGGGTAGCAATACTTATATCAGACAACACAGACTTCAAGAAAAGGGCCATAAAAAGAGACCCAGAAGGTCACTTCATAATACTCAAGGGAAGAATCCACCAAGAAGACATAAACATTGTAAATACATATGCACCCAACATAGGATCACTCAAATATATAAAGAAAATCTTGGAGGACTTCAGGAAAGATATTGACACCAACAAAATAATTGTAGGGGATTTCAACACTGCATGTCAAAATGGATAGATCTTCCAAACAAAATATCAACAAAGATGTTGTGGCATTGAACTATGTCCTACATCAAATTTACTTAACTGATATATATATATATATATATATATATATATATATATATATATATAGAGAGAGAGAGAGAGAGAGAGAGAGAGAGAGAGCCTTTCATCCCAAAGAAGCAAAATACACATTCTTTTCAAATACACAAGGAACATTTTCACAGATAGGCCACACAATAGATCACAAAACAAGCTTCAACAAATTCAAGAATATGGAAATCATGTCAAGCATTTTCTCTGACCACAATGGACTAAAACTAGAAGCCAACCTCAAGGAAAAGGCCCCCAAACACTCAAATGCATGGAGATTGAATAGCATGCTATTAAACAATGAACGGGTTAAGAATGACATCAAGGAACAAATCAAAAAGTTTTTGGAAACAAATGAAAATGAACTCACAACAGTCCAAAACTTATGGGACACAGTGAAGACAGTCCTGAGAGGGAAGTTCATAGCAATACAGGCCTACCTAAAAAAGATAGAAACATTTCAAATAAACAGCCTAACCATACACTTACAAGAACTCAAAGAACAACAACAAAGACAGCCAAGAGCAAGTGGATGGAAGAAAATAACCAATATCAGAGCAGAATTAAATGACATAGAGTCTAAAAGTACAATTCTAAGGATCAATAAATCAAGGAGCTGGTTCTTTGAAAAGATAAACAAAATTGACAAGCCTTTAAGCAGACTCATGAAGAAAAAAAGAGAGAGGACCCAAATAAACACAATCAGAAATGAAAGAGTAGAGATGACAACTGATATCACAGGAATACAAAGGATTGTAAGAAATTACTATGAAGAACTGTATGCCTAGAAATTTGAAAACCTAGGTGAAATAGATGAATTTCTAGAAAAATAAAATCTTCCAAAACTGAATCAAGAAGAAGCAGAAAGCCTGAACAGACCAATAATGGCTGATGAAACTGAAGCAGTAATTAAAAAACTTCTGACACATGAAAACTCTGGAACAGATGGTTCACAGGAGAATTCTACAAAGCATTTAAGGAAGAGCTAACACCTACCCTTCACAGACTATTCCAAAAAAATGCAAGAAGTTGAAAAACTCCCAAACTCTTTTCCTGAAGCCAGCATCATCCTAATCCCAAAACCAGATAAAGACACAACAAAGGAAACTTCAGGCCAATATCGCTAATGAACATAGACGCTAAAGACCTCAACAAAATATTGGCAAACCATGTCCAGCAATACATTAGAAAGATCATACAACATAACCAAGTGGTATTCATCCCAGCGATGCAAGGATGGTACAACATTTGCAAATCAATAAACATAATACATCACATAAACACAACAAGAGACAAAAACCATATGATCATATTAACAGATGCGGGAAGACCATTTAATAAGGTACCACACCTATTTATGATAAAAAACACTCAGCGAAGTGGGAATAGAGGGAGCATTCCTCAACATAATAAAGACCATATATTGAGAGACCTACAGCCAACATCATACTCAATGGGCAAAAACTTAGAGCTTTCCACTAAGATCAGGAACTAGCCAAGAATGCCCTCTTTCACCACTCCTATTCAACATAGTATTGGAAGTCCTAGCCACAACAATCAGACACAAAAATAAATAAAAAGCATCCAAATTGGAAAGGAGGAAGTATAACTATCATTGTTTGTAGATGATGTGTGTACACAGAGAATCCTATAGACTCCAGCAAAAAACCACTCAACCTATTTACTGAATTTGGCAAAACAGTGGGATGCAAGGTATATTCAGAAATCAAATGCATTTCTGTACACCAAAAATGAAATATCAGAAACAGAAATCAGGGGAAAAAGTCCCACTCAATATAGCAACAAGAAAAATAAAGTACCTAGGAATAAACCTAACCAAGGAGGTAAAAGACCTGTACTCAGAAAACTATGCACCAGTGAATAAGGAAATTAAGGAAGACAAAAACAAATGGAAGCATGTACCATGTTCATGGATTGGAAGAATTAACATCATCAAAATGGCCATACTACCCAAAGGATTTTATAGATTCAATGTAATCCCTATTAAAGTACCAATGACATATTTCACAGATATAGAAAAAAAATTCAAAATTTATATCAAATCATAAGTGACCCCAAATAGCTGCAGCAATTTTGAGGAAGAAGGACTATGTAGGAGGGATCACAATACCAGATACCAATCTGTATTACAAGACCACTGTAATCAAAAGAGCCTGGTACTGGCATAAAAACAGACATATAGACCAATGAAACAGAATAGACATCCCAGAAATAAATACAAGTCTCTATGGTCAATTAATATTTGACAAAGGGGGAAGAAGCATAAAGTAGAGAAAATATAGCCTCTTCAATAAATGATGTTGGGTTATCTGGACAGCTATGTGCAAAAAAGTGAAACTCAATCACCACCTTACACCATACACAAAAATAAATTCAAGGTGGATGAAAGACTTAAATATGGCCAGAATGGCCATCATAAACAAAACAACAAACAACAAATATTTAAGAGGATGTGGAGAAAAGGGAATCCTAGTGCACTGTTGGTGGGAATGCAGACTGGTGCAGCCACTGTGCAAAACAGTATGAAATTTCCTCAGAAAACTAAAAATGGAACTGCTTTGTGACCTGGCAATTCCACTACTGGGATTATATTCTAAGAATCCTGAAACACCGGTCCAAAAGAACCTATGCACCCCAATGTTCATAGCAGCACAATTTACAATAGCCAAGTGCTGGAAGCAACCTAAGTGCTCATCAGCAAATGAGTGGATCAATAAACTATGGTACACTTACACGATGAAATACTATGGAATAGAGTGAAAGAAGGAGCTCCTGCCCTTTGCAACAGCATGGATAGAACTGGAGAGCATTATACTAAGCAAAATAAGCCAGGTGGTGAGGGACAAATACCATATGATTTCACCTTTAACTGGAACATAATTAATACAAGAGAAAAGCAAACAAAATATAATGAGAGACATTGAAATTAAGAACAATCTGACAGTAACCAGAGGGGAGGGGAGATTATAGGGGGAAGAATTTTCAGGAACTACTATAAAGGACACATGGACAAAACCAAGGGGGAGGGTGGAAGCAAGGGAGGGAGGTGGATTTGGCTGGGGTGGTGGGGAGTAGTGGGGAAAATGCAGACAACTGTAATTGAACAATAAAATAATCAGATGACTTCCGGCCAAGATGGAGGCATAGGTAGACACACTGTGCCTCCTAGCACAACCAAAATAAGGACAACAATTTAGAAACAAAAAACAACCAGTACTGACAGAAAATTGAACTGTATGGAAGTCCAACAACCAAGGAGTTAAAGTAGACACATTCATCCAGACCAGTAGGAGGGGCAGAGTCAGGTGGCTGGGCAGAGAGGGGTCTCGGCAAAAAAAAGTGGTGGCTGGTGGACCCCAGGTGCAGGGTGGCAAAGGGCAAACCCAGTGAGGTGGCTGATTGTGGAGGGGCGTGGTGCCCAAGGCAGCTGGTGGACCAGGTGGTCCCACATTCTCATGCAGATAAACCAAGCAAAACTGGGGGGCAAGACAGACTGCGCAACCCAGGGTCTCAGCATGGGGAAATAAAGCCTCAAAACACCGATTGAAAACACCTGTGGGAGTTGAGGTTCCAGGAGAGATTCCCAGCCTCACAGGAGAGTTTGTTGGAGAGACCCACAGGGTCCTAGAATGTATACAAGCCCACCCATATGGAAATCAGCTCCAAAAGGGCCCAGTTTGTTTGGGGAAAGCAGCAGAAGGGACTGAAATCCGGCAGAGAGTGGAGCAAGTGCCATTATTCCCTCTTGGACTCCTGCCTCACAAACAATGTCACAATGCAGCGAGGTGGGTTGCCCCACCCTGGTGAATACCTAAGGCTCTGCCCCTCACTATGTAACAAGTGCATCAGGACAAAAAAAAAAGGCCCAAATGAAAAAACAGATCAAAGCTTCAGAACAAATACAACTAAGTGACAGAGAGTTAGTGAACCTATCAGATACACAGTTCAAAGCATTGGTGATCAGGATGTTCACAGAATTGGTTGAATTTGGTTGCAAATTAAATGAACAAATGAAGGCTATGCTAAGTGAAATAAAGGAAAATGCACAGGGAATCTATACTGATGGGAAGGAAACAGACTCAAATCAACGGTTTGGACCAGAAGGAAGAAAGAAACCACCAAAAGAAAAGAATGAAGAAACAAGAATTAAAAAAAATGAGGAGAGGCGTAGGAACCTCCAGGACATCTTTAAACGTTCCAACATCCGAATTATAGGGGTATCAGGAGGAGAAGAGGAAGAGCAACAAGTGGAAAAGTTATTTGAACAAATAAATCAGGAGAACTTCCCCAATCTGGCAAAGAAAATAGGCTTCCAGGAAGTCCAGGAAGCTCAGAGTCCCAAAGAAGTTGGACCCAAGGAGGAACACACCAAGGCACATCATAATTACATTAGCCAAGATTAAAATGAAGGACAGAATCTTAGAAGCAGCAAGAGATAAGGAGACAGTCACCTACAAAGAAGTTCCCAACAGACTGTCAGCTGATGTCTCAAGGAGACTTTGCAGGCAAGAAGGGGCTGGAAAGAAGTATTCCAAGTCATGAAAGGCAAGGATCTACATCCAAGATTACACTATCCAGCAAAGTTATCATTTAGAATGGAAGGGCAGATAAAGTACCTCTCAGATAAGGTCAAGTTAAAGGAGTTCATCATCATCAAGTCCTTATTATATGAAATGTTAAAGGGACTTATCTAAGAAAAAGCAGATAAAAATCATGTATAGTAAAATGACAGCACTTACACTTATTAACAACCATACCTAAAACAAAAACAAACTAAGCAATCAACTAGACCAGGAACAGAACCACAGAAATGGAGATCACATGGAAGGTTAGGAACAGGGGAGGGGGAGAAAGAGAGAGGGGGAAAGGTACAGAGAATAAGTAGCATAGATGGCAGGTAGAAAATAGGGGGAGGGCAAGAATAGTATGGGAAATGTAGAAGCTAAAGAACTTATGACACATGGACATGAACTAAAGGGGGGATGTTTGTGGGAGAGCGTGTACAGGGTAGAGGGGAGTGAAGAGAGGAAATGGGACAACTGTAATGGCATAATCAATAAAATATATTTTTAAAAGACAATAAAATAATCAAAAGAAAAGAAAATGCTCCAGAGAATGCCTTTTTTGCATCCTTATTTTATACATTACAATCAAAGGAGGTGGTATAAGGGGGCGGTTACATGAAATTTATTGGTGATAGATTAGGGTTGTAGGAAAAAGCAAAGTAGAAAAATCTTTGGGAGTAGATAAAAAGTAAACTGATTAGACACATACTTGTTTTACATTAAGTGGTATAAAATAGTTAACAGTTAACAATGAACATGATAATAACAATAAAGGGCTTTGTGGCCTTGTGCTCTGGTGGAATATTGTGCTCTGAGGGATCTGCAAAAGTTACCTTGATGCTCCAAAGGAATGTTATCATAGGTGCAAAAAAAGTAAGACAGGTTTACTTAAGATAAAGGTAACCTTTGTTAAGAACCATACAGACCCCAAACGTGACTATCTGCCATGTCTTTCTTTTAGTTAGAAAGTCATTTCAGGCTATCCCATGTGGTGGTTACTGTAGGTGTCTGGGTTTGTAAGGCTGCCATGTAGGCCTCTGCTGAGCTTCTCAGGTTTAGTATGTGGTCCCCTTTTTGTGCTAGTTATGTATAATTCTTTATACATTCTGGACACTAAACTCTCATCAGATATGATTTACAAACATTTTCCTCAGTCTGTATGTTGTCTTTTCACTAGTATCCTTTGATGCACAAACTCTTCAGTTTTGATGAAATCCAATTTAAGTTTTTCTTTTGTTGCTTGTGCTTTGGGTATCATGTCTATGAAATATTCAATACTTTCCAAATCCAAAGTCATGAAAATTTACCCTTATGTTTTCCTTTGAGTTTTAAGGTTTTAGCTCTTATGTTAAAGCTTTTGATCAATTTTGAGTAAATTTTTGTGTATGGTTTGAGTTAAATGTCCAACTTCAATCTCTTTGCAGTGGTTCTCCCTGCACCATTTGTTTAATAGGCTCCTCTTTCCCCACACTGAATTGCCTTTGGCACTCTGGTCAAAAACAATGGACCATAGAGGTATGCATTTATTTGGAGACTCTGATTCTATTCCATTGGTCTACCTCTATTATTATCATAGTAACACTGTTTGAGTTACTGTAGTTTACAGTCTGTGTTGAAATGTATCTTTTCCTCAGTTTCTTCCTCGCTAGGATATTTTAGCCTACTTCTTGTTCTATTATTTCTTGTCACAGGTGTCTGTGGGTAGTATGTGACTTTAAATGCTTTTGGCAAAAGCCTCTGAGGATATAAACTCTTAAAGAGTTCTGAGAAGAAAAAAGAAATAAAGGCAAACCCCTATGTTGATGACTCAGGGAGCTGCCATACAGGTCAAAACAAACACAATTCTTTGATAAAGAGTTTGAATTGCCCACTATAGCACAAGCCACCTCAGAAATTTAGACCATACCCAAAGCCACCTCTGACCCGAGGAATAGTAGGTAAATAGCAAAAGATGCCATAATTCCTTCTTAATGAAAATTAACAGTGTTCTAGTCAAGATAGCAACATAGCAGACATGGCTAGCCTTTTTGAACAACCACATAAAATTATAACTAAAATATAGAAGCAGCCATCGCTCAGAACCATCAGAAATGGAGTTAAAAGAAGTCTCACAACTATGGAATTAAAGAAACCACATCCATCTAGACTGGCAGGAGGGGTGCAAACATGAAACAGGCTGGTCTCTCAACCATGTTTGGTGGATAAAAATTTGGTAGGGATATCTCAGGAGAGAAGGGCCCCAGCACTATACCAGACCCCTCAGCCCAGGGTTCCAGGGCCAGGAAGATAAGTCTGCACAACTTCTGGCTGCAAAAACCAGCAGGAACTGAGCAGGTGGAAGAAACTGCAGTAGCCCCAAGCAGTTCCTCTTAAAGAACCCACACATGGACTCACCTCCTCAAGCCCACTCCCTCTAAGCTCTAGCACTGCAATGCCAATTTGAAAGGAGCCATTTGAATGGGAAAGGCTGAAGTACCTGGCATTGAGGTGAGCAGCCTGGTGCTCTACTCTACAAAACCACAGAACTGGCAGGCTGGTGCCATACTTCAGACTCCATCAACCTGGCTATTACTGTTTGACCCTTAAAGACCCCCAGAGACTCTTCCCCACCCAACTTAAGGGTCCACCCAAGCTGCTTTTCCATATGAATGGCTGGTCTTGGCTTATGTATCACAACTTCTTAAATCCTATCAAACAAGCAACCACTGACCTCAGTGAGCAGCCAGGCTAGTTTCATAGCTTGGCCTCACCTGGGAATTATCAAACCCCACACAAGTTATAGCCTTCTCAGATTGCTTTATAGCTCAGGCAGGATGGCCCTGGACAAAACACAGGTGAAGGCTGAACTTTGCCAGTACCATCCAGGAAACCCCATGGCCTGTGTACCCAGTGGATAGCTACAGACCAGTTCAGAGCACAGCCACCCTGCCTCTGCACAGCTGTTCCTCCACAGAGGATGGAGATTTGGGGTAAGTGGTCACAGCCAATCCTTGCAGCTGACTGGCCTGGGTAAATCCCTTCCAAAGACCTGCCAACAGCAACCAAGTCTCAACTACAAGAGGAGGGTGTACTCAGCCCACATGAAGGGCACACCTTGAATACCAAGCTTAGGTGAAAGGGGAGGCTGTACAACTGGACCCTACAGAACACCTACTATATTAGGCCACACTACCAAGACACAGAGTCAAATCAGCTCTACTTAACACATAGAAAAAAACACAGGGAGGCTGCCAAACCAAGGAGACAAAGAAACATGGCCTAAATGAAAGAAAAGATAAAAACTACAGGAAAAGAGCTAAATAAAGTGGAGATAAGCAATATTTCAGATACAGAGGTAAAACACTGGTTATAAGGATGCTCAAGGAACTTAGTGAGGACCTTAGCAACATAAAAAAGATCCAGTCATAAATGAAAGATTCACTAATTGAAATAAAGAACAATTTACAGGGAATCAACAGTAGAGTAGATGAAGCCAAGAATCAAATCAATGATTTGGAATATAAGGAAGCAAACAACACCAATCAGAACAACAAAAAGAAAAAAGAATCCAAAAAAATGAGGCTAGTATAAGCAGCCTCTGGGACAACTTCAAGAGGTCCAACATTCACCTCACAGAAGCACCAAAAGGAGAAGAGAAAGAGCAAGAAACTGGAAATCTATTTGAAAAAATAATGAAAGAAAACTTTCTAATTTGGTGAAGGAAATAGACATGCAAGTCTAGGAAGCACAGAGAGTCCTAATCAAATTGGACCCAAAGAGGGCCACATCAGGACACAACATAATTAAAATGCCAAGGGTTAAATATCAAGAGAGAATCTTAAAAGCAGCAAGAGAAAAGCAGAGAGTTATCTAAAAAAGAGTTCCCATACAACTGTCAGCTGATTTCTCAAAAGAAACTTTGCAGGCAAGAAGGGATAAGAAGTATTCAAAGTGATGAAAAAGCCAGGACCTACATCCAAGATTACTCTATGCAGCAAAGCTGTCATTTAGAATTGAAGGGCTGATAAGGTGCTTCCTAGACAAGATAAAGCTAAAGGAAATCATCATTATCAAGCCATTATTACATGAAATGATAAAGGAACTTATTTAAGAAAAAGAAGATCAAAACTATGAACATTAAAATGACAACAAACTCACAACTACCAACAACTGAATCTAAAAAATAAACACAAAAACAAACTAAACAAACAACCAGAACAGGAACAGAATCACAGGTATGGGGATCATGTGGAGGGTCATCAGCAGGGAGGTGGGAGAGGAGAAAGGGGTAAATGGTGTAGGGATCAAGAAGTATAAACGGTACTCACAAAATAGACATGGAATGCTAAGAATAGTATAGGACACAGAGAAGCCAGATAACTTACATGCACGACTCATGGATATGAAATAAGGGGGAGGGATTGCTGGAGGAAAGAGGGGTTATGGGTGGAGGGGGGGCAAAGGGAAAATATTGCAACACCTGTAAGAGCATCATCAATAAAAATATTTAAAAATAAAAATGAAGAGCTTCATTCATCATGAGTACTCCTTTGATTTTGAAAATTTTTCATTGAATTCCAGAGTTCTGAAAAAGTTGATTCTGACCATTTTGCCAGCTTAATCACTGCCTTAGTGGCAGGACGGATTTGTGGAGCTCCCTATTCCATCATTCTCAGTGATATCGCATCCATTTCTATGAAGTTTTATTTTATGTATTTTACATCACTGTTGTTTGGTATATATACATTTAGGATTTCTATATTTGAATAGACATTCCTAGAGGATATTTTCACTAGGTAGGATTACTAGATTTAACAGTTTCTATTTTCTTTCACCACTTGAAACATGTTGTGCTACTACCTCCATGATTTCTGATGAGTATACAGGAATATGTCTTTTGCTATATTTTGGATGTTTTCAACCATTTCTTCAACTGCTCATTTAGCCTTGCCTTCCATTTTCCCCTTCCCTGTGGGACTATTGTGAAATAAATACTAGATTTTTTCCCTTATAATCCAGCAGGTCTCTGAGGCTCTCTTTTAGTTTTCAATCTATTTTTTTTCAGCTGTAATAGTGAATTATTTGTTGACTGTCTTCAAAGTCACTGAGTTGTTTCTCTGGACTTCCCATACTGCTGTTGAGCCCATCCATTGAATTTTTAAAAATTTTTATTGTATTTTTCAATTATAAAATTTTCATTTGGTTCTTTTTTACATCTCTATTTCTTGCTAACACTTTCTATTTTTTGTTTCAAATATGTTTGCAATGGCTCATTATAGCAAATTTATGATGACTGCCTTAAATTCTTTGTCACATCATTATAATATCTCTGTTATCTCTATTGATATCTATTGACATTTAAACCCTGTGGATGTTGTGGCCAAAAAAATTACAGCATAGGTCGCATGTATCTTAGAGATACATTTATTACTAGTACGTGCTGCAATGCGAAAAAAATTAAAAACACTGCAAGAGTTCCAGCCAAGATGGAGGTGTAGGTAGAAACCTTTCACTTCCTCGTACAATGAAAAGGAGGATAACAAGCAGTCTAAAATCCATAAACAACCAAAAGTGCCAGAAAATCAAACTGCATGGAACTCTGACAACCAAGGAATTAAAGAAAAAAGTCAAGCAAAACAACCAGACTGGTAAGGTGGCCAATCTTGCAGGCAGACTCAGAAAAACTGAGGCAAGGTGGCTGAGGGGCAGGGTTGGCTGCTAAGCTCAGCAGGGATGTGGGGGAAGGACTGAGTCTTGGGAAAACCAAGACTCAGAGGTGACTGTGGGCTATGGCTGGGGTTGCCACAGTGACAGATACTCCCAGCCTCATGCAAGAGTTCAAAAGTGCACTAGAGAGGAGCAGGCCAGTTGCATTGTTCCCTCTCTGGCCCCTCCCCCACAGGCAGCACGAAAACCCAGCAAAGAGGGTTGCCCTGCCTGGGTGAATTCCAAGGGCCCTGCCCCCTTACAACCTATCAGCTGAGCCAAGACAAAGAAATATGGCTTAAATGAAAGAACAGAGCAAAACCTCAGAACTAAGTGATGAGGAGATTGCCAACCTATCTGATGGAGAATTTAAGGCCCTGGTAATCAAAATGCTCACAGAACTGATTGAGCTTGGTGAAAAAATGAAAAAACAAATGAAAGATATCCAAAATGAAATAAAGCAAAATATTCAGGGAACCAACAGTGACAGGAAAGAAATCAGGACTCAAAGCAATGATTTGGAACAAAAAAGAAAAATAAACATCCAACCAGGACAGAATGAAGAAACAAGATTCAAAAAAGTGAAGAGAGACTTATTAACCTCTGGGCAAACCTGAAATGTTCCACTATCTGAATTATAGGGGTGCCAGAAGGAGAAGAACAACAGCAAGATATTGAAAATTTATTTGAACAATAATGAAGGAAAACTTCCCCAATCTGGTGAAGGAAATACACTTTTATGAAGTCCAGGAAGCCCCCAGTCCCAAAGAATTTGGACCCAAAGAGGAGCATACCAAGGCATATGATCATTAAGTTACCCAAGATTAAAGACAAAGAGAGAATCTTAAAAGCATCAAGAGGAAAGGAAAGAGTTACCTCCAAAAGAGTTCCCATAAGGCCGTCAGCTGACTTCTCAATAGAAACCTTGCAGGCAAGAAGGGGCTGGAAAGAACTATTTGAAATCAGGAAAGGCAAGGACCTACATCCAAGATTACACTATCCAGCAAAGCTATCACTTAGAATGGAAGGGAAGATAAAGTGCTTCCCAGATAAGGTCAAGTTAAAGACATACATCATCATCAGGCCCTTACTATATGAAATGTTAAAGGGACTTATCTAAGAAAAAGAAGATAAAAAATATGAACAATAAAATGACAACAAACCCACAACTATCAACAAATGAACCTAAAAACAAAAGAAAAACAAAAACTAAGCAAACAACTAGAACACGAACAGGATCAGAGAAAAAGTACATCACATGGAGGGATTTCAGTGGCGAGGGAGAAGGGAGAAATAGGGGAGAACAGGTATAGGGAAGAAGAAGTATGATTAGTGGGCATTAAATAGACAGGGAGAGGTCAAAAATGGTATAGGAAACAGACAACTCAAAGAACTTATATGTACAACCCATGGACATGAACTAAGTGGGGCGGGGGAATGCTAGAGGGTTGAGGGGACAGAGTAGAGGGGTATAAAGGAGGGAAATTGGGAAAACTATAATAGCACAATAAATTAAAAAAGAAAATGAAAACCTAGGTAAAAAGATTTGAGCTTTTCCAGTTTAACAGATCCAATGTAGAAAACAGAGTATGTGCCCAATAATATCCAGCTGGCTGGCCCTCTGGCCCTACTCCCATTGAAAGTCTCTGGAAAGGATATTACCCTGCCCTGGTAGGGGCTTTTCCTCCTCCAAATTTGGTTCCTTGACCAATTCAAGACAGGGGTGCCAGTTCAGGTGCACTTTCCCCATTTCCCTCATCCAAGTAGATCCCCTGGGGCTGTGAGAACTCTGACCAGCTTGCAGCAGTCAAAATATCTAAATCTTCCTGGTCCCTCTCCTTGGAGTTTCTGTCTTTCACATGCAAATTTCCTTTTCTCTGAGCCATTAACTTATTTTCTGTTTTGTTTTTAATGCTGCATCTTTATCATGTAAACAAAAAAACTTCTAAGTAAGGCATTTTGTCCCACTTCCCTGGTTTTTCAAAAAACAGTTCTAGTTACAATATAATACAGTAATTTAAAGGCCCATTCAATGACCCATGCTCTCCTGAGTCTAAATTATACAGGACACAAACAGAACAGTATTATAATAAAACAACATATGCTCTAGATATATGCTCATAAGTCGAAGAATTACTCAGAACTGGCCCAGAAGGGCTGTTTCCTGGAATGGAGGCTTTCCCCCGCATTCTACCAGATGGAGCTCCAAACAGTGGGTACCCAAACCACATTGGATGTTCTTTTTCAGACTGAACTCTGTAACCCAGAAAGGTACCTTTACCAGATGACCTAAGTTGTGACCTGGATTTTAACCTGAACCAGAAAGCACAACGATTCAATCAAACATGACAAATGATGAGAAGTGCTGGGACTGAGGGGGGGAGAATCCCCAAGTGAAATTTTTGACAGGAGAGACCTGGTTCTTCTTGCTGATGCATGTAAAGAATTACATATCAGCAAATCTAGTAGTATGTAATCAGTTTATTAGTGGCCTGTTCCCATGGAAGAGAGCAGGACTGGGTAGAGTAGGGGGTAAAAGACAAAGTTTCAGGGCAAAGCAGGGTGACATAAGCAAGAGCGGCTGAAGATCAGGGTGGCAAGCCCCTGGGAAGCCTGAGGCTGGGTGGCCAGAGGCCCAATGGCCTGAGAGCCAAGAGCACCCCGAGCCCCTGAGAGAGAGTCCTTTGTTCTCAGGACTTATATAGTTGGTGGGATAGGAGGAAAAAAAAGTTAAAGTTACAAATTGATTAATGGGTAGATGTGCTGCCAGCTTTCCTGGGGGAATGTGACTACCCAAACTTAGGTATGTGTGGGGGTCTGTTAGCCCGAATCTTTATCTTGCTCCAGACCCCATTTGTTCATCTTGTTGTAAAACAAATACGTGACAGGAGGCAGTTAGTTAAAACTGGGGCACTTTCCAAAGTTATTTATGGGCTCTTTCTGTAAGCATCAGGGACTCCCTCATAAAACAGATAGTGACCAGAGGTAGGCAATTAACCAAAGTTGTTTTATGGGCTCTTTCTTTGGGCACTGTGGACCCTCTCCACATTCAGGCCTTGGGATGAAAGCACAGTTTGAAGGCTTTCTTTCCCAGATAGTGGAAATGCTACATAGAATTTCAATGACTTCCCTTCTTTCTTGCTAACATAGTTCTCTTGTGATGTTGGAACGCCTGGCAATATTATCAGAACAGGCTCAGGACTGCTGAGTTAGTTAGCATGTGAGACTTGTCTCATTCTCCTCCCTGCCTGTTTACTATTTATTCTACCTAATTGGTAAAAGGCGTTTCCTGGCAACCAGGGTGCTAAATGCTGGCCAGTGACAGTATTGCAGTCTCAGAGTTCTTCCCATGCTGTCTCCTGCCTCAAAATCACTTGGCAGCTGCTTGGGATTCTCCAAATCCAAACCTCCGGGGCCTCTCAGCCCAGGCAGCCAATGGGACTCCCCACCAAATACCTAGACTTACCAGAGAGTCCCAAAGTCTGTCCCAGAATGGAGTCGCCAAAATATAACACCAGAGAAGAGACTGGCATTCAGGCTGCCTGTCACTACCAAACCCAATAACCAATGACAGTGATCGAATCTTCACGGGCACTTCTCAGGTGGCCCTCGATCTGACAAGACAACAGGCTCATACCCTAACAGACCACCTTGCATTCTCTTTCCAGGCCAATGTTTTTATACCAGGCAATAAACAAGGTGTAGTGGGGGTTTGAGATGCAGGAAAGATTAGGTGAAAGAAGCTGCAACATTCCTGTCCTGGGCAGTTAGCTGTTCCCAGAGATGGATGGTCCTCTGTCCCTCCCTGGAACACAATGGCTGGGATGCTTCCACTTGTCCCCAGGCAGTAATCTTTAGCAGTGCCCCAGGAAGTCAGCTGTTTTCCCAGGAGCCAGGACTGGCCTTATCTGTAGTTTCTGAAACAAAAACTTTAACATATACATTACTTGCTAGGCTTATAACTTTTTACCTTAAGCTAAAATTTTCCAACTCTTGAGTCCCTTATCAGTATGGAATTCAAATAATCAGTTTTTGTTTCTCTCTCCCTGTCTTTTTCCGTTTTTCTCTTGCTCTCTAATTGTCCATATCACAAATTTACTTTCTGTAATTTTACTGTTGGATGAAATCATATTTTGTATCAAGTGGAAGAAAAGTAAAGGATTCTGGAAAGAATATATTGTTATAGTCTTGCATGACAAAATGAACCATAAGTCTTTTGATCATTACTTTCTTTTTAACTGTTTGCATGTTAAGATTAATAGGGTTAAATATATTGAACTTATTAAGATGAAACCAGAAAAGACACTGGCATTTGGGCTGCCTGTCACTACCAAATCCAATAAAGAACGACAGCGATTGAATGTTTGTGGGCGCTTTATTCAGATGGCCCTCAATCTGAGAAGACAACGGGTTCACACCCAAAAGAACTGCCTTCCCTTTTCTTTCCAGGTCAGACTATTTACAACAGGGAATAAACAAGGTGAGGTGAGGGGGTTTGAAATTCAGGGAGAATTAGGTGAAAGAGACTGCAGCATTCTTGTCCTGGGCAGTTAGCTGTTCCCAGAGATGAATGGTCCTCTGTCTCTCCCTGGAACACAATGATCTGGATGGTTCCACTTGTCCACAGGTCGTAATCTTTACCAGTGCCCCAGGAGCACAGCTGTTCTCCCAGGAGCCAGGATGAGCCTTATCTATCTGTGGTTTCTGAAACCAAATCTTTAACATATACATTATTTGCTAGGGTTATAACTTTTTATCTTAAACTAAAATTTTCCAACTCTTCAGTCCCCTATCAAAAATAACATTACAACTATCAAAATTGATGTTTTATTTTTAATGTAATTTAATTTAATTTAATTTAATTTAACTTAATTTTAATTGTTGTTCAAGTACAACTTTCTATCTTTTACTCCCATCCCAGCCCACCCACCCAGCCCTCTGCACCTCCTTCCTATTTCTACCTGCCCCTAGTTTTTGTCAATGTGTCCTTTACATATATTCCTGTAAACCCTCCCCCTTTTCCCCTGAAATTCCCTCCCCTCTCCCCTCTGGACACTGTCAGCCTGTTCTCTATTCCAGTGTCTTTGGTTATATTTTGCTGGTTTCTTTGTTTTGTTGTTTGGGTTCCTATTAAAGATGAGATCATATGGCATTTGTCTTTCACTGCCTGGCTTATTTCACTCAGCATAATGTTTTCCAGTTCCATCCATGCTGTTGCAAAGGGTAGGAACTCCTTCTTTCTTTCTGCTGCATAGAATTCCATTGTGTAAATGTACCATAGTTTTTCTAAAGATTTTATTTATTTATTTTTAGAGAGGGAAGGAAGGGAGAAAGAGAGAGAGAGAGAGAAACATCGATGTGAGGTTGCTGGGGGCTGTGGCCTGCAACCCAGGCATGTTCCCTAACTGGGAATCGAACCTACGACACTTTGGTTTGCAGCTCGCGCTCAATCTACTGAGCTACGCCAGCCAGGGCTGTACCATAGTTTTTTGATCCATTCATTTACTCATGGGCACCTAGGTTGCTTCCAACACTTGGCTATTGTAAACTGTGCTGCTATGAACATCAGGGTGCATAGGTTCTTTTGGACTGGTATTTCAGGGTTCTTAGAATATAATCCTAGCAGTGAAATTGCTGGGCCAAAAGGCAGATTCATCTTTAGTTTTCTGAGAAAATTCCATACTGTTTTCCATAGTGGTTGTACCAGTCTGCAATCCCATCAACAGTGCACTAGGGGCCCTTTTTTTTTCCCACAACCTTCCAACACTTGTTTGCTGCTTTGTTTAATATGGCCATTCTAACTGGTGTGAGGTGGCACCTCATTGTGGTTTTAATTTGCCTGTCTCTGATAGCTAGTGATATTGAGGATCTTTTCATGTGTCTCTGAATCCTCTGTATGTCCTCCTTGAAGAAGTGACTGTTCAAGTCCTTTGCCCATTTTTTAATTGGGTTGCTTATCTACTTTGAGTGGAGTCGTGTAAGTTCTTTATATATTTTGGAGATTAAACTCTTGTCTGAAGTATCATTGGCAAATATGTTTTCCCATACAGTTGGTTCTCTTTTTATTTTAATACTGTTTTCTTTAACTGTGCAGAAGTTTTTTATTTTGATGAGATCCCATTTGTTCATTCTTTTCTTTATGTCCCTTGCTCTGGGGGA
The DNA here is from genome assembly GCF_019186645.2 of Phyllostomus hastatus. Classification (NCBI taxonomy): domain Eukaryota; kingdom Metazoa; phylum Chordata; class Mammalia; order Chiroptera; family Phyllostomidae; genus Phyllostomus; species Phyllostomus hastatus. Next base: position 970,357 of record NW_025333703.1, read on the forward strand.
CATATCAGTAAAAATGTTGCTGACTGAAATATCTGGCATATTCCTCCCTATTTTCTCCTCTAGGACTTTAATAATGTCGTGGATTATATTTAAATCTTTTATCTGCCTTGAATTTATTTTTGTGTAATGTGTAAGTTGGTGATCGAGTTTCATTTCTTTGCATGTAGCTGTCCAATTCTCCCAACACCATTTGTTGAAGAGGCTGTTGTTACCCCATTTTATGTTGCTTACCCCTTTGTCAAATATTAATTGACCATGGCATCACACAGTGACACAGGAAGGATGGACCCAGTCACCCTGCTAAAATGTAGCAGAATAGCATCATGTCAAGTTCTAACAATATGAAATGGCTGAATCACTCAGGGAATTTGTCATGTTTATAGCAGAATGTGTAGATGAATAAGGCCACAGCTGCTGACCCTGCTGGCTTAAAATGGTTTGCATGCTCTGTCAGATACCAAGATACACACAAATATATCAAATATGTTACTCCAGCCCATGTTTGTTGGTTTGTTTATAAAAATTAACCTCTATGTGTGAGGGTGTGGAGAGTTGAAGTGGTTCAAAACCAGTAGGGCTGACTACTCAGCAGGATATATGTTACAGGTAGTTAAACAATGGAAAGGAGCAAAATGGTAGAAAGGAAGAAATTTTTTCTCTACCATCCTAACCTATGTGACACATGGATTTCTATGGTGTCAGAAACCTAGTTAGTAGGATTGGAGGTACAGATTAATTTGGGAGCAGGCATGTGAAACCCTCAAGGTCCAAGTTTTGAGTCTGGGTTATGATCCCACCTTATCATCTTGGGGCTCTGGTTGTGTCTCTCTCTCAGCTCAGACCAACACTGGATGGTGTCCCTAGCCTGGTACACTTCTCCCTTGTAGTGGCTAATGGCATAAGTGAACCCATCAGCCATCTGCACTATGAAGCCTTCCTTGGAATTCTGCAAAGACTGAGCCCAGTACTGGGCTGGATGTCATTGGCGGTCTGTCTGGGTGTTGCCACTCTGGGTGATTCCCACCACAAATCCTGCTCCCTACATCAGGCAGTCCTCAAGCAACTAGTTATGGCTAAGTAAATTCAGTGATGTGGGTCTTACACCCATATGACCAGAGTCCTCAGAAGGGGACAAAAGGACATAGGGAAGCAAAGAAGGGATTCTGTGTGACATAGTGTTAGAAGATGGTCATGTATATAAGCAAGGGAGGAATGCCACAAAAGGAACCAGCTCTGCCAACTCCCTCACTTCTACCTACTAGATTCTGGAATTGTTAAAACTTAAGTGTCTGCTCTATACACCATCTAGTGGGATCCTATGATATGGCAGCTCCAGAAAACTTTTATATTCCTGGACACTGTTATGTGATCCCAACAGCACTGCTGATGAGGAACCCGAACTGAATGACACAATTTCAACTGGCAGTGAGAACCTGAATTGATCTGGTGAACAAACTGCATTTTTGGAGAAAGTCTGCAAAGACACCCCACCTGACAGTTCTGCAAAATGTCAGGGGTGGCTAGCTTTAAAAACAAACAAAAAACAAACAAACAAAGTAGAAAGGTCAAGAAAAGTACAAGTATGCTTGTTGTGTACTATGAAATAAAACAACATAGGTTTCCTAACATTCTTAATAATATAGTATTTTCTTTCTAAAACATTTGAAACTGCAGGGAGAAGCCCAGGACCAGGGGCTTTTTAACTTGAGTTTGTGGGACACTGTAAGTAAAATAATTGTCAGGCCCTTGAGGAGCCCCCAGACTGAGTCTCTTCTAGGGCATTGCAATATAATCTCTAAGTCACGGGTATGGAGACCCATCTGGGCCAGCTCTCCCCTCAGCATGGCACTGACTGGTGTCATGATCCTCATGTATCTTCCACTTGCCCAGGGAGGTGGAGTAATTGAACTCATTTAACAGCTCCCTGAGGATGTGCTTTTGCAAAGACACCTGCATCCTGTCTGCTGGTACTACTTCATGCTAAGTCTAGCCAGGGTGAGGCCTCTAGCTGAAAAAGGTGCTAGTCCTTAAGCACTTCCTTCCTGTGACTGTGTAGTGTGTTGGAGCTCTGCAGGTGTATCTGGAGTATCAGAAAGAAACAGAATTAAACACATACCTGATTTCCACTTTCCTTCCCAGAGACAGGAATATTGCTTGTGCCTTTTAGGGAACTCCTGCCCATGAACAACCCCTTTCCAGATCATCACCCTAGGCTTCAGTTCCCTCACCTTCTGGTGTTGCATTCTATGGCTCTGCGTACTCCAGATTCACAGAAAGAAGGTGGTCCTGTCACAGTTGCTGTGCAGTAGGGATGTTGACCTGCACCAAGGCCTGCTTCAGACAGAATAAGGACAAATGTAGGGGCTTGACAAACCATTGCACTTACTCTGGCCAGGCTCCCATTGTAGAAACTATGGCCCTGGGCAGAGGCAATTTGGCATTAGAGTCAGAGTCTAGAATCCTACTTCAATGCACCATCCCAAGGCAATCTTGTTTGGGACAGAGCCTCTGTGCATGCCCATAACCAATCAGCAGACAGTCCAGTGTCCACCCTGACACCTGTATGGCTGTCCCGAAAAAAGCAGATATGGCAATGCTGCAGGTTTAGCATAGAGACCCTGTAGGTCTTTTCTCTCCAATGGTATTTCTTCTCAAGGTCTATTCGCTGCCTACCCCAACCATTCCTCACCTCCTCATCTACAGTGAAATTAGACATGGGTTGCTGAGCAGGCTCTAACAACATCTCCTGTTTGGTGCTGGGGGAAGATGATGAGAAGAGTTGACTATAGAGAAAGGCAGGCTGAGTGGGAGTGGAGTGTGGAGGGTTTGGGATTCTAGGGCAAAAAACAGCCCAGCCTTCTTCTGATTGTATGAGGGAAGGGGCCCCATCCACCATTCTCTTAATTTTGTTCTTTTCAGACAGAAGCCACTAGAGCTCAGGCCTCCCTTGGGAATCAGATCTATAAGATCTCCTTGCTGCCAGAACTTCCCTGCTACAGCCAGTGTCTTCTCAACATAGTAGGTCTTCCTTCTGGACCCAATCACCACCCACCTTTTTATATCATACCTTGATGTATATCCATTATCATTATTAACTGGTAGGTCTTTAGGTGACCTGAAGATCTTGATTGTATCAGAACTAATGGATAAAGGACAAGACCTGAAAAAAATATCTGTTGTGAATGACTGATTCATTGAGTAGAACTGAGGCCCTGGGATATCGTCTGCTTCATTCACTGAGTTATGCTAATTGCCCCTAGTAGAACAAACTTGTACTAGGTGCTTCATACAAATTGTTAAATAAATAAAGACCAACCAGAACCATCCCAAATATCTGAGTGAGCCGGGGGACCCCTGCTATCTCCAGAGATTCATAGTTTTGCAATATCAAAGGCAAGTGTAAAGATCAGTGAAGTACTTTCTCCAATATCTTGACAGATGGTTTTCCACTTGCTTTTCCAAACAGAAACACCACAGGCCATGATGGTGAGGTAGGAGATTTTCTGTGGTGTGCAGAAAAAAAATGATTGGTATGTACTGCCACAGCACATCCAGAAGCCCTGTTTGCAAAGCCAGATACCAGCCAAGACCTCCCTTTATTGTCCTCACAGTAGTCCCTGCAACAGTAATATGTGGTTTGTCCTCTTTCACCCCACATTACAAAGGAACTACCTGAGGCCCAGTGAGATGTGTTGACTTGATTATGGCACACTGCTTTCCATAGGCAGAATCAGAGCTGTGCTGAAAAGGGGGTACTTGCTCATTGGGTTAGCAGACCTTCCTGGAGCACTGGGGTTCGGAAGGAGGACCAGAGCATGGTTCTGAAGTTCCATAGGTGGGGGATGATTCCACCCTGAATAGCTGGAGTCAGAATTCCTCCAACATCTCCAGTGTGCCTCCCTGGAGGACTTGCATTCTATAGATTTCTCCCAATTTAAAGATTAACTCAGTTGCACCTTGTGTGGGAGCAGAATAGTCATCAATCAGTGACATAATCATGAATCAGCAGGAGGACTGAGGTCTGGAACTCATCCAAAATTGTCAGATCATCCAGGACTTGTGCAAGAGAAATGTCAGGAGTATGCATGCTAAATAGGATTTTATCATTAGGTTTTAAAAGTACCATCGATTTTTGGTGGAATGTGGGTACTAATTTAATTTTTCCTGTTTAGGAATCTTTTTAAGATGAGGAGTGACAGACTTTCTGTAGTCGTAGTCCTATGAAGAGCTTTCTATCCATGAAACATCAAACAGCATTGTCATTATAGTGAATAAATCACACAGGCTTAGGCATGGGACATAGCTGATCAAGGCCATGCAGGTTAGAACTGAGAAATGTCCAAAGCTAGCAATGCATGGCATTTCCTCTTAGCTACCTGAGACTTATCTGTCCCTGACAGAGATGGAAATGATTGGGGCACACTCTCCCTCCATATTTAGGACGTGTGTATAACATGGATAGACACAGCCTATGAAAACCAGTGACTTCCAAAACAACATTTATTTTCTTTCTTGCACATTAAAACTCACTCTGAGATGCAGAAACAGGACAGGGCAAATGCCTGGTGACACTGTAATGGAGAAAGCTGGTCACCAGGCAGCAGCGTGACCAGATGACTCAGGTAGGTCCCATTTCTGAGGATGGAGACAAACTAACAGGTGAGACAAATTATGCTGGGGAAAAAGGAAAACTAGGGAAAACTGGGATTGCCTTGGACATGTTATAATCAGAGTGGTAATTTATCTTTTTCTTTTTGTTGTTGTTCTTGTTCAGTTACAGTTGTCTGTATTTTGCCTGCATTCCTCTAAATATAAATGAATGAGAAACACTTGGTGGGTTCAAGTTAGCAGCCACCATCACAAAAGTTCTGTTAGAACTGTAATGGTACACTATTAATTTTGGAATGTGGCTTTGGCTGCTAAAATTTTACATGTGCATGTCTTCCAGTTAAGGATAGTACAGGCAAATATTGTGGTCTTAAGGGAGTTTCCCAAATTCCATGTTTTTCAAACCCTGAGATCTTCAAAATATGCCTATATTTGTATCTCCTAAAAGAGGTTATTAAGTCCAAATGAACTCAGTGTAGTGAGTTTTAACCCAATATGACAAGTGAAAGTAGAGAGGAAGGGGGGAGACAAGGAGGAACAGAAGGGATTGTGTGTGACACAGAGTTAGTGACAGCCATGTACAAACATGGGAGAAAGCTCCCAAAAGGAACTAGCCATGCCCATAGCCCCACTTCTAACTCTTTGTCTCTGGACTTATGAAAAATTAGGTATCTGTTCTTTATATCACCCCGGCAGTCCTAACTTGTGGCATCCTCAGCAATATACACAGTTCCATGGGAAAAACTTAAGTAATCTGGCAGGGCTGCTGACATGGCACCTGAGGTGAATGAATGACTCCATGTCTACTAGTAAGGGCTGCATAGCTGTGGCAAACAACCTCCATTATTGGAGAAGGTCTTTAATGACCATGGAACTCATTGTTCTGCAGGAATGTGGGTCAGGTAGTTTAAAAAAATCCAAAAAGAATAAGAAAAATACAAATATGCTTTTGGTCTCCTATGGCAAAAAATATGTTTCTGAATATTCTTATTATAACAACTATTTCCTTTCTACTCTCATTTGTACCTGGAGCAGGAAAATGAGATCCAGATTCCTGTGTACATGACACTGTGGGTCCCGGTACAAAATGCCATTGGGGCTCCCTGGGGGAGTCTCCAAATTGACTCTGCTCCTAGGCACCTGAATATAATGTTGAGGTCATAAGTGTGGAAACCCACCTGAACTAGCTCTCACTTCAGTACAACCTGTGCTTGTGTCAGGGAATGAAGCACCTTCCTCTTGTCTAGCATGGTGGAGTAGTGAAACCCATTCACAAGTTCTTCCAGGATGCCTTTATTGAAACTCTACAATGACAAACAGAGTACCCAGCCAGTAAGTATCAGAAACCCTCCAACTAACCTGTGGTTCTGCCTTATGGCAGCCCTGGCAAACAGGTACAATCTTTGTGACACAGTGAGGATGTTCCTGGCAGCCCTGCTGAAGTAGATGCAGAACTGAATAATGTCCAAGTCCAAAATCAGTGAATGACCGAACACTGTGGTAACTACCTTATTTATGAGACAGTAAAGATATGAGTGAGGTCACATTTCCTAAATTGGCCCAATGACAATGGTTTGGTCTGTTCTGGGAGCTGAAAAGGTACAGAGAAACAATCTTAAATATGACTTTCTCTTAATTTTGTGTACAACCCCTCCTAATCCAGTGTGATGATGTGTAAAATTTGTAGGTTTGCAAGGACAAAGAAGCTGATTACTCTATTAGAATCTTGGGGTGATGGGAAAATAAAAAAAAGCAAATTTCTAAGGTTCATGAGCATTACTGTGAAGTGTAATGTATTTTTCCCTAATATTCCCACAAACATGTGAGGAATGTCTGTTTCTTGTCCTATATACCTAGTGGGAGAAATGGAGGTCCAGATTCCTCTGTGCATGGGATAGTGGGACACTTTGGAAAGAACACTGGGAGTGCCATGTAGAAGCCATCCCCATATTTGAGGCTAGATGCTTGCCCTTTCATGTCACTTCAGGTTCCTGAGTGTGGAGAATCCCTGGCCCAGCTCTCACCTGAGACATTTGCTAGATTGTGCTGTCATTCTGGTGCACCTGCCTCTTGACTCTGTACATGTTATAATCGAACTTGTGCAGCATTTCCACAAGGATGACATCTTTGGGGCTCTGCAAAGGCAAAGCCGATACTGACCCAGGACACCTCAGTAATGTTTCACACAAAATGCAGTCCAGTGCAATGGAGACCAAGAATATCAAGTGCCATCCAAATGCACCTATCACCATCTCTGGCCTTGTGTCACCCTAACACGTAATGAGCATGTCTTTTGTGTCTTCATGGAAAATGTTGGTACAACATTAATTAGGACAGAGCCAAAGGCTGATGGGAGTTCAGTATAACAATGACAAGAAAAATGGTGTAATGTGCCTCCATATTGCTCTGTCTCAATTTCCCAAACCCAAACCTGCACATTACAAATGTGGAAGGAAATGGAATGAAAACACTAGAAAAGGAACTCTTTGGAAGGCTCCATGGTGTGGTGCACAAAATTATTGCACCTTGATGAAAAAACACTAAAGGCATTTCCTGAAAAACATCATTCTCTTCATCTGCACAATGAATGTCATTTTTAATATGTCTCAAATTAAATTCAGACTAGTCCTTTCTTTCTATTCATCATTATGAATCAAATAATGGTAATACCTGCCCTATCTATCTGACAAGGGTGCAGAAAACAACTTTTCATGGCACAAAGACCACAGTTTTTACACACTTTCTTTGATGCTTAACTAAAAATTCTCTTTTCTTTTGCTCATGACTGGAAAGTATCTTTAGGGAAATCTGGATTTAATGGTGAGCATTAGTGGAAAAGGAGGGAATGCTACATTAGAATGGCCAGCAGCTTCCTGCTAATCTTAAAGGAGTGATGTTAGAATGATGCCCAACCAGTCTGGCCTGCTTTGTTCACAGCTGGGTCCTACCTCCTCCAAATGTAAGGTGATGCTGCCTTCCCAGCAACTGAGATCTGTATTTCCTACTAGGATGCAAGGCAGCTAGGACCAAGAGGACCTTTCATAAAAATGAACAAGCACAACTCTTTAATGTGTGTTTAAATAATATTGACTTCATAAACCTTTTTGGTCCCACAAATGCAAAGATGGTATAATATTTGCAAATCAAGAAACATGGTAGGTCACATAAACAAAAGGAAAGACAAAAAGCATGTCATTGTGTCAATAGATGGAGAAAAAGATTTCATACAGGACAGAACACATTTATGATAAAAAACACTCAGTGGGAGTAGAGGAACAATACTTCATCATAATAGTGGCCATATAAGGGGAACCTACAGCCAACGTCATACTCAATGAGAAAAATGAAAACTTTTCACACTATATTGTGTACAAGGCAAGGGTGTCCACTTTCACCACTTCTATTCAACTAGTATTGGAAGTTCTAGCCACAGCAATCAGGCAACACAAATAAATAAAAGGCATCAAAAAATGGAAAGAAGGAAGGAAAATTCATTGTTGGCAAAGGACATTATGGTTTGCAAAGAAAATTCTGTAGAATCCACAAAAAAAACTACTAAAACTTACATACAAATTTTTCCAAAGTGCAAGGTACAAAGACAATATTCAGAAATCAAAGGCACTTGTTACATCTACAATGAACTATCAGAAACAAAAATTAAGAAAATATTCCATTTACTATAACAACAAGGAAAATAAAGAACCTAGGAATAAACCTAACAAAGAAGGTAGAAATCTGTAGTCATAACATTACAAAACACTGAAGAAAGGCAGTAAGGAAGACACAAATCATTGGAAGAATATATCATGTTCATGGATTAGAAGAATTAACATCATTAAAATGTCTGCACTATTCAATGCCATTTACAGATTCAACACAATCTCTATTAAAATAACAATGATGTATTTCACAGAAAAAGAACAAATACTTCAAAATTTTATATGAAATCATTAATGACGTCAAATAGCCTCAGAAATTTTGAGAGAGAAGAACAAAGAAGGAGGGACCATAATACATTAGGTCAAACTGTATTACAAAGCCACTGAGGTCAACATAGATGGGTAGTGGCATAAAGACAGATACTGAGATCAATGGAAGACAATAGAGAACCCAGACATAAAGCCATATCTCTATGTTCAAATAATATTAGTTTAAGGGAGCAGGAGCACAAAGAGGAGTACAAATAGCCTCTTCAAGAAATGGTGTTGGACCAAAGCATCACAGGTTCGATTCCCAGTCAGGGCACATTCCTGGGTTGCAGGCCACGGTCCCCAGCAACCGTACATTGATGTTTTTCTCTCTCTCTCCTTCTCTTTCCCTTCCCTCTCTAAAAATAAATAAATAAAATCTTAAAAAAGAATTTCCAGTAGAAGGCATGAGACTATATAAATCACTAGTTTCATAATTGTATCTCCTACTGCTAAATAATTAAAAAAAAAAGAACAAAGAAATGGTGTTGGGAGATCTGGACAGGTACATGCAAAGAAATGAAACTAGACCATGACTTACATCATATTGGAAAATAAGTTCAAGATAGGGAAAAAATTTAAATATAAGTCATAACATCATGGAAGATTTAGAGTAGAACATAGACCAAAGTATTTCAGATATCCCACACAGTATTATTTTCACCTGTACACCCCTAGGGCAAGGGATATAAAAGAAAAAATAAACAAATGGGACCACATCAAATTCAAAAGGTTTTGTGCAGCTAAAGAAAGCATCACCAAAATGAAAAGGAACAAATCATATGGGAAAGCAAATTGGCCAGTGAAACCTCAGACAAGAATTTGTTTCCCAAACTATGTAAAGAACTCACACAACTCCACATCAAGAAGACAAACAATCCAATTTAAAAATGGTCCAGGAGCCTGAACAGGTCCTTTTTCAAGGAGGACATACAGAGGGCCCAGAGGCATGTGAAAAGATGCTCAGCATCAATAGCCATCACAGGGATTCAAAGTAAAATAATAATGAGATACCACTTCAGCCTGGTCAGAATGACCATCATAAACAAATCAACAATCAACAAGTGCTGACAATGATGTGAAGCAAAGCAAACCCTAATACCCTGTTAGTGGAAGTGCAGACTGGTAAAGCCACTCGGGAAAACAGTATAAATGTCCTTAACAAACTAAAAATGTACAAACTAAAAACAGCCTTTTGACATGGCAATTCCACAGCTGGAATTATACCCTAAGAACCCTGACATACCAATCCCAAGTACCTGTGCACCTCTGTGTTTATAGCAGCACATTTTACAACAACCAAGTGCTGGAGAGAGCCTAAGTGCCCATCAGCCAATGAGTGCATGAAAAAATGGTGTACATTTTCACAATGGAATACTAGGCATCAGAGAAAATGAAGGAACGCTTACTCTTTGTGACAGCTTCGATGGATCTTGAGAGCATTGTACTAAGTGAAATAAGCCAGGCAGTGAAAGACAAACAGCACATGATGTCAATAATAAAGGGAACATCATCAAGAAAACAAGTGAGCAAAATAGAATGGGAGACATGGAAATAAAGAACAAACTGATAGTAATGAGAGGGAAATTGGGAGAGGAATAACATGTGAAAGAACAGGAAGGGTGTAGTCCAGGAGCATGTATAAAAGGCCCATGGACAAAGGCAAGTGTGGGGAGAATTGGATGTGGGAGATGGGTGGTGGGCACTGCAAGGGAGAGCAATGGTGGAAAATGGGGACAACTGTAACTGGACTGTCACGATAAATTAATTTAAAAACAATAAAGAGAATCAAGAATAGAAATAAATAATCTGGCTTAGAGGAAAGTGGTTAGATGTTTCCCTGCTGTATGTATGTATGGGATGTTGGAGTTGAGGATGGTAAGTTAGGGTTGAAAGTTCTAGTATGGCATATGAGGAACAGTAATTGCCTGAGGAGCCAGTATCAGGGATATGACCTTGTTTCCCAAACCAAACTCAAAACTCACCATCTGAAAGGGCAAACATGAGAAAAAGAGTATCATTATTTATTTGGACAAAAAGCCTGTTTCCCTGGTGAGTTTTGAGAATCAAGAAAATAGTGAAAGCTGAATCCTCTTCAAAAGTTCACCCTCAAGGTAGGTGGAGGTTATATAAATAACTAATTATATATGTTCCTAAATTCTTGCCATGGGCTCTCTGGAAAAAAAAAAGTAGGGAGAAATAGGGTCTGGCCAGTGTTCTTACTTCCTGTCTGGACCCAAGCAGACATATTGTGTCTAACAATCCTCTTTACAATCCATTTAGTTTATCAACTTCAAAATTATAGTATCTCAACCCCATAATTCCTCTGGAATTTTTATTCATGTTTATAGTTATTTTTAAAAGATTTGTGTGTTTATTTTTAGAGAGGGAAGGGAGGGAGAAAGAAAGAGAGAAACATCAATGTGCGGTTGCTGGGGGCCGTGGCCTGCAACCCTGGCATGTGCCCTGGCTGGGAATCGAAGCTGCGATACTTTGGTTCAAAGCCCACGCTCAGTCCACTAAGCTACACCAGCCAGAGTTATAATTATTTTTTAACATGGAAACAAGCTTAGAGCTAATGTAATGCAAACCCTTGGTTTTATAGATGAGAGGGACCTGGCCAATGAAACAGAGAGTCTTCATGCAAAGCCTTTCCAGCTGACAGTCACTCTTTTCTCCAACCTTATTACTGGCTGACACTGCTTTCAGGGTTCAGCAAGGTGGACAAGTCAAACTAGGTGTAGCCCTTGTATTCACAAATCATTCAAATGGTCAAGAAGAGAAATAAAATATTGCTAACTTCTTTTTTGAAATAGATTTCATTGATTATACTATTACAGTTGTTCAATTTTTCTCTCCCCTTTATTTCCCTTTACTCTGTACCCCTCCTACCAGAATCATTCCCCCATTTTTGTTCATGTGTGTCCATCACGCATATAAGTTTTTTGGGTTCTTGTTTCCCATAAGTTTTTTAACCTCCTTCTGTCTATTTGGTCTCTATTATTTACACTTCTTATTCCTTGTACCTTTCCACCATTCTCCCCCTCTCCCTCCTTAATGATAAGCCTCAATATGATCTCTGTTTCTTTAAATCCATTCCTGTTCCAGTTATTTCCTTCCTTTTTTTTTCTTGGTTCAGTTTTTGAGAGTTGTGAGTTTGTTGTCATTTTACAGTTGGTATTTTTGATCTCCTTCTTTATCTTAGACAAGTCCCTTTAACAGTTCATATAATAAGCACTTGGTGATGATGGACTCCTTGAACTTGACCTTATCTGGGAAGCACCTTATCTGCCCTTCTGCACTTTATCTGCCCTTCCCTTCTAAATGATAGCTTTGCATAAGAGAGTAATCTTGGATGTAGGTCCTTGCTTTTCTTGACTTTGAATCCTTCTTTCCAGTCCTTTCTTACCAACAAGGTTTCTTTGGTGAAATCAGCTGATAGTCTCATGTCCACTCCTTTGTAGGCAACTGTCTCCTTTTTTGTTGCTGGTTTTTTTTTGGAAAAGATTTTATTCATCCATTTTTAGAGAGGGAAGGGAGGGAGAAAGAGAGAGAGAGAGAAACATCAATGTGTGGTTGCTGGGGGCCGTGGCCTGCAACCCAGGCATATGCCCTGACTGGGAATCGAACCTGCGACACTTTGGTTCGTTGCTGTTTTTAAGCTTCTCTCCTTACATTTCATCTTGGGTGATATAATTATGATGTGCTTTGGGTATGTGCTTCGGGTATGTGCTTCCTTGGGTCTAACTGTTTTGTGACTCTCTGAGCTTTCTGGACTTCCTGAAAATCTATTTCCTTTGTCAGAACAGGGAAGATCACCTTTATTACATTTTGAAATAAGTTTTCAATTTCTTGCTCTTCCTCCCCTCCTTCTGGCACCAATATAATTCTGATGCTGGAATGCTGAAAGTTGTCCTGGGGGTTCCTAAGCCTCTGCTCAATTTTTTGAACTCTTGTTTCTTCATTCTGTTGCGGTTGAATGTTATTTCTTCCTTCTGTTCCAAACTATTCTTTTGAGTCCTGGTCTCCTTCCCATCATTGTGGATTTGCTGTACATTTTGGTTTATTTTGCTTTTCATAGCCTTTACTTTTTCCTCTGTTTTGTGAACCTAGTCAATCATTTCTGTGAGCATCCTGATTACTGGTGTTATGAAACCTACATCTGATACCTTGGCTATCTCTTCACTATTCAGTTGTATTTTTTCTGAAGCTTTGACCTTCCATTTCAGCCAAAATTTTTTCTCAGTGTGCCTGTTATGAAGTAAGCTGTGGGGCCTTAGGTGTTCTCCAGGGTGAGGCAACACACTTGGCTACACTTTGGTGGTATATTTGGTAGAGGGGTATAAGAGAGAACAATAGGGCTTGCCCAGCTCTCAGCAGGCTTTCAGTCACTTCCTCTGCTGCCCAGAAGCATATTAGGCCCTTCTGGATCAGTTTTCCTGGTGGGTGGTCTTGTGCACAATCTAGTAACTTGTGGTCTCTTGAAGGAACACTCTTGTGAGCCTGGGATTTTCTCCCAATGCCAGAATGATGTGGACCCCATCTTGTGGGGTCTACCACATTGTGGATGAGGCACGAGAAGTTCACATGGACTACCGAGTCCTGTGGAGGAAAAGGGACAGCATGGCTTTTCTCTCAAGGTGGGAAATAGCTTTGGTCCTTGTGGTGACAGACCTTTATTTCTTTCTGGGCACATTACATGATGGTCCTCATTTACTATGCACAGGTTCACTTTAAGTGGTTACCTTTTACAGAAAACAAAGGAGATGATGCCACTAATCACATAACAGAAGAAGGATATTTGCAAATGCAAAGGGAAAAGTGGTTGAGCCAGTTACACTCTGTACTGGGGAGTTTTAGCATGGATTTTAGGAAGTTACAGTAAGCACTTGCTGTCTCAATTCAGGGTGAGGGAGTTTTAGCAAAAGCAAGTCTCATAGCAGTCTAGGTACAATGCAGGTCTGATTCCCCACAGGAGAACCTATCCATGGGCTTGGGTCCTGTGCATCATTGAGTGGAAGCTGTGCTAATGCTGCACAGAATTTTCTTTTATATTTCCCCCCTTGTTTTTAGTTGGGACTGCTATAGATCCCACAGAGCTTTCTACTTGCTTGTCTCTCACACAACTCTGGGAAAATAATTTGGAAATGTGTCAAAGTACATAGAACATTATTATAATCAGTAGGAAATCAGCAGTTCCAAAGACCCACATTCTGAGATTAAGCCCATCAATCATTGTCCAGCAGTAATAATCAAATAGATAACATTCAAAGAACTATGAGAGCTCATTTAGAGTAAGAGTCAGATAGCTAAAGGTCCACAAAACTTTGGGGATACAAATTAATTTCAGGCTTGGACCCTTATCATTTTAATTGAAGGTATTAGCAAAGCAGGTTTCACAGGATTTTATTGTTTCTTCCTTAGGCCTGATTGCCCCTGGGAACCTGCCCTTTCCAGCACAGGGATGCACCCACCTCTGGCATTGTTTCAGGCTAAGGTTGAGCTGGGGAAGTAAGGCAGCCAAGAGATTAGGAGACTTCTTGTAGACAGAATGGGGATTCAAGCTATGTCAAAGCTGAGGGGTGAGGGTCCATCACCCTCTTTTTCTACCCGCCTCCAAGTCCTTCCCTAAGGGCCTCCTTGTGATCATGCCTGTCTTAGATCATCCCTCCCTTGAGGAATCTTACTGGTCATTGGCTAACCAATTACACATTGGGGGCCAGGCAGGGTGAAGTAAAAGGAGCAGAGGCAGCTCCCCTGCCAGGGAGATAAGCTTTGTCTCCTCAGTGGCTTAGGGTCCCAAAAACTCTCACTCAGCCTTAGCCATGGGGGGTTACAGCTTCTGAAACCACACCGAGCTGTTCCCAACATCTAGTCTCCCTCTTTTTTGTTTGTAAATGCAATTGTAGCTGTTAAGCCTGTGAAACCTACTATTTGCTGTTCCTGAATGCAATCTCAAGAAAACAACGTCCATATACATCATAAAGCACAAATAAGGGTTAAGACAAGGGGGCACCCAAGGACTATTAGGAACTAAATTCGTAAATTTAGTCCATTGTTTAGGGTCAGCCATTGTAGATTATTGTGGGAGGTCTGGAACACTTTTTGTTTGGGAAGGCCTTTGCTCCAACATTAAGAGCCTTGATGCCCCCCATGTGGTAGGGACATGCCTAAAGGGAACATTATGGGGCACTGAGGGGTTGTTGCCCTCTGCACGAGGTACTTAAGTCTTACCTCTGTCACTGAGGTGGGCCCCAAACTCCTCCATTGGTTGACCCAGGCCCATGAGGGACAGTGTAGGTGTCCATTTTCCTTCTGGTTGTTCAGGGTCAGCTGGGCCATCTGGTCTGTCAGTTAATTGGTTCTTGGCTCCAAGTAGTAGAGCTTTGTGTCTGTACTGCTCATGATAAGGTTTTACTCTTTTGGCTGGTAGCCAAACAGGACCTATAGGAATGGAAGCACATGAATACCCTCTTTCCCAGGTTAAGAGATCTACAGGGCCCTGCCAAGACCTGTTTCACAGCAAATCTCTATATAAAACCTGAGGACAAGATGACTTTGGCTCTTTCTTCTGAAAACATTTCTCAATTGGAGTACAGAGTGATTCATCACAATTTAGAAAATTATAGGTAAACATGGCTAACATACTCAAATTTTGGGGGGAAGGACTCATGACTCCCCCTTTTTATGTTTTTAAAGAAGATTTTTAAAAGTAGGATGAGGCGGTCCTACAATTGCCTGAGCGGTTGGATTGTAAGGTATTCCTGTTTTGTGTTTGATATTCCATCGCTGAAGAGAAACCTGAGTAGAATGGGCAAAACATCCAGGCCCATTATTAGTTTTAATTTTCTGAGAACATCCTAAATGACTAAAGACCTCAAGCCAATAGGCTTGTATATTTTTATCAGATTCTCCTGTTAAGGCAGATGCATGTAGAGCACCAGAGTAAGTATCAATAGAAATATGAATGCATTTGAACTTTCCAAAAGGAGTGTAATGAGTGACATCTGTTTGCCAAATTATTTGAGAACTTAGTCCTCGAGGATTAACTCCTGTAAATGGGGGTGACTTGCTAAGGGCTTGGCAATCAGGACATTCTTTAGTAATTTGCTTAGCTTGGAAAGACAGGCCTTCTGCTGTTTCTGCAAGCTGCAATGAGTTTAAGCAGCAAGTTAATTGCCCCATTGTTCTCAGGACCTTGTAGTTCCTATGCTTAGAGTTTTCAAGGAAAGCGGGAAAGATGGGGGTGTGCTCTGCCCAAATATGTTTTAGATAAAAATGGTTACATGCCAAGGGCCTTCTGTGAGTTGACTGACTAACTGTTCCCTCTGGGAAAATAGCCAGTTTTTCCCCAAGGAAATGATCAGTGTTTACAGGTACTGAGTTAAAAAAAATGATACTTAGTCTTTCATGGAGAAGGGCTAGATCTCCCCAGGAGACAGTACGCCTGTATTTCATTTTTACAATAAAAGGTCATGACAATGGCATAAATATGGAGGATTCTTAATATTTCTTTAACATGTGACACCCACCCATTCCACTTATAGCATGCTTTAGATTGACAAATTTACAAACACATTCATAACTTTCAGGAACAGTTTTTTCTCTACTGGCAAATACATTCACATTTTTACGTTGTTAATTCTTATTGATTATTGTATTCCTTGAGTGTCCTCAAAAGTGAGCTGTCTCTTTGGCTAGTGCCCTTGACAACAGTAGGGAGGCTGGAGAAGAGGGGTGGAGGATACTAAGCTCAGCACGGCCTGTTGCTATAACTAAAGCAGTCCCTGGGCCTCGGTAAGGAAGATTCAGAGTGGTTAAAAGACACATTTTCTCATTATTTTTCTTCCTATGTTTTTTGCTGTCTGAGGGAAGTGAGATGTTTTTCTCTTCTTTCAACAATCAATTTAAATTCTTTCTGAGTAGAATCCTTATTCTTAGAGTTCTTATTGTAATTACAAGAGGTTTATCAAAATATTTTGAAACTGACCTGTTCCTTTCAAAACAAGAAGAAAAAAAAAATTCAAGCAAACCAGTATTTTCAAATTAAATCCCATAAAGGAGAGAGAGAGACACTAACCTAGAATCTTATGTCACATCACCTCGTGTTATTTCAACTTCTGCCCAACTTTTTCCTAAATAACTAAGTCTAAAGATCCATTATCAGGGAGACATTCAACAGCCCCCCAAAGCATCTGAACAAGCTTAAAACATTGCTTTTGTTCCTTAGAGAGCCCGTTCCCCATAGTTCAGTGTAGGAGACTGTTCTACATGGTGTGGACCAGCTCCCAATCAAAGATGCACAGGACCCATGCCCACAAGTAGGTTCTCCCATGGGGAATCAGGCCTGCAATGTTCCTGGACCACTTTGAGTCTTACTCTTGCTAAAAAACTCCTTCACCCTGAATTGAGGACATTTACTGAAAAATAACTTCCTAAAACCCATGCTAAACCTTCCAAGGATGAGTGTAAGAGGTTCAACCACTTTTGTCTTTTCATTTGAAAATGTCCCTCTTCTGTGGATGTGATTAGAGTCATTAGCTCCTTTGTTTTCTGTAAAAGGCAACCACCCAAAGTGAACCTGTGCATAGTAAATGAGGACCATCAAGTAATGTGCCAAGAAACCCAATAAAGGCCAGTCACAGGAAGGCCCAAGGCTTTTGCACCCCTTCAGAGAAAAGCCATGCTGTCCCTTTTCCTCCACAGGACTTGATAGTCCATGGGAATGTCTTAATTCATCCATAATGACGTGGTCACTGCAGGCTGGTGTCTGCATCAGCTGGCGCCCAGGAACTGGAACCCAGGACTACAAGTCGTGGTTATGGACAACACACCAACCTGATTGGAGTTCACACACATTAGCCCACATATGGGCCGACAACACCTAGCGCTTTTCACTTAGGTGATAGGGTGTGTTGGATTTCAGAGGAAAAGGGTTTTCTTCCTAGGTTGCCCTCTCTTGTGACTGCTTTGCAACTGTACCTTCTTTAGGAAGCAGAACCCTTGCTTTCTCTCCCAAATATTTGCCACAAAATTGCGGGCACAGGTCCAGCAGTTGAGAGCCACAAGGGCACTCACACCGCAACACTGTAAAAACACCCACAAGCTGATCCTCGCAGCACAACCCCCCCAACTAGGTCTAGGCTTGTGGAAAGAACAAAGATTTTCCCTTTAATCAGCTTTAAAAACATCAACTAGTTACAGGAGAGTTCACAAGCACCTCAGCAAATTCTTTCTTTTAAGCTGCCTCTTGCAGTCCCTTCAGTTTTGCCTTTTGCCTCCATGGAGTGGCATAAGGATTTAAAGGTGCAGGTGGAGAACAGGCAAAATTGAGACTGGTTTTGTAATCGCTGTGCTTACAGTGGGAGTCATTTCAGGAAAAGGTTCTTTTATTTCTTTTATTTGTAAAAAAATGCTTTAAATGTTTCTGCCAATCCTCAACTGATGTGAACACGTGATCGGCATATCGCACCACAGCCCAAAACTCCTGGGCTCAAGGGATCCTCCTGCCTCAGCCTCCTGAGTAGCTGGAACAATAGGCTTGTGCTACCACACCTGGCTGGTAGCAACTGCGTTGGTGTGTCTGGGACTGCCTAGGTGCGCACTGGGGAGAAAGGGAGGTGAGGGAAACCAATCTCCCCTCTGAGCTGTTGCCTGTCCCTGGCAGAGACACCCAGCCCCAACTCGACTCACCAGGAGTGTGCAGGAGCTGTCAGCTGCAGGCATATTTTGAGTGTGGGCGCACACCCGCCAAGCTGCGGAGCTCACAAGGTGGGCCAAGAGACTCCTGGCAGCTGGCAGGAACCACGATAAGGGCCTAGCTAGTGTGCTTTGGTCCCTTCTCTTCCTTACTTCCAAATCTAAAGATCCCTTATCTGGGAGACATTCAACAGCCCCATAAATGCTGAACTAGGTTAAAACATTGCTCTTGTTCCTTACAGAGCCCATTCCCCATGGTTGAGGATTCACAGAAAACTTTAAAGATATTTTTTGACAAATGAAAGAACTTTTTTTCTGGGATTCCTCCTGCCATAAGCACAGCAATTACAAAACCAGTCTCAATTTTGCCTGTTCTCCACCTGCACCTTTAAATCCTTATGCCACTCCATGGAGGCAAAAGGCAAAACTGAAGGGACTGCAAGAGGCAGCTTAAAAGAAAGAATTTGCTGAGGTGCTTGTGAACTCTCCTGTAACTAGTTGATGTTTTTAAAGCTGATTAAAGGGAAAATCTTTGTTCTTTCCACAAGCCTAGACCTAGTTGGGGGTTGTGCTGCGAGGATCAGCTTGTGGGTGTTTTTACAGTGTTGCGGTGTGAGTGCCCTTGTGGCTCTCAACTGCTGGACCTGTGCCCGCAATTTTGTGGCAAATATTTGGGAGAGAAAGCAAGGGTTCTGCTTCCTAAAGAAGGTACAGTTGCAAAGCAGTCACAAGAGAGGGCAACCTAGGAAGAAAACCCTTTTCCTCTGAAATCCAACACACCCTATCACCTAAGTGAAAAGCACTGGGTGTTGTAAGCCCTTACTTGGGCTGATGTGCACATACTCCAACCAAGTTGGTGTGTTTTCCAGGAAAGCTCATAGCCCTGGGTCCCAGTTCCTGGGTGCCAGCTGATGCAGCCACCGGCTCATGGGGTCCCCATATTTAGGATGAGGTATGAGAAATTCACATGAAGTACCGAGTCCTGTGGAAGAAGTAGGACAGATGGCTTTTCTCTCAAGGGGAGCAAAAGCCTCGGCCCTGACCATGACCGGCCTTTATTGAATTTCTCAGCACATTACATGATGGTCCTTATTTACTGTGCACAGGTTCGCTTTAGGTGGTTACCTTTTACAGAAAACAAAGGAGGTGCTGCTGCTAATCACATAACAGAAGAAGGATATTTGCAAATGCAAAGGGAAAAGTGGTTGAACAGGTTACACTCCATACTGGGGAGTTTTAGCATGGATTTTAGGAAGTTACAGCAAGCACTTGCTCTCTCAATTCAGGGTGAGGGAGTTTTAGCAAAAGCAAGTCTCATAGCAGTCTAGGTACGATGCAGGTCTGATTCCCCACAGGAGATCCTATCCATGGGTGTGGGTCCCATGCATCTCTGAGTGGGAGCTTGGCCCACGCCACGCAGAATAGTCTTCTATACTGGAACTGACACAGGCTTTTTCAGTCAGAGGTTTTGATGGTTTATTACCCCACACTGAAACATTGGGTTGCGTAGACTGTGTCTCTCCCCATTTGTTCCTTCCAGCTTATCTGCACCCAAATGTGAGCCTGCCTACTCTGCACCCCAATGTCTCACTCATTCCACCAGCAGAACCACCACCTGTCATGGTCTTCCAGTTGCCACCCTGCTGCAAGTTGTCTCTGTCCCGCCTGCCTACCTCCACCCCTCCTAATGGTCTGGATGAATGTTTCTTCTTTCATTCCTTGGTTCTGGGACGTCTATACATTTTGGTTTCCTGGCATGTCTGGTTATTCTTTGTATTTAAATTTGTTGTTGTCCTTCTTTCTGGTGTGCCAGAAGGCAAACTGAATCTACCTACACCTCCATCTTAGTCCAAAGTCCTTCTCCCTAAATTCTTTATCATTAATCCAAGTAACTAAGGAAGGTAATGGATCAAATGGATTTTGATGGAACGCTCTGTTTCTTAAAGAAATGGGAAGAGGAGTCTGAATTTTGGCTATCACCAAAATTCTGGCAGTATGCGAGTTGCATTTCATCTCTTTTAAGCAACATGGTTCATTGAGGTGACTAAAAAAGGAATTAAGTGTGATGGGTGGAAAAACATTCTAGAAGCAGAATGCTACAGTTATATGATATAAAATCATATGTTGTT
Source organism: Phyllostomus hastatus (assembly GCF_019186645.2). NCBI lineage: Eukaryota > Metazoa > Chordata > Mammalia > Chiroptera > Phyllostomidae > Phyllostomus > Phyllostomus hastatus. The sequence goes on from NW_025333703.1 coordinate 990,761, forward strand.
AACAATGGTTGATGGAAGTCCTTAGGCTTCAGAAATGAAGAGAACACTCCAAACATAGAACAGAAGCTCTTGCCATGGGACACCACAAGGTTTTCAGATTTGGCCCCCAAACTGAGATTTTCAGATGCAGAGGAGAAGAAAAGAGATGAGTCAGCAGGGACTGAGCCACCTGCTAAATGTGCAAATGTGTTCAAGAGCTAAAGAGCATGAAAGAGAATTGTGTGCACTTGTCCTAGGAAGCAGCAAGAAAACTTTCATTCTATAGGTGCCTTGCATTAAAAAGAAAGGTCCCTGCAAGAATGCGTACCTCAGTCTCTGTGATGTGCAGATGTGAATTTACAGCCCCTACAGGGAGCAGGAAACACAACTTTGGAATTAAACAAGAAGATTGATCCAGAATAGTAGAGACCCTGACAGAAGCAAATATAAAGCTTCTCCTTAGGAATACTTCCACAACCATGAGCATAGAGACACTGCCTAGAAAGGTCAAGCCTGCCAACAATGAACCAAAACTCAAACTGACATAAGCAAAACACTACATACATTCAACATCCAAACTACATGAGAAACCACCATGAGAGAGAGATGAGAAGAATCCATAAAGGAAGAACTAACACTCTTGAGTAACGAAACACCCTGACTAGAGTGATTCAGTGGTTTGGATATTGTCCTTCAAACTGAAGGATACCTGGTTTGATTGCCTGTCAGAGCAAATATCTGGGTTGTGGATCAGGTGCCCAATGTTGATGAGCAAAATGCAGACATTTGGTGATTCTCTCCTTTCTCTGTCCCTTCCCCTCTCTCTGAAGTGAATAAATGAATGAATGAATGAATAAATGAATGAATGAATAATAAATAGGATGGAAGAAAATCTGAGGGAAATCATTAGGAAGATACATTTTAGCTTACTGTAGATAAAAGAAATTCACAAACTTGCATCTTCATAGAGAAATGAAGTTTTTCAAACTGAAAAAATGAGTTTAAAGAAAATTTATTTTTATTCTAATTGTTCTAAAAGGAAATTTAATCTTTCAGTAATCATAACAATGTACTCTGTACCTCATTAAAGCTTACTTAAAAGTAAAATATGTCACAACAATACCACAAAGGCTACTAGGCAGCAACTGAGAATTTACTATTACTTATTATAAACCCTAGGTTTAGAACTTAATTAAATGTAGACATACAATATCTTTTTTCTTCCATTCTTTTTGATTTTTATTTTAATGTTTGCTCAAGCACAGTTTTCTCCCTTTAACTCCCATTCCAGACCACCCACCCGACCCTCCCCACTTCCCTCCCATTACCAACCTCCCCCTAGTTTTTGTCCATGTGTCCTTTAAATTTGTTCCTGTAAACCCTTCCCATTCTCCCCTGAAATTCCTTCTTCTCTCCCCTCTGGTCACTGTCAGCCTGTCCTCTATTCCAGTGTCTTTGGTTCTATTTTGCTTGTTTCTTTGTTTTGTTGATTAGGTTCCTGTTAAAAGTGAGATCATATGGTGTTTGTCTTTCACTGCCTGGCTTATTTCACTTACCATAATGCTTTCCAGCTCCATCCAAGCTGTTGCAAAGGGTAGGACCTCCTTCTTTCTTTCTGCTGCATAGAATTTCATTGTGTAAATATACCATAAATTTTTGATCCATTCATTTGCTGATGGGCATCTAGGTTGCTTCCAGTACTTAGCTATTGTAAATTGTGCTGCTATGAACATTGTGGTGCAAAGGTTCTTTTGTATTGGTGTTTTAGTGTTCTTAGGATAAAGTCCCAGCAGTGGAATTGCTGGGTCAAAAGGCAGATCCATTTTTAGTTTTCTGAGGAAGTTCCACACCACTTTTCATAGTGGTTGTACCAGTCTGCAGTCCCACCAACAGTGTACTAGGGTCCCCTTTTCTCCACAACCTCCCCAACACTTGTTGTTTGTTGCTTTGTTTATGATGGCCATTCTAACTGGTGTAAAGTGGTATCTCATTGTGCTTTTAATTTGCATCTCTCTGATGACTAGCGATATTGAACATCATTTCATGTGTCTTTGGATTCTCTGTATGTCCTCGTTGGAGAAATGTCTGTTCAAGTCCTTTGCCCATTTTTAATTGGATTCCTTGTCTTCTTAGAGTGGAGTCCTGTAAGTTCTTTATGTATTTTGGAGATTAAACCCTTGTCTGAGGTATCATTGGCAAATATTTTTTCCCATACAGTTGGTTCTCTTTTTATTTTGATACTGTTTTTTTTTTCAGCTGTGCAGAAGCTTTTTATTTTGATGAAGTCGCACTTGTTCATTCTTTCCTTTATGTCCCTTGCTCTAGGGGACATGTCAATAAAAAAGTTTTTGCATGAAATATCTGAGATTTTCCTACCTACATTCTCCTCTAAAACTTTAATGCTTTCACGGTTTATATTTAAGTCTCTTATCCACCTTGAATTTATTTTTGTAAAAGGTGTAAGTTGGTGCTCTAATTTCTTTTTTTTTTTTTTTGGCACGTAGCTCTCCAGCTCTCCCAACACCATTTTTTGAAGAGGCTTGTTTTACTCCATTTTATGTTGCTGCCTCCTTTGCCAAATATTAATTGACCATAGAGACTTGGGTTTATTTCTGGGCTGTCTGTTCTGTTCCATTGGTCCATGTTCCTGTTTTCATGTCAGTATCAGGCTGTTTTGATTACAGTGGCCTTGTAGTATAGTTTAGTGTCAGGTATTGTGATCCCTCCTACTTTATCCTTCTTTCTCAAAATTGCAGCAGCTATCCGGGTTCATTTACGGTTCCATAAAAATGTTTGAAGTGTTTGTTCTATGTTTGTGAAATAAGCCATTGGTACTTTAATAGGTATTGCATTGAATGTGTAAATTGCTTTGGGGAATATGGACATTTTGATGATATTAATTTTTCCAATCCATGAAAATGGTATATGTTTCCATTTATTTGTGTCTTCCTTGATTTCTTTCCTCAGTGTTATATAGTTTTCTGAATACAGGTCTTTTACCTCTTTGGTTAGGTTTATTCCTAGGTATTTTATTTTTCTTTTTGCTATTTCAAATGGGATTTTTTTCTTGATGTCTGCTTTCGCTGTTTCATTGCTGGTGGACAGAAATGCCTTTGATTTCTAGATATTGACTTTGTACGCCACTGTTTTGCAAAATTCATTTATTAGGTCAAGCAGTTTTTTGGTGGAGTCTATAGGATTTTCTATGAACACTATCATGTCATCTGCAAACAGTGACAGTTTTGTTTCCTCCTTTCCGATTTGGATGCTTTTTATTTCCTTTTCTTGTCTGATCGCTGTGGGTAAAACTTCCAGTACTATTTTGAATAGAAGTGGTGAAAGTGGATAGCCTTGCCTTGTTCCTGATCTTAGTGGAAAAGATTTTATTTTTTGCCCATTGAGTATGATGTTGGCTGCAGGTCTGTCATATATGGCCTTTATTATGTTGAGGAATGCTCCCTCTATTACCACTTTGCTGAGTGTTTTTATCATAAATGGGTGCTGTACCTTATCAAATGCTTTTCCTGCATCTATTGATAAGATCATGTGGTTTTTGCGCTTGCTTTTGTTTATGTCATGTATTACATTTACTGATTTGCGAATATTGTACCATACACGCAACCCTGGAGTGAATCCCACTTGGTCATGGTGTATGATCTTCTTTATGTATTGTTGGATGCGGTTTGCCAGTGTTTTGTTGAGGATTTTAGCATCTATGTTCATCAGTGATATTGGCCTGAAGTTTTCTTTCTTTGTTGTGTCTTTATGTGGTTTTGGAATTAGGATGATACTGGCCTCATAAAAAGAGTTTGGGAGTCTCCCATCTTCTTGGACTTTTTGGAATCGTCTGTGAAGGATAGGGGTTAACTCTTCCTTAAATGTTGTGTAGAATTCTCCTAAGAAACCATCTTGTTCAGGGCTTTTGTGTGTTTGGAGTTTTTTGGTTACTGTTTCAATTTCTTTTGCTGTTATTGGTTTGTTTGGGCTTTCTGCTTCTTTTTCACTGAGGTTTGGAAGATTATATTTTTCTAGAAATTTGTTCATTTCACCTAGGTTTTCAAATTTCTTGGCATACAGTTCTTCACAGTAATTTCTTACAGTCCGTTTTATTTCTATGGTCTCTGTTGTAACCTCTCCTCTTTCATGTTTGATTGTGTTTATTTGGATCCTCTCTCTTTTTTTCTTGAATAGCCTGCTTAAAGGCTTTTTGAATTTGTTTATCTTTTCACAGAAGCAGTTCCTGGGTCCATTGATCTATAGAATTGTGCTTTTAGTCTCTGTGGTATTTAATTCTGCTCTTATCTTGGTTATTTCCTTCCTTCTACTCTCTCTGGGCTGTGTTTGTTGTTGTTCCTTGAGTTCTTTTAGATGTCGGGTTAGGTTGTTTGTTTGAAATATTTCTATCTTTTTTAGGTATGCCTGTATCTCTATGAACTTCCCTCTCAGGACTGCCTTCACTGTGTTCCATAAGTTTTGGGTTGTTGTGTGCTCATTTTCATTTGTTTCCAGAAACGTTTTGATTTCTTCCCTAATTTCATTCTTGACCCATTCATTGTTTAATAGCATGCTATTTAATCTCCATGATTTTGAGTGTTTTGGGTATTTTTCCTTGGGGTTGGTTTCTAGCTTCAGACCCTTGTGGTCACAGAATATGCTTGGTATGATTTCAATTTTCTTGAAATTGTTGAGGCTTGTTTTGTGTCCTATCATGTGGTCTATCTTGGAAAATGTTCTGTGTGCATTTGAAAAGAATGTGTATTTAGCTTCTTTGGGATGAAGAGCTATGTATATATGAGTTAAGTCCATTTTTCTAGGGTATTTTTCAATGCCACAATATCTTTGTTGATATTTCATTTGGAAGATCTGTCCATTTTTGACAGTGGGATGTTATAGTCCCCCACTATAATTGTGTTGCTGTCAATATCTTTCTTGAAGCCCTCTAAGATATTCTTTATGTATTTGAGTGCTCCCATGTTGGGTGCATATATATATTTACAATATTGATGTCTGCTTCGTGGATTCTTCCTTTGAGTATTTTGAAGTGACCTTCTGGGTCCCTCTTTATGGCCTTTTTTTTTTTCAATTCTATTTTGTCTGATATGAGTGTTGCTACCCCGGCTTTTTGTTTTTTTGTGTTCATTTACTTGGAAATTTTTTTTCTTGCCCTTCACTTTCAGCCTGTGCAAGTCTTTTATTCTGAGGTGGGTCTCTTGTAGATAGCATATGTGTGGATCATGTTTTCTTATCCATTCAGGTATTCTGTCTTTTGATTTGAGCATTTAATCCATTTATGTTTAAAGTTATTATTGATAGGTACTTATTCATGGCCATTTTTGTACCTGTGTTCCTCTCTCCCTCTCTCTTTTCCTTCCTTTTCTTAAAGAAATCCCTTTATAAGGTCTTGCAGAGCTGGTTTTGTGGAGGGAGATTCTTTTAGAATTCTTTTGTCTGGGAAGCTTCTTATTTGGCCTTCTATCTTGATTGAGAGCCTTGCTGGGTAAAGTAGCCTTGGTTGAAGGCCTCTGGTTCTCAATACTTGGAATATTTCTTGTCATCCTCTTTTGGCTCAGAGTGTTTCCATTGAGAAGTCAGCTGTTAACCTTATTGGGGCTCCCTTGTGTATTACTTCCTGTTTCTCCCTTGCTGCTTTTAAGATTCTCTGTTTGTCTTGGTATTTTGCCATTTTAATTATGATATGTCTTGAAGAGGGCCTGCTTGGTTTCCTCTTGATTGGGACTCTGTGTTTCCTGGATTTGTGTGACTTTTCGTCTCATCAAATTAGGGAAGTTTCCCATCATTACTTTTTCAAATAGGTTTTCTATCCCTTGCTCTTCTTCTTCTTCTTCTGGTTTCCCTATTATACGGATATTATTATGTTTCATATTGTCTTGCATTTCTCTTAATCCATCTTCATTCTTTCTGAGCCTCATTTCCTTTTCTTGCTCTTTTTGGGTGTCTTTTTCTACTTTTTCTTCTAGCTTGCTGATCCAATCTTCTGTTGCATCAATCCTGCTTTTCATTCCTTCTACTGTGTTCTTCAGTTCAGAAATTGTATTCTTCATTTCTTCTTAGCCCTTGGCGATAGTTTCTATTTCCTTTTTCATGTTGATATAGTTGGAAGTGAGATCATTGTAGCTTCCCTGGAGTTTCTGGTAGCTCATTGTGAGTTCATTGAGCTTCCTGATAATCATTGTTTTTAACTCAATATCTGATAGTTGAGTTGCCTCCATTTCATTTAGCATTCTTTCTGAGGCTTCCTCCTTTCCCTTCATTTGGGGATTGTTTCTTTGTCTTCTCATTGTTCATGAAACTCTTCTTGTTAGCCTCTGTTTCTTAAATTGATCTGTTCTGGTTCCCTGTGGTTATGGTGTGAACTTCTGTGGTAGAATACCTGTGAGAGTCAGTGGTGCAGTCTCCTTTGTGTATCTTGGTGTTCACATCTTCCCCCTATTTTTTTTGTGATCACTTGGAGGAGTAAGGCACAATGGTGTAAGACAGCAAGACAGTATTTTATGATATTTAGAGTAGCAGCCAGTAGAGAAGAGATGGGAGATCCTTTGCCTACGTACAGTGTTAACCGTGATCTTCCACCCCACTAGCCTCATTTTAGAAAGAATGGAAAGAAGATAAAACTCTTATTGGGGACAAAAGGATTGTTAGTCAGGTGTAGAAAGCTGTGAGGCTGTGGGAGGTCAGATTCTGAGGTAGGGTGGGAATAAAGATTGGTAAATAGGAGTAGTGTGTAAAAGAATAGAGACACCCCCCACAAAAATATAGTTCAGGAAATTGCAAAGTGGGCAGAGATCAGGGAGGGGTGTTGAGTAGTATTTATAATTGTATGAACTAGGTCATATTTACAGTAATATTAAAGCAACAATCATGTGGCAGAATCTTGAGAGCTAGATAACAAGAATAAGGAGTATAGAACCTTGAGAGGTGTACTAATGGAACACAAATGAAGGACAGTAAATTATCAACACACTGTGACTGAGATAATGGGGGAACCTATCAAACGACAATATAACCAGCCAAGCAAAGAAGATTATACAGAGAGAAAAAGAATACCAAAATACTATTAAAATAAAATATGTCAGAAAAGTGAGAAAAAGATAATACAAATTCGCAGTAACTTGGAGGTTGGAAAAAAAGGAAAAAAGCAGAAGATGGAATGCAGGAGAGATAAATTTGGAGTGGAAGTTATAACACTAGAATGAAAGGAAGAGAAACATAAGGAACTGAGAGATATAAAAATAATAAGAATTAAAAAAATATTCACTGAAAAAACAAGATAAAATCAAACAATCAAACAACAGCAGCAAAAAAAAAAAAAAAAAAAGGGGGGGGCACCAAAAAAAAAAAAAGCCAAAAAACCCTCCTGTTCGTTTCTCACTGGTCAAACCAGTTTTTCTGGTCTTGCTGTCTTCAGCAGGCTGAGGGGCCTTTGGAATGCTTTTCACTCTTCCCAGTCAGAACTCAGAGGGTCTCTGGGGAACTGTTACCCAGGCCAGCAGCAAGGTGTCCCCAGAGCAGATCTGACTTCCCCCTACAGGACCCTAGATGTGGGTATGGGCACTTCCAAGTACACTCTTCAGAGCTCACTGCTGTGGTCTCCCAGGCTCCTGGGCCCCCTCAGAGCTCCTCCGTGTTTTTCAGGTTCATGGTGCAAGCTCCGGGGATTGAAAGGAGAAGCAGCCTTCCCCCAAATTGCACCTAGGTGGGCTCTATGTTCTCGGGAAGCACCCGCTTCTTTTCTGGATTCACGGTGCAAGCTCCGGGGATCCAGAAGGGGCGCACACTTCCACCAATTTCCCTGCTGCAGGCTCCAGGAACGCCCGAAGCGCTGCGTCCCTTCCGGTTCACAGCACGAGAGTTGGAAATCCCCAAGGGTCTGGTGCTCCACCGAGTTCACCACCGTAACCTGCAGAAATCCATAAACACCCACGCCCTTTCGTTGCTCAGGGCTGGGAGGTCTGAGTCTTCCACAGAACCACACTCCCACCTGGCTAGGGCCACGGGCGCATGTCCTGGCCACCCCTGGTCGCGCAGGCTGGGGGCACTCACCCCTCCCAGGGCTATGTGTGCATGCCTGCAGCCCCTGCATGACTGTCTCACAGTCCAGCTCCCCTCTCTGTGCCTTCAAGCAACAAGGCCAACCCTGGTGTTGCTCAACCCCTGTTGTCCAGAGAGGGAGCAGTGACTCCCCTCCCCTGGGTGCCCTGAAGCAGACCTGGGGGCACTGGGCCTGGGGGCTGCAAGTCCCCTGGTCCCTGCGCTGATGCCTGGGTCCCTATTGTCCTGAAGCACTCTCCTTACCGTCTGGTTTTTCAATGTCCACTATAATTTTTGATGTCCTGTTTTCATAAATGTCGCGATAACCTAGGCCCCTTGCTCTGTTCCTCTGCTGATCCGCGAGTTTCTCTCCCCTGCATTGAGGAAGGGGATTATGCTCCCTCCAACAAAGCTGCCATTTTAGGACCCTTGGACACATAAGATCTTAAAGGCAAACAGATAAAATGCAAAAGAAAGATGGGATCAAATAAAGACTGAGAAATCATTTATAAAGGAAAGAAATGAACAAAAAAATAAATGGAACAGAGAGAAAACGCCGAGATTTTAACTGGTAACTTTAATCTAGCATTAATAGGAAACGCTTTTAATGAGACTAATAAAGACAGTTTAAGGAACTGTCATAGACCCAGCCATATGTCTTTACAAGGATCCTAATTTAAACAAGAAGATACAGTCAAGTTAGACATATATGTATGTATACCTATAGAATATAGAAACATATATATTATATATTGCATATAAATATACATTGATATAAATGTATTTATTGATAAATACGAATATTTACTTATATGTCACCACATATTTATAAGTGGATATAAAATACAATCTTTATTTACATGTATTAACATGTAAATATATAATATGGCTTTATATACAAATATTTAAATATTAGTGAATATAAATAAATATTTTTATATCCAGTTATATCCCAGGCCATTTCTGTATATAGTATAAGTTATATACAATGGTACATATTTATCTACCATGTAATAAAATAGCTTATATATTTAATGGATATAAATATATAACTATAGTAGCAAATTGATCTCTTATACCTCCCATTCAAAGGACATACAAAATTAAGGTACTTAGAATTACATTTAAAAATGTGTAATGTCTGCCCGGATAAATATTATATTAGTTTTTAAAGACTTGAGTAGAAATAATGAGAAGAATACATTACACTTAAGTATAGAAAAAAAATCCTAAGAAAGGTATTTTCCATACAATCCTGTAAATCTGATGCTACCTAATCATAAAGCTAACCATATTTTTTAAGGAAATTGATAAGTCTCCTAACATATTTGTAGAAGTAACATGCAATTTTGCCCATGTCTCTCTTCCACACGAGCCGTTCCTCATGCCCACTGTCTCATAGACTTGGTCTCCCCAGGTCTGGCCCCTCATGCTGCAGGCCATTTTCCCGTCTTTGGGGCAGGCACTCTGCCAACAGGTCCAAATGGCAGCTGAGATACTAGGATGGAGACTGTGATAAGTGCTTCACTTCAGTGACATGTCCAGGGTGCAATGGGTCTGAGTGCTACTCCTGCTGGAGGAACAGTGCTCACAGCACTGTCACCAGAATGCAGAGCTCTTCAGGGAACTGTCTGAGGTGCCTGATGCTCCCTGTGCTAGGGCCTACTGCTGTAACATCTTCCAAGAACACTCAGAACAAGAGCTTTCCTTGCTCAAAAAAGACACATCTGCTAATGGAACTTTTCTATGATGCTAAATCTCTAGCAGCTAATGTTTGCCTGGCATGTGTGCATGTGTGTACTTGCATGTGTGCAAGTAGTTCTGATATTTTTTTAGCAGTGTAGATGCATGTTAAATCTCTTCTTTCAGAACTTAGTCTGCCTGCTGAGTGGGTGTCTAGGCAATGTGCTTCAATCCCACCCAAGTCTGCACTTGGTGGAAAGGGAAGGTGGACTTTCTGAGAAGAATATCAGGTGCTTCGGTATGGGGAGACACATTTAAGAGTGACATGACCTCCACATGGAAACTCTAAGATCAGCATGCTGATCCTCACTCTCTGGTCATATATTCTTAAGTCTGAGCTGGTTATTTAAAACCTTGACAAGTTTTTAAGTCAGACTTTTATTCATGGAAAAGGCATCGATTCCCTACTTATCTTAAAATTCCCTTCTTGATAGAAATTAATTACTCAAAGGTGAAATGACAAAAGAGTTATCACCTTGAACAACAGATTCATACCAACAGAATGCATTCCATGTGAAAGCGTTTGTTAAATCATGCAAAACACAAAGTAATCCAGTCAGGCCCTGAATTAAGAATCTCACTAGGGTATAATTTCATACCCTCCAAATCTTTTAAACTATGTCACATTACACAAATCACTGCTGTGATCACTTACTCATTCATAAAATATCTGTGAGCTTATTCTATGTGGGAGATGGCTGCAAGTTGCTAAAGATGTATAGACACACTGGTGCATTCATAACATGGTTTGTAAATGCTCATTAGAAGTAGCAACATATTGGGGCTTTGTGGCAGAGCCCTGATCTCTCAGTAGTGGGCAGAAAAGTGTGATGGAGTTTGCAATGGGTGGCAGGGTGGCAAGGGATGAACATTATATAGTGGCCCATGGAGCCCCCTGGAAAATGGGTACTAACTGGAGAAATAGCGCAGTGGAAAGCGTTGCTGTTAGTGGAGCTCATCAGGTGAGGGGACATCTCTAGACTGTGCATGCTGGAGAGGCCTCAGCCTTGGGCAAAGCCCCAGAAGCCATGTTATGGACTTTGCACCCAAGATGCATTTCTTGTCCTACATGGATGCCAAGGTGGCTCTCAAACACCTGAGCCCTGGTGCTAAACCCTGCCAGAGGCCCTTGCTTTTGGAAGCTCATGGTGAGTGTCAGTGTTCTGGTTATTGGATTCACTGCTGAGCACTGTCCTCCTGCAAACTTTTACCATTTCCTTGCTCAACCAGTTTTGTATAAATGTGCAGACCATACAGCCTTCTGTTCCCTTCTTTCTTGACAAGTGTCAGCTTGAAGAGCATGCTTGAAACCAGAAGGCTGCCCTGTTCTTGGTGGTGAACCCTTTCATAGTGTCATGACTTTTGCAATGGTTGCCACTTTATTGGGGGGTCCTTGTTTGTCTGTCTGTACTCTCCCTTTGGCACTCCCTGCCTTCTTGGTTTCATTGGTGCTTCAGTATTGCCCAGGGAAGAAAATAAAACTGAGCTAAGGTTGGTAAAGTAATGCAATGAAATAAGAGATTGAATTCCATTTTCTTCATATCAAAAAATGTTATAAAAGTCTTGTTGGGATGCCCAGATATCCCAATAAAGCTCATTAAGTAAGTGGTCATATTGTAGACTAAAGACTCATTAAACCACATTCCAGAATATACTTTTGGATTGAGAGCTGTAACAAGTCAAATTGCCCTTTACATCAGTGTTTCCAATTCTTTAGTGTACCAGAAGTAGGTATATCTCTGCCAACACATTCTCCCTCTTGTTGTTTGGTTCCTGGTGAGAACCATGGGAGGTCCTTCTGGTGCAGAATTTCTTGCTTTGGAAGGAAGTCCATCTCTGTGTACATGTGATAATTTCTCTTAGTGAGTGACCCACTGAAGTAGAGGTTTTGTGAGCATTGTGAAATAAGAAAGAGCAGAGGGAACCATTGTGAAGTACTGTAAAATGTGAAATAGGAAGAGTGTAAAATATTGAAGGGATTTGTGGAAACATCTATTCATTTACTTCAGAGATAGTAAACATTTTCTATAAAAAGTTGTGGAGACTCTCACAGAGTAAGTGGTTTGGACACAGAGTTACAGATCTCTTCAACAGAACATGGCAGCCATATTACCATTTCCGTTTCCGAATGAGTCACGAAAGATTATGAAGTCTCTGTTAGACTCCTGGGAAATGTAATAGATCGTTTGTATGCACTGTGTAAAGTCTTAACAAACCATAGGTTTCTGTTGTTATAGTTGAACCACTTACCTCAAGAGCCCACAATGCCTCATTGCCAAAACCGAACAGCTCACAGACTTTACTTCTTTCATGGCTGGTCACAGAGGACACAACCTATGGTTGATTTAATCATCCAGCTAACCAGTGAAACGAGTTAATTTCTGGGTGATGAGAGGTTTTTATGGTCACTATATTGGTCTAGTAATGAAGAGAGCCTATGGATATATGCTTCTCTATGAACATATTTTAAGAACACGGTGATAAGACCCTGACCAAGTATCTGTTTGCTAGAACTTTGCTCCTCTACACCAAGGCTGTGGGTTTAGTCCCCAGTCAGGGTGCATATGAGAATTGAGCAATGAAGCATAATTCATTGGAACACATCAATGTTTCTCTCTATTTCTCTTTCTCTTCCTCTCTCTCAAATGAACAGTAAACAAATCTGTTTTTAAAAAGAAAGAGATGTTGTCTGAGTACACGCAAGCTGAGCCCACTTGCTATAGACCCCAGCATAGATTTAGCATTGAGATTATTAAGACATGTTGACATCATGGACTCTTGAAAGGATGTCGTCTCTCTACTCTGTCAAGCTTCAGTTTCCCCGTCTTTCAAACCATTCTCTACCTACATGAAGCCTGCATGATCTTTTGAAAATGTAAGTAGAATGTCTGTTATTTCAAACCTACACAGGTTTCCTGTGGCCTTTAGAAATAAGACCAAAATCCTTTATATGTCCTTCAGGCCCACCATGATCTGACTTTTCCCCTTTTTCCATTCTTGTATCTACTTTCATCCCAGATATCTTCTCACACTTTCTCATTGTCATTGGATTATGCTTTTAACACCAGCTTACAGCTGTGGCATGCCTTGTGTCCCCAAGTTTCCTTCTGGAATTGTTGTAAGAGTGTTCATACTTCTTTCAAGCATATTCCATCTTTCCACTCTCCTGCTCTCTGCTCCATCATTTAAACATTTATTGAAATACCATTAAATGACACGACCTTGCCCACCATGAGAAGTTTTAGGACCTCCTTCGGCATTGACCTGAGCATTGTAAACAACAGAAAACTGATGGAAAGTGGCTTAAACATTAGGTGTTTGTTTGTATCACGAAATAACAAATCCATAGGTAGATGATCCTAGAATAGGATTCAGCTGCTCAATGATGTTAAGGTAGGATTCTTCCTCTTCATTGTTCCCTCATGGTCACAATTGCTGCTAGACATTAGAAGGTGACAACAGCTCCCAGCATAAATTAAGAGAAAGGTCTTCCCTTCACTACGGTTCCTTTTCTCGGGGAAGGACATATTGCCTCAGAAATCAGCTATGAGAGTCTCATACACAAGCCCCACGCCAAAACGTTGCCAACAGCAAGGGACATGGTGCACTTTGCTATCCAATTGCTACTGAAAGAGGCTGTCTCTGGCCACCAGGAAGAGGTCTGGGAACTGGTAGTTCAAAGAGCCTGATCGTGATCTTCCTGTGTATATTGTGAACACTGAAGGCCCTGTAATTATTTCTACATGGAATTGTGGAGAAAAGGTATCCTGCAATCCATGGAGACTATTTCCCATTTATTTGCTAGGATCTTGAACTACTCTGCTTATTATGGTCACCATTAGCCACTCAGGTTTTCAAAATTCACATTTCATGAATTAAAATTAAGTGAATTTTAAAATTGAGCTTGAGTTGGCAGTTGAATTTTTTTTTGCAGGGGTTACCCGGGTCGTGTTGGCTTGGTTTTTAGAACTTCAGGTTTTCATTAAAAATAAATCTGAATCAAAATGTAGGAGTTGTGTCTCCACTCAGATCAAGATATAAGCATGTGAATGACTACCTTTGAATGATCTTGCCTCATGTTTGTATACATGAAGAGTCTCTCTTTTACACAGTATGCTTTCTTTTGAAATACTCACCTAGAGATTTCTCTGAAATTGTCTATTTTTGCTTCAACTTTTCTGACATGTTGGTCTTAATTTTAATTCTAGGTTGTTTCTGACTGTCAGTGAACTGTGTCCCTCCCTGCAGTAGGACTAGGAGTGTTTACCTCATTTCCATACAATTGTGTTGCAATGGAAATGAGGCAGGATAGGGGGAAGCCAGGAAAATTCCTTATAAGTGCAATGGGGAAACTGGGAGAAGAAAATTTTAAAAAGCCAAACAATTTGCAAAGTGTAAAGTAAGCTAGTGAATCACAAGGCTTTGTCCTTTCTAACCAACGACCCTTGAGAGCACATGGTTTTTTTCCCCTCTGCCCTAAAAAGATAATACATAACTCTAATCCCTGTTCCTAAGACCTAGAACACAGGCCCAATAAATGCCATTAGGGCCACCCAACCCTAAGCATGAAAGAAGTCAGGGGAATAACAACAAAAACCCAATTGAACCCAGGGAGACCCAACATAAAATAGAATGGTATAGTGGAACAAAGAAAGAAAACCCAAACTCCCCTATGCACTCCTTTAGTTGCAACAGCATATTAGAAACTCACCAGGAAAGCTAATATATATATATTACTGAACACTTCCTAGAAGATTCTCACCTGCAGAGAGAGAGGAAAACCCTGTATACAGAGAGCCAGTGTGGGTCCCCTCTAGAGCAGTCCCAGGCCTCTTCTTAGGCCCGAAGAGGTTTCTTCCTCCTAAACTGGAAGCGTCCCCGTGAGACATGCACCCAGAGGAGTATCTATCTGACAACCAAGAAGAGTGGCAACTCTTCTTGGGCTGATATGTGATTCTGTGTCTGGCTTCCCTGTGAACTAAAGGCAGCATCACCTTGCTCACTTCTTTTCTATAAACTTTGCAGGTAACCAAAGAAGAGCAACACATGTATTTTCTCCTGCTACTTCCTATGTCCTAAGAGATTCTTTTCTCTCACCATCTTTGGCTTTAATATAAACACTTTAAAAAGTACCTGAACCTGTGTTGGGAAATATTTTCTTTATGAAGTTAAGAAATCACACAACACAGGCTGGCCAGAGACCAATCTGCCCCAGTCTCAGTCCAGCTCAGTAACACAAACATTGCCTATTCTTAAATTGAATGTTTGTATGTTAAACTCTTGGCTCAACAAAGAAGAAAACTGACTATTAAAGGTTGAGTGAAGAAGGCTCTTTTGAATTGTTTTAGTTACATCCAAGGAAACGTTGTTCCATCCCTCCTGGTTTTGAATATTGGAAAGAGCTACTCTAGTGGTTTTTGTTGCTCAAATATCAACCTAAACGTGGAGGAAAGCAGATTGTATCCCAATAAAAAATTTTGGCTCTTAATGAACCCATTTTAAGATCTAAAGTGGAACTTTAAAGACTCTTAGGTGTGATAAATAAACATGTTTTGTCTTCCTATATGTTATTTTGAATATTTGATAGCTGTACAAAAACTAGGAAATATAGTAAGAAAACAGAGAAGACATTCACTTGTAGTAGTCCCACTCTCTAGCGTTCACTAGTGGAACATTTTGGTGTATACATTTCCAAGTTTGCTTTCAACATTAGTTTATATCTCTGTATGTATGCTAAAGTTTAAATCTGTTTTAGAAGTTATGTTAAACACATGTAGTACCCTGAGCATTTTTCAAAACCCAGCATGGATATGTTTTGACTTCTACTTCATATATATGAGTACATATGACCTACACATATTTTTAATAGACATGTGATACCTTTACAGTAGTTTATTTAAAAAAAACCCACATATTTTATATAAACAAAATGTCATTGGTCAAAATTATCCACTCTGTAACTATCAATATGTTGTTGGATTTTAGTCCTCTTGTGTATTTAGGATGAAACTTAGAACTTCTAGGAGAGCAAGATAAAAGGCTCAAAAAACACCTCCATCCTGGCTTCAGGTAAATCTTCAGGCCAGGAAAGGCTAGCATGAGGCTTCTAGCTGGACCAGGCAGAAGCCCTTGAGCAGGACCTTCTTGAGGTTGTGCATTGCTGCTGAACTTCGGAGGTGATTCTACAGGAGCAGAAGGAAAAAGGACAGATTGACAAACACATACCTGATATTTTCTTGCCTTTCCAGACACAGGGAAGCTGCCACAGCCTTGAAGGGAATTCATGCCCATGCACCTCCCTTCCTGAGATCATCTTCCCACACAGAAGTTCCCTTACCTTACAGGGATGCGGCAGTTGTCTCCAGAGTCTCCAGAATGACTTAAAGAAGGTGGGCCTGGCACAGCTGCTGAGAAGTAGGGAAGTTGACCCGCACCAAGGTCAGCTTCAGCCGGAACAAACAGAAACATAGAGGCAGGCCAAACCCCTGAACCTGGTGTGGCACAGTTCCCACTACACAAGCAATGGTGCTGGGGAGAGGCAGTTGGGCAGCAGAGTCAGAGTCTGGAATTCTTCTATTGTGCCCTCCCAGTGAACCTAGTTTGGGACAGCACCACTGTGCTTGCCCATGCACAATCAGTGGGCAGCCCTAACCCCTTTGCGGCTGACCTGGGAGTAACAGGCCTAGCAAAGGACCAGGTTTAACATGAATACCCAATGAGTCTCTTTATGCAATTATATTTCTCTTCAGGGTCCTGCACATTCTCACCCAACCCTTCATACACCTGCTACTCTACACTGATGTTTGAGTTATATTGGTGAGCAGGCTGTGACAATATCGACCTTTTGGAGCCATGAGATGGTGGTGAGAAGAGCTGACAAAGGAGAGGGGAAGGATGAGTGGGACAAGACTGTAGTGGGTTTCAGACACTAGGGCAAATTGCAGGCCAGCCTCAGTCCAGTGGTATGAGGCCATGGGCCCCATCCACAGTTCTCTCTATGCTCTTCTGTTCACATAGAAGTCACCAGAGCTCAGGCCTCCCTAGAGAATCACATCTATAAGGTCTCCTTTGTGCCACACCCTCCATGCCACTCCCAGTATGCTCTCCACACAGGATGTCTTCCTTCAAGACCCAAACACTATGCACCTCATTATTTGAACCCTTGCTGAGTGTCCATTGTCATTATAAGCAGGTAGCCCTTCAGGTGCTAGAAGACCTAGATTGTCTCTGATGTAATGGGTAGAGGACAGGACCCTCCAATGATATCTCCTGTGAATGACTGATTTCTTGGCTAGAACTGAAGCCCTGGGATTGTGTCTACTTCATCCACTGAGCTGTGCTAGTGCTACTGGTAGGGCCTACTTGTGGTACGTGCTTCATACACATTGTAGAATAAATGAAGTCCAAGCAGATCAATCCCAGGTATCTGAGTGGGCCTGGGGATCCCTGCTATTCTGAGAGGTTCCTAATGTGGCAACACAGAAACAAGCACCAAGAGTAGCGATGTGCTTTCCCCCACTACTTGTCTAATTGTTTTCCAATTACTTTTCCAAACTCAGAAATGCCACAGGCCACAATGAGTGAGGGAAGAAAATTTCCGTAGTGCACAGAATAATGAAATAAATGTCATGAACCACTGTAGCACATCCAGAAGCCTTTTCAACAGAGCCAAAGCCAGTTAAGACCTGCCTGGATTGTCCCCACAGTAGTCTCTGCAAAAACTTCATGAAGTTGTTCTCCGTCACCTCATATTTGAAAGGACCTATCTGAGGATCAGGGAGATGTGGTGACATTTTTATGGCACACTGCTTACAGTGGGCAGAGTCAGGCCTATGATGGAAGGTGGGCATGGCTCACTGAGTTAGTAGGTGGTCCAGGAGAATTTCGGCTCTGGAGAAGGTCAGGTGCCTGTTCCTGGAGGTGGATAGGTGGGTGATGTTTTCACTCTGGAAATCTGGAGTCATGAACTCCTCCAAATTCTTCAGTATGCTTCCCTGGAGGGACTGCATAATACAGATTTCTCTGAATTGAAAGTTGAACTCAGCTGTACCCTGTTGGGGAGCAGGATAGACATCCAGACAAGGGTATCATCATGAATCACCAGAAGCTCTGAGGTCTGGAGATCATCCAAAACTCCCAGCCCATCAGGGACTTGTGCAAGAGAAGGGTCAGGAGTGTCCATACTAAAAGACTTTTATCAAGAGGCTTTAAAAGTACCATCAATTTTTGGTAGTTGGCGATATTGATTCAATTTTCCTCTCCAGGCATTTTTTAAAGGTGAGGAATAACGGACTTTCCATACCTATAGTCTTATGAATAGCTTTCTACACATGAACCATCAAATGGTACCATTAATTATGGAAACAATATCATACACGCTTAGGGATGTCAAATGGCTGTTCAAGGTCGTGCAGGTTCAAACTGATAAATATCCAAAGATAGCAATGCATGTCATTTCCTGTTAGCTACCTGAGACTTATCTGTTCCTGACATGGGTAGAAATGGTTGGGGAATACTCTCCCTCCTTATTTGGGAAGTGAGTACAAGATGAATCGACACAGTCTATGAAAACCAGTGACTTCCAAAATGGCACTTATTCCCTTTTCCTGCAATTAAAGTCATTTTGAGATGTAGAAACAGCACAGGGGCCAATTCCTGGTGACACCTGACTGGAGAAAGCTGGTTACCTATCAGCAGTGTGAGCAGTGACTCAGGGGGGTGCAATCCCTGCAGATGGACACAAGCTGACAGGTGAGTCAAAGTACGTTGGGGACAAATGAAAGCCAAGGAACAGTGGGATTGCCTGCGACACATTATAATGAAATTGGTAATTTTTAATTTTTTTAATGTTCTTCTGCTATGGTTGTCCCTATTTTCCCTGCTTTGCTCTAAATAAAAATGAATGAGAAACAGTTGGGACAGGTGAGGTGCAAGGAAGCAGCAGCATCAGAGAGTTCTGTGGACACTGTAATGCTATGGACTTTTCATCTTGGAATCTGGCTGCAGCCACTAAAATTTTACATGTCCTGCCAGCTGAGGATAGTCCAGGTAAACATTGTGGTCTAAAGTGTGACACCCAATTGCCATGACTTTCGAACCCTGAGAACATCAACATAAGCCTGAATGAGTATGTCTTAAAGGTGGTTATTAAGGTTAAGTGAATTCAAAGATGTGAGTTTTAGTCTAGTATGACTAGTCACGTTAAAGGAGGAGGTGAGCAGACCAGGAGGCCCAGAAGTGATTCCCTGTGACCCAGAGTGAGAAGACGTTCACTTACCAGGAAGGGAAATACCCTTGAAAAGGAGCCAGCACTGTTGAAACCCTCACTTCCAGCTTTTACTCTCTGGAATTGTCAAACATTACATGTCGGATCTTAGTATCACTCAGTGGGGTCCAAGTTATGGCATCCCCAGCAATATACAGTGCCCTGGAACACACTTCAATTATCTGGCTGGACTGCTGATATTCCACCTGAGGTAAATAACACCATGTCCACCAGCTCTGAGAGGCTGCATTGGTTTGACAAACAACCTCCATTATTAGAGAAGGTCTTCAATGACTGTTGACCTCACTGATCTGCAGAGTATGTGTGGCAGGCAATTAAAAAAACACACACACACAAAACAATCACAAAACAATCAGAAAATCACAAATATGCTTGTGACCTACCATAATCAAAATGAATATGTTTTCCAGTATTCCTATTACTACAAGTATTTTCGTTCTACTCTCACTTGTAGCTGGAGGGAGAAATTGAGGTTCAGAGGCCTGGGTTTATGGCATGTGGGACAGTGTAGGGAATACCTTTGGAGGTTTCTGAGGCAGTCACCCTGATTGAGTCCTGGGCACTAGAATTTAATCTCTGGGTCATGAGTGTGGAGACACTCCTGAGCTAGCTCTCACCTCAGTGCAACATGTCCTGGTGTCACTGGCCTGATGAACCTTCTTCTTGTTTAGCAATGTGCAGTAGTTAAATCCATGTACCCTCTCCTCCAGGATATCTTCATTCAGAGTCTACAATGAAAACTCGGCACCCAGACAATAAGCATCAGGAACCCCCAACCATCCTCTGTTTCAGTACTATGGCAGCCCTGACAAACTGATACATTCTGAAGCAGAACTGAATAATGGCAAAGTCTAAAATCACTGAATGGCTGAACATGGTGCAAACTACTTCCTTCATGAGATACTATGGATATGACTAAGGTCCCATTTCCTAAATTGGCCAGATTACAATGGCTTTCACAGGTCTGGGAAGTGAAAAGTTGCAGAGGATTAATATTACATTTGACTTTCTATTAATTTTGTGTACAATACCCACTAATCAAGTGTGATGATGTGCTAGATTTGGAGTTCTGCAAGGACAGTGAAGCTTACTATTTTACCAGAATCTTTGGGCTGGCAGGAAAATCAACAAAAACAGAAAAATGCTAAAGATCATGAACTGTGCTGTGACGTGTAACATATTTTTTTTTCTCTACAATTCCCACAAAAATGTGAGGAATGTCTTTTTCCTGTCCTATCTAGCTGATGGGAGAAGTGGAGGTCCAGATTCTGATGTTCATGGGATAGTGAGACTCTTTAGAAAGAGCACTAGGAGGGCCATGAGGAAGCCATCTCCATATTTGTGCCTAGATTCTTGGCTCTCTCAGGTCACCTTGGGTTCCTAGGGGTGGAGAAACTCTGGCCTAGCTCTCACCTGAGACCATGGTTTATTTGATGGTGGTGTCGGTCTGGTGCACCTGCACCTTGACCCTGTAGATGTTAAAGTGGGCCTTGTGCACCAGCATCTCAAGGATGTCATCATCAAGGATCTGGAAAGACAGAGACGGGTACTGAGCCAGGAGTCTTCAGTAACCTTCCACACAATCTGTGGTCCTGTGTAATGGAGACTAGCAAACTAGGACACAGTCTATCAGGACACAGCAAGGCTGTTCCAGGTCACACTGCTGATATCACAGCAGAATGGCATCATGTCAAGGTGTAACAACAATAAAAGGCTGAATCACTGAGGAAAATTACCTTCTTTATAGGGTAATATTGAGATGTATAGGTCCTTAGCTGCTGACCTGGCTGGATTAAAATGATTTGCGTGTTTTGTGAGATGCCAAGGTGCAAATATTATCAAATATGTAAATCCCTCCCATGTTAATTTGCTTGTTGTTTAAAAAAAAATCCTGTCTGTGTGATGATAAGTAGACTTGAAGATGTTCAAGGGCAGCAGAGGTGACTACTCCACAGGATACATGTTACAGATGTAGTTAAAAAATCAAAACAAGTGAAATGGAACACAATGATTCTGTTTCCTCCAGCACTCTAATAAATGTGAAGAATGAAAGTCTACCCTACCAGAAACCTGGTAGTAGGACTGGAGGTAAAGAGGAATTTGGGAGTGGGTGTGTGAAATCCTCAAACCCACAGATCTGATTTTTGGTTTTGATCCCACCGTGTTCATCTCAGGGACCTGGGTGTGGGCCCGCTCTCACCTCAGACCAGCACGGACTGTGTTTCTTGCCTGGTGCACTTCTCCAACATAGGTCTTGGGGACATCAGTGAACCCATCAGCCAACTCTATGATGTTCTCTTTGGCCTTCTGCAGAGACTGAGCACAATAAAGAATCAGGTGTTTCCAGGGGCCTGTCTGAGCATTGCCACTGGGGGATATTCCCACCACACTTTATACTCCTTGCATCAGGAGGCACTGAGAAGCACCTGAAGACACCTCCAATCTGGGTAGTAATAAAATGACACCTTGAGGGCCCAGTGAGTACAAGAGCTTGGTCTCCAGCACTCACCTTCCTATTCTAGCCACCATAACCTGGGGTAGGACCAGGACAGTCCCTTCAGGTTTCTAGCCCCTAACAACCATCTTTTACCCAGAATGAGCACCCCTCATCCCAATGACCTTACCACCCCAAACACACACATATTTGCAGGAAGAGGGGCAAGCGGTGTGATGAGGTCCAAGTGGGATCCTAGTGGGGGCCTGGTTGTGATGGGCCTGCCCTGGGTTGACCATCATTGCCTCAGAGTGTATCTTGCCAGATGGTGAGAAGTGTTTATGATGACCGCTGTTGCGCCAGCCTCTAAAGCCAGAGAAACTTTTCTCCTTCTGGACTTTCTTTGGCCTAGAGCCTTGAAAAAGAGGGAAACAACACAGAGACATCCTAGTCTCCTGACTGTGGACAGTCAACTGGCCTGGATAGGCAGTTGTCTCTACAATGTGTGTGCCTAGAGTTCTAATTTCTCCTGAGATCTGTCACCAAGGAAGTGAGGTTATCCCTTCAAGGTTCTATGACCTGAGCCCCTTACTCCAATCAGAGACTCTCAAAGTCCCCTATGAGCTGTAGAGTACTCACCCTCCTCTCTTATGTATCTGTACACTGATACCTAACACAGTCATATTCACAGCACCCTAGGAATGTATCAGGTCCTTGGCTTAGGGGAGAAAGCTGAGTTCAGAAAACCTTTTCTTACCAGTTTTGTATCCTGAGGAAGACTTTGTGCCATTCAGGGCCTCCCCAGTCTCCCAACCTGCACAATGAGGGTGATGCTAGAAACCATTTCCTAAGGTCATCCTAGGGTGTAAATGAGAAAAATCCTCTTAACAACCTTCGTCTGTCAACCCGTGAATGTTGGGAACCGCCCTGACTGGTATCAGAAGCTGAAACCCCCGCCTAGCTAAGGCTAAGGGAACGCCCTTGGAACTGTGAGCCAGCAAGGAGACAAAAGCTTATCTCCCTGGCAGGAATGCTGCTTCTGCTGCTGAACCCCCAAAAAGCTTGGTCGGTTAGCCAAAGACGGGTAAGATTCCCCACGGGGGAACGACCTAAGCCAGGCACGATCACTTTGGGAGGCCCTCCAAAAGAAGGACTTGGGGGGCTGCAGCAAAAGGGGGTGATGGACCCTCGCTCCTCGGCTTTGACATAGCCTGAGTTCTCAGCGTCTGGGAAAAAATCTCCTTATCTCTTGGTTACCTCGTTCCCTTGCTCCACCTAAGCCTGAAACAATGACAGGGTGGTACAGCTCGGTACTGAGAAGTGCGGATTCCCCAGGGTGATCAGGCCTAAGAAAGAATATGTAAATTACTGTGAAACCTCCTTTGTTTAGAATGCTCTCAGTTGAATGAGAAGGGTCTTAGGAGGAAGTTATTTTGTTCCTCAGCCTTACAGCTCTTTGACCCCCAACTCAATAGACCGGCAGAGTTCTTTGTTTTCTATAGTTCCTTACTTCCCCTAATGAGTACTGTACTTTACCTGAATTATTATGCAAAATGAGCCTAATAAAAGCATGTATGGACTGTAAATCGGCACGCTCCCCACTAGGGGGGGTGGCCATTTCGTCCCTACTTCCCCACAGAAACTAGTCTGTCTCTGTGCATGTTGTTATTTCTCGCGTGTTTATCGTCGAGCCATCCACAGCGTTCTGTGGTCACTGCTGGCCGGTGACCCACGCGCAACACGTGAATGTGATGCAGAAAAACAGATGTAGAAATGTTAAAAGGATGGCCCTGGCTGGTGTAGCTCAGTGGACTGAGCTTGGACCTTCAAGCCAAAGGGTCCCTGTTTCCATTCCAAGTGTAGTGCTTGAGTTGTGGGGTCAGGTCCGCAGTAGGGGATGCAAGAGAGGAAACCACACATTGTTGTTTCTCTCCCTTTTTCTCCTCCACTTTCCCTCTTTCAAAAAAATCAATCAATGAAATTTTTTTAAAAAGAGTTACAGGGACAAGTGGGACAGAGCATGGAACACCAAACTGAATAGCCCTATGGTCCAGTTTGTGAGTGAGGACGCAGTGCCCATCTTAGCCTCATTTTTAGGTATGCACCTTAAGGGGATGAAATTACAAGGAGTTCAGTTGTTTTCCTCCACGTGGGGAAAATCTTCTAGGGGTCCTTCCTTAAACTTTGCAACAAACCAAGTGCCTCCTATTGTTTCTTGTTTTGGGGAACTTGACAGTAGCTTCTAGTGAAATATCTCTTCAAATCTTTTGCCCATTTAGAAATCAGGTTTGTTCTTGTTTTCTTTGGCTATAAGTTGTACTCTCATATTAGTTGAATGCTTATAGAAAAGGTGTTTTATGTTTGGTTTTCTCCTGTGTGCTGATAATATCTTTTTTCTTTCTCTTTTTTTTCTAGGGTGGTGATGTTATTGGAACTTACATGGTCTAAAGATTCTTCACATATAACCTTAGAATGTGCAATTCAAAATAAAAGAAAGTCTCTCTGGAAGAACCTGTGTTTTTCAAAGACACTCAACCAATTCTTCACAGCAGAACCAGCAGAGGGCAGCATGGTGCACTGGAAAAATCAGAGGTCCAAGATCCAAAAGCCTGGGCCTGGTCCCATTCTCCTGGAAAACTTTTCACCTCTGCTAGGTGTCTCTTAATTCGCCTGCGAAGTCAGGAGCTGATTAGAGAACATTTCATGTACCTTGAATATTTTTTCTTTCATTCAATAAAATTAAGATATACCTATTATCTGCAAGATAATGTGCTAGGTGCCGGAAAAGAAAACGAAGCAGTGCAAAACAAAGTCCCTGGCAATTTGTAGTTTATATTCTTGTAGGGGTGATAGACAATTCATAATTTCACAAGTAACATTGTTTCAGCAAGTGCCCAGTGTTACAAACATGCAACCAATGGCCTTGTTTCTGTCCTCGTCTTTGCTAGTCCAGGACTTTGCACACACTTCATCAATTTTTCCATAAATATAAACAAGCCCCTCCCACCACCCTTTTAGGTCTCAGCTTTGACTTCATTAAAAACCGTTTTGAGGCAACCATGGCTAATGTTGGCTATTTCTACCCCAGTGTCTGTATAGAAGCATGTTATTGTCTTTCATTTCATTCTGAGCACTTAGGTCTGTAGAAACCACATTTTTCTATCTCAGTGCATCACTTATAAGAATGCAATCTCCAAAAACAGTTTTTCTGTTAATATGCTGGTAGACAAGTGATTTCATTTTTACCCTGTCCAAACTGTCCCACGATCTATGGAATGAAGAAAACATTTCTGAAGTATCTTTTAGAAGTGTTCTGAAGAATGTTTTAATAAGTATCAGGTACAGAACATACTTGTATTTATCTACCTGCATATTTATCTATCTGTTTCCCATCTTGTTAAAAAGATAACATATATGGACCAGAAATTTCTCTTTCAGTACAGGAACTTAGACAATGCTCTTTATTTCTTTCAATCTCCATTTTCACAGAGCAAATAATCTCCTGCCTGCATGATTTTTTGATTCTCTGTCAATATAATTGAAAGCTGCTAACAAAGTATCAGTACAGAAGGACAGTAAGCCTACTAGCGTGTCATTGAATTAGCATTAGTAGTTTGGTGGAGATTTGAAAATGTTTCCAGCAAACTGCTTCAGCGTGCTCTCACCAAAGGCATAACTTGTGACAGGAGAAAATAGCAACATGACCACACTATTAAGACAGATTCTCAATGGTGTGTCACAAAAGAATAATGAAAAGTGAAATACAAACAGAAAACATTGCTGTCTATACTTCAGCCCCATCAAGCAAACAAACCACTCAGACACCAAACTGTACCACTTCCTTGAGCCTCCTCCAGTTCAGTCCCACTACAGTGGCAGCACTGAGGGTAGCAGGGCCCTGCACAGCTGCTGGCAGTAGGAATCATCACTGCTGACCTGGCCAATGGAAAATTAGCATGAGACAGAGGTCAGAGCTAAAGGGAAATTGGTCTGAGGTATATGAACACTGGCCCAGAAAGTGGAGCATTTTCGTAAGATCAAATGCTCCTTTAGAGCGAGACAGCTGCTACATCCACATGGTCAGATTTAAGTCCAAGGCCCCAGCAAACAACAGAGCAAAGGAAATTATTCATTCCATTTCTCAATAAGCATTTTCTTGAGGACCTATTTGACTGGATGTGAACATTTTAAAGATAAAAATTTGATGAGCCCACTGAACAGAATGAAAGGGGTATCAAAAATCTCCATCAGTCTTATCTTACTCTGGGAGTCATTACTACAATACACCCTCTGCCATCAGTCTTCACCATGGGTAGGGTCCTCATGTCATCAAAGGAGGCAAAATTGTACTATTTAGAGAAAGATAGTCACCAGAACAAAGCAATACTCAGGCTGTTTTGTACTGAAGCTCAGATGTAAAAACCTCTTCCTCAAAACACTCAATCGCTAAGGTCAGTTTTTCTGATAGACAATATCCCTCATTTCTTTCTATGAACAGGTTTTGGGACCTTAGAATTATGTAGTAATAGTGAAGAGAATAAAGAGTTTTCTTTAGGATGGCCAGTCTTCATTCCTTCAGTAAATCTCCAGACCTCGTCATCCTGTAGGAACAATGAAGTTGCATTTTTCTGAGCTTTGCTAGCTTGGAAGTCTCATAGAGTTACTGCAGAGCTTTAACCCTTGACTAGTTTCTAAATGCCCTTCTCTACAGTCCCCTGGGGCTTAATGTGCAAGATCCAGGTTAAGGCCACATAGGCCTGACTCCATCCATCCCACTTTCTCAAAGAATTTACTGCACATGTGCACTTGAGAAGGGCTCCTGGACTGCCAGGCTCTGCGTGCTCTTTGGGTGTGGGGCTTCTCAAAGAGCTATGGTGTTGGGAACTGTCCTGCCTGGTTTCTGGGAATGTAGCATCATTAACTGACAGAAAGGTACCATGGCTAGAGCTGAGTGAAAATGTCTTGGGGCCATGAGCCACTATGGAGACAGAGCACTTCTTCGTGGCAGGAGCACAGCCCCTGCCTTCCTCATATCCCCCTGCATGGCTGGGGCAGATGAGTGGATAGCCAATGATGGCTAAGATTCCTTAAGGGAGGGACAACCTATGACAGGCATGTTTGTGAAGGGCCATCAGGGAGGGACTTAGGGGTCTATCAAGAAGGGGCAGAAAGACCCTCACCCCTTGGCTTTGTCCTAGCCTGAGTCTTCACTCTGTCTGGAAAAAGTCTCCTAATCTCTTGGCTGCTTTGCTGTCCCTGTCTGACCCAGCCTGAAAATACTCCCAAAGGCAGCTGCGGCCTTGTACTGGAACAGACAGCTCCCAGGGGCAAATCTGGCCAGAGAAAGACTATTCATTGATTCCTTTGAGGCTTGCTGTGCTCCATTGGTTTGAGTCAGACACTTGAGGTAAAGTTGACCCTGACCAGAGCCAATCTCTGTGTTTCTTCAACTGTTCCTGTAAATGATGTCAGTTTTTCAGGACTGGAGCTTTTTGGACAGTAATTGATGGGCTTTGCCTGCATACTACCTATCTCTGTGTGAGGTGAACTCAATAAAGATGCATGGAAGAATGTGTTCGAGATCCTTCTCTTTGGAGACATTGGTCACCTTTCTTCCCCAAGAACATCATGTCTTGGTAGACTTATTCTTATCTGTGTCAGTGGGGGAGCTCTGTGGATGGAGCCCCCCATACTCTAGGCTCCCTACAGAAGCCACCCAAAGCCCATGGCTTTCCTTTGGTTTGGCAAATAGGAGGAGACTGTCTCTTTTCCTGACCTTGGGTCCCATATTATCACCTGGCACTCAAAGGAATACTGCCTCCAAGGAGACAGTTCCTCCAGCTTCTGACTCTACTGCCAATTTGGCCAGCTAGGCAAAGACAATACCTTCCTAAGAAGTGTTCACAGTGCCTCCGTGGTTAGGCAATTCCAGCTTGCAACCTTGGGCAAATCTTCTAGCTTCTGTGTACTTTAGCTTCCTTTATGACAAATAAAGTATTCATAATTATCATTGGCCCTAGTCAGACAGCTAATTTGACTAGAGGGTAGTCCAGGTACACCAAGGTTGCGGCTTCCATCCCTGGTCTGGTCAACCAATAAATTCATGAGAAAACGAAACAACAAATCTGTTTCTCACTTTCTCTCCTTTGGAATCTCTCCAAAAATAAATACAAATGCTTAAAATATAATAATTATGATTTATTTGGTCAACTGAAGATCAAATTAGATCATTATGTAGAGTGCTAAAAATACCATTCAGTGTGTACTGACCACCTGATACATGTTAACTGCTGCTTTTTTCACCATCACGTGTATCCATCCATTCATCTCTCCCCACTCCATCCTTGAGGGACATGTGCACAAAATTTCCTCTGGTTCCACATCCCCTCCTTTCAGATACCTTCAAACAACAAGGTGTGTAGAATCATAGGGGTCCTGTTGGACTCTCCATGTCTGCAAAATCAGAAAATGCAAAAAATCATTTTCAGAATTAACATGGTTATTTTAAATCTACTGAAAGTGCCACCAAAACAAAACGTGTTATTTGCATTCTAAATGTTCAACTCAATGTGAGATGTCAAGAGATGAATCAATCAGTTACTATGATTTTCAGGAATACAGCGACTTTTCAACATCCTGAAGACCAACTTCATTCTCAATCAGCACCAAATTTTTCTGCAAGTATCTAGATATAACATTGGATTGTAATCACTTGTGCAGCAAGATCAATATAATATAATGACTCCAGCGTCATTTCCAACTTTCATGCACTTTGCTGTGTCTCTAAGCCATGTAATATCATCAGAAGCATCCGTACATTTCCCCCAGAATTGATAGCACTTCTCTTTGGCCTCTTGGTTTCAGTGGTCCTGTTTTCTTCCCAGTTTTCCAATCATGTAAACTCTGAGTCCTTCTTGACCCCTCTCTTCCTCTTCCTTCCTCAATGTAATAAACTACGGGCAGATCCATTCCTCTTGTTGCAATAATATGTCCTCCCCAGCAGCAATAGTGCATACTTCTATTGTTGTAACCAGCTTTGAGGGAGACTTCCAGCTACAAGCATGGGAGGCCCCAGTGGAAACGTGGGGAAGGACTGCTCCAGCCTTTCACTCCTTCCTGTCCTGATCACAGGGCGAACCAGCCCTCAGGTGGAGCCCACAAGGAATGGAATCAACTGGGCAAGTGCTTTCTTCCTGTCCAGAGCATCAATAACTGCGGGCTTTCCTTCAAAGCAAGGCTATTTTCCAGGCAAAGGACTGTCTGGATTCTAAGACTTAGCCTGGCTGGAGATCTTCAGCTCCTTTTGATCTACCTTTCAAGATTTGCCAAAATTTTGCCAATATCTAGCTTGAGGGCTCCTCTTCTTACCATGACAGGAGTGGATTCCACCTGGTCTTTTGCCAGCAGACGATGAGGGAATTGAGGGAACAATCATTTTACAAGATTCTCTCTTTAGACACCAAAGTCTGAAATCCTAATAGGAAATAAGAAATAAGATTTCAGTAAGATAATGCATCAGACATGACATTCAGTTCTGACAAATAATGCTCCCATTTTAAAGATTTATTATCAAAATACATTTATTTCTTAAAAATGGGTTAGAGAGTGCTTGCTTTCAAAATCAGATGAAATATTTCTGGCTCCTTAAATAATCTCAGGTCAATCCCCATCTTGATTGTCGTCTGAATGTATTTCAGGTTCTTTATTTCTCTGAATATGGCACCCAAGAAGGAATGCAGTATTTCTGAGGGCTGTGGCTGAAAGGTCAGCTTTCATGCCCAAGATTTCAGTGTTTCCTGATATTGAATTTGGTTAAAACCTTACTTTTTGTTTCACATGAACTGCTGCTAAACCAGGTCTTCTGCTCTGTACTCTCAAAATGGGGTTGAAGGCTTTTGTTTGTGTCTTTGGTTTTTAGGAGTATTAGAGAAGGTGAGAACTAAAGGACCCATAGAAATTGCTGGCACAGTGTCTTCATGTTGTGAGTTACAGCTCATTTGAGGACCCTGAAATCCATTTCAGAGGTCAATGCCACCATTACTGTTATAAACGAAATAAAACAGACAGGAAATTATCACAGTCCATTTCATTCAGGAAGGGCAAAAATCATGTCATGACCCTTTTGATTCAGCTTATACATGTGTGAGTTTGCATGTCTAGTAGATTATGGTCATCCCATCATTGAGTTTGGTCCAAAAATTAAAAGCCACATATCTAGTCTAACCAGAGACTAGCAGTGTGCTATAAGGCATAAGAGTTTGCTTGAAATTTAGATTCAGAGAATTCCTGGTTTTAAGTCTGGATTCTACCATTTCATAATTGAATGAACATAGGATCATATTAAGCTTGACTGAAAATAAGCTCACTTCCTCATGTGCAAAAGGTGGGTGACAACAGTATTTTCCTCAAACAGGTGTTGATGAAAAACAGTAATGCTTTCTTCCAATTTTTCAGCTCACACCATGTGCCAGGATTCATGACATGAACTTTACCTGCATTATCCACCAAAAGAACACTTTAGGTTTAATATTGTTATCACCCATCAAACAAGGAAACTGAGGCCATTTGGTCCAGGCAGCTTTATTTGTACATTTCACTACACTGACCCTAAGAACACTATGGCTTGGTATAAATTTGGTGATACATTTAGAGTACTTAGCACAACTAGAATTAAATACTGACACCAAGAAGTCTTTAAAATTCAATGCTACTCAAAGGGTGGGCCCTCCAAGAGGTGAAGTGTTCAGGCTAGTGTGCTGGTTGATGCCCTGCTTCCTTCATCGGGAAAGTCTTGCTAGTTAGGCTCTACTACACAATGTGCTTTGTGGTGAAGTTCACGGACAGCTTGGCAGAAGCACAGACAACAACAAGCAATTGCTGGTGTCTGGACCATACTCAGAGTAGCACTGGCTTAGGTGATGGTGCTGCAATCCTCTCATTCATCATGATCATCGTAACATTTTCTGTGAAATGTATGTAAATCTCCGCTTTCACTTTCCAAGGGCTTCTTCCTACTCCAGCAAAGGTAAACCTGTACATGTATGCCTGTTCACTTTCATCATGTAGATTTCATCCCAGTGTAAATTTTTAGAATTTTTAGGGTGACACCTATATGCACCAATGATAGTCACTGGCCTTCTTTTGCCCACACACACACTGAGCATGACTTTTGTGTTTTCATGGTAAATACTGATATAAGGCTAATCAGGATAGAGCCACGGGCTGATGGGCATTCAGTGTAACAATGACAAGAACAATTTCATACATATACTCAAAGCCTGTCTTCCTCCATGTTAAACTGTCTTAACTTCCAAGGCACAAACTTAGACCTGTACTTTCCAAAAGGTGAAGGAAATGGAATGAAACCACTGGAAAAGAAACTGTTTAGAAGGCTCCATGTTGTGGTCACAGGCATTGTTGCACCTTGGTGACAAAGTGCTGCAGGTATTTATTAATAGGTGTCACGCTCTTCATCTGCACAATGAATCCCAATTTTTCATGTCTCAAATGAAATTCAGACCAACTCTTTCTTTCTATTTACCATTATGAATCACATAATTGTAACAGCACATCTATTTGATTAATTGCTGAGAAAATAAATTTTTAATGGCTCCAAGGGAACACTTCTTGGATTCCTTCTTGTTGGGAACCTCCCTGCCTGGTTTCAGGAAGCTGTAATCCTCATGGCTAAGGCTGAGTGGGTGGCTTCCAGACCAGGAGACACTAAAGAGACAAGCTTATCTCCCTGGCAGAAGCATTGCCTGATCCTAGCCTGGTCCCCGTTACTTGGTCGGTTAGCCAATGACATGTAGTATTCCTCAGAGGAGGATGGTCTTAAGACAGGCACGATCCTGTGGGAATGCCCTCAGGGAAAGACTCAGGGGGCTGTGGAAAAGAGGAGGTGATCGACCCCCCCTACCCCTCGGCTTTGACAAAGACTGAGTCCTCATTCTGCCTGCGAGACATCCAAATCTCCCAGCTGCCTTTGTCTGCTCTGCCCAACTCAGGCCTGTGGCAATGAGAAGGGGTGGTGCAATCCACACTGGGGACAGTGGACTTCCTGGGATGATCAGACCTGAAAATAGAATATGTAAAATCCTGTAAAATCTGCTTTGCTGATGATGCTCTTAATTAGATTATGAAGGCCTGGGCAGGAAATGAATTTAGCCCCTTAAGTCCTGTAGTTTTTTTAGGTGACAAAACCCCAGCTCAGTGTGAGCCCTTTGAACCTTATCTATCTGTTTGATCCTCACTGCTAGACAATGGTTAATAAGCTGTATCTGTGTTCTTACCCAATACTACCTAATAAAAAGCCTGTTCAGGCAAGATGGTGAGGTGCTCTTCTCTTGAGAGAATGGCTGTGTCCTACCTATTCCTCCACAGGACTCAGTAGTCCATGTGTATTTCTTTTTTATCTCAAGCATGT
Source organism: Phyllostomus hastatus (assembly GCF_019186645.2). Lineage (NCBI taxonomy): Eukaryota > Metazoa > Chordata > Mammalia > Chiroptera > Phyllostomidae > Phyllostomus > Phyllostomus hastatus. Next base: position 1,022,678 of record NW_025333703.1, read on the forward strand.
GCAGAGGCCATGGATACTGCAGGCCGGTATCCGCCTCACTTTTTTCCATCCATTACTAAAAATTCTCTTTTTTTATTTTACTCATGATTTGGGATTGTCTTTAGAGTATTGTGAATTTAATGGTGGGCATCAGTAAAGTGGTTGACATTGCAACATTAGGCAGGCCAAGTGGCTTCTCATAATCTTAAAGTACTGATAATGGCAAGATACTTAGCCACTCTGACCTACTTTGTCCCCACCTGGGTCTTACCTCCTCTAAATGTCAGGTGATGCTGTCTTCACAACTGCTCAGATTTGTATTTCTTACTAAGATGCAAGACAGCTAGAACCAAGAAGACCATTCAAACACAAAAACAGGAACAAGTTTTCAATGTGTGTTTAAATAATTTTGACTTAATAAACTCATTTGGTCCCATAAATTCAAGGATGGCACAATATTTGTCAATAAATCAATGTAGTACATCACATAAACAAGAGGAAAAACAAAAATCATGTGATTGCATTAATAGATGGTGAAAAAGCTTTTGATACAGGACAGCACCCTGGTCCCTTCATAGGGTGTTTTCTCTCTGATATCTCAATCTCTAGTTTTTCCCCTTTTCAAACTGTTCTCTACCCTACATGAAGCCTGACTTCTTTTGAAAATGTAAATATGATCCTGCTGTTCACATGAAACTTATAATGGTGTTCAAAGGCCTTTAGAAACAAGTCCAAAACCCTTAGTGTGTCCCTTGAGGCAAACCATCACCTGACTTTCTGAGTTTTCCTGTCTTACCCCACTTTAACTGCTTTTGTCTGGTCACACTTTGAGATCCTCAATGTCTTCATACATTTTCATCCCAGCTGAGAGTAGTGTCATACCTTGTGTCCCACAGTTCCCCAATGGAATAGTTGGTACTTCTTTCAAGCAACTCCCATCTTTCCTGTGCCCTCCTCCTTTCTCCCACATTTCCAAATTGCTTGAAAGAACACGAGGTGAAACAACCTTGCCCACCATCAGAAGTTCAAGGATCTCATTCTGCATGGGAACTGAGGATCGTAAGGAACAGAACACTGATGAAACATGGCTTAACCAGTAGGCATTTGTTCTTCTCAAAAAATAACAAATCTACGTGTAGATGGTTTCAGAATGAAATTTCGCTACTCAATGATGTTCCAGGATGCTTCCTCTTCTTCACAGTTTCGTCGTGATCACAAGATAACTGCGAGCAACCAGAAGGTGACAATAGATCCCAGTATGAAGAAAAAATGTCTTCCCTTCACTATTATTCTTATCAGTAAAAAAAATATTGCCTCAGAAATTAACTATGAGACTCTCTTTCATGAGCCACTGGTTTAAACTGTCCTAAGTGCCTGGGAAAAGGGGAAATTTAGCATCAAACTGCTACTGAAAGGGGCTGCATTTACCCACACGGTGGAGGTCTGAAAATAGCAGAGGGAAAGTGTGTGATCAGAATCTTCCTATTGATACTGTGAACACTGTGGCCCTGTTATTTCTTCTATATGGAAGTAGTAGAGGAGTGGTATCCTGAAAGTCAGGGATGAAGATTTTAAATATGCTGCCTAGTATCTGGAGCTACTCTGTCCAATATGGTCACCATTAGCCAGATACAACTTAAAATGTTTTTATAAGTTTAAAATAAGTAAAATTTAAAATGAAGGTCTTGTAGATAAATAAGTTTTCATCTTGGATACCTGGGCCATGTTGGCTTGGTTTATAGACATGATAGCTGGTTTTCATTCAAGGCAGATAAGAATCTGAAGATAGAATATAGGTCTCTCCTCAGAGCAAGAGTACAGACGTGAGAGTGACTGCCTTTGTGTGTCATCCACAACTTTATGCTTTTATGTGATATGACTTCATTTTCCACAGCACAGTTTGTTTTCAAATACTTGCCTACTGGTTGCATTCCAATATTATTTATTAGCTTATAATTTTTGATGGGTTGGACTTGAATTTAATTATAGATTGTTCCAGTTGTGTCAGTGAACTATGGCCTTACACATAGGACTAGAAATGAATACATTGCTTTAGTACAAATTAGTTTCAGTGAACTGAGACAGGAGTGTGAGAAGCTAGGAAAATTTCTGGGCAAGTGGAATGGGGAAACTGACACTAGAAAATTAAACAAGGACAAACAGTTTTTAAAACGTACAGCCATCTAGTGAATGATAAGGCCTTATGTTTCCTAAGCAAGGATGCTTGAGATCAAATGGTTTATAGCTCTCCTCTCTAAACAGAGAATACATAGCTTAAATCAGCCTGGGGAGTGGGGGTGGGGGGAGAGAGAGAGAGAGAGAGAGGGGAATTATGCCATTTGTACTACCTAGACCCTAGCACAGATAGTCAGGGAACCAATAACACCCAATTAAAGACAGACAGACACAAGTTAAAAGTAAATCTGTGAAACAAACCAAAGAATAATCTAAAATTCCCCTATAAGCTCTTTTTCATGCATAAGTTTTAGAAAAACACACCTGAAAGTTTTATTCTACTGAAACCCTCCCACAAAATTTTCCATGGCAGAAGACTAATAAAAACCCGCAAGACAAAGAGCCAGTTGGGGGTCCCTCTAGGGAACTCAATGCCTATTCTTTGGCTTGAACATTTTACTTCCTCCTAAACTGAAGTGTCCCCATGAGACTTGCAATCAGGGTTTCATCTGACAGTGGCGGCTCATCGTGGGCTTACCTCTGATCCTGTCTCTGACTTGCCAGTGAACTAAAGGCAGCCTTGCCTTGGCTCCCTTCTTTTCTATAAAGTTTCTAGGGAACCATAGCACAGCACTGCATGTGCTTTCTCCTGTTGCTTCCTCTACCCTAAGTGCTTTCTTTGTTTCAGTGCTCTCAGCTTTAATGAACACACTCTCCAAGTCATGTGGACATTGTCGTGAAATCAACTTTATATGAAGGCAAGTACCTATACACTACAATCCTGCCTGAGGCAAACCTACTCTATTCCCAGGCCAGTTCTATAAAACAACCATTGCCTATTCTTAAGTTGAAGTGGACTGTTATGTGAAATTGAAGGCTCAGAAAAGAAGAAGTGTTCCATTGAGTGACTTCTTTTGAATGGTTTAGTTACAACCAAAGAGATGCAGTCTCTCTCCCCAGTGATGGTAACAGTCAATTAGAGTGGTTATTGCTGTTCAAATAGCAAATTCAACTATATATTGAGTGAAATAAAATGTAGCTGATTAAGTAATTTAGCATCTAATGTGACTGTTTCAAGCTACAAAATGGTGCTAGGGACAATTTAGAAAGATATTGTTGATAATGGTCACATTATTGAATGTAAAAACACTTAAATGTAATATATAAAAATATTTAATATTAAGATGTATTATCATAAAAATATGATCTTTGTACAAAAACCAGAAAAGTTTCTTAGCAAAAAGGGAAAGAGCAGTCACTTCTATTGGTTCCGTTTTCTGCACTTACTACTGGTAACATTTTGGTGCATGCATTTCTAATTCAATTTTATCATTGTAGTACTTTATATTTCTTGAAGGGTAAAATTTAAATCTGTTTTAGAACTTATTTTAAGAACATTCTGCATACTGAACATCTTTTACAATCTACCATATATATGTAAATACATATAAAAATTACACTATATATACATATATAAGTGAATATTGTCCACATAATCTTTTAATTAACAACTTCATTTCTATTTCTTTTACACTATTTTATTTTGTAAGTATGTTTTACATAAACAAACCGGTATCATTGAAAATTAATTCTTTATCTGTTATAGATCTATTCTTGGAGTACATTCCTCTAATTTATTTAGTACAAATCTTAACACATCTAAGAGGACAAGAAAAAAAAGCACAACAGTTGTCTCCATCATGATTTCAGGCACTACACCAGGCCTGGTCAGGCCAGAGGATGACCTGTAGCTGGACCAGGCTTTAGCCAATGAGCATGTACTTCCTGTGGGTGTGCATTGCTCTCAAACTCTGGAAGTGTATCTGGAGGAGGAGGAGGAGGAAAAAACAGATTCACACACACATACCTGATTTTTCCTTGCTTTTCCAGGGACAGGAAAGGCATCCCTGCCTTTAAAGGAACTCTGGCCAATGAACCTCCCCTTCCCAGATCATCTTTCCAGACTGAAGATTCCTCACCTTCTGGCATTGCATCCTTGGACTCTGGCTATTCCAGATTGACCCAAAGAAGTTGGCCCCCTCAAAGTTACTGTGAAGTAGGAAAGTTGACCTACACCAAGGCCTGCTTCAGACAGAACAAGTGGAAACATAGGGGCTGGATGAACTCCTGCAATTGGTCTGGCCAGGTTCCCCCATAAAAGCAATTGCCCTGGGGAGAGGCAGATGGGCAGCATAATCAGAGTCTGGAATTCTCCTTTTACACTGCCCTCCCAGGGAAAAATTGTTTGGTATAGTCTCCTGAGCATGCCCATGAGCAACCAGAGAAGAGCCAAAGGCAACCATGACCCCTCTGTGGCTGTCCTGGGAGGTGCAGGCCAGGCAATGCAGCGGGTTTAGCAAGGAGACCCTTGAGTCTTTTCTTTCCAATGACATTTCTTCTCAAGTTCTATGCACTGTCTGCCCCAAACTTTCAAGCACCTCCTCATCTACACTGAAGTTAGTGGTAGATTTCTGAACAGTCTCTGACCACATCTCCTATGTGGAGCCTAGGTATGGTCATGAGCAGAGGTGACTCTGCAGAGGGGCAGGCTAAGAAGGAGTGGACTGTTGTGGGTTAGGGATGCTGGGGCAAAATACAGCCGAGCCTCTGTCCAATTGTATGAGGCCAAGGGCCCCATCCACAGTTCCCTCTTTGCTGTCCTGTTGAGATAGAAGCTACCAGAGCTCAGGCCTCTCTTGAGAATCAGATGCATAAGATCTCCTTGATGTCAGACCTTCCCTGTCTAATGCAGTGGGCTCTCAACAATGGAGATCTTTCTACTGAACTGAACACCACCTACCTTTTAATTTCATACCTTGGTGAGTGTCCATTTTCATGATAAGAATTTAGATCTTCAGGTGTCTAGAAGACATTGATCATCTCTGATCTAATGGATAGAAGACAGGACCTAGGAATGATATTATTGTGACTGATTGATTAACTGAGTGGATCTGAGTCTGTGGGATTGTGTCTCCTTCATTCACTAAGTTATGCTAAGTGCCTCTAGTAGGTCCTATTGTGGGGGTGTTTCATATACATTGTCAAATAAATGAAGTCCAACCAGAACCATCTCAGATATTTGAGTGAGTCTAGGGAACCCTGCTATCCCCAGAGAATCCAAAAGTGGCAATGCCAAAGATATGGCAAATATCACCAAGTGCTTTCCTTAACTTCTTGACATATTTTTTTCCTCTTGCTCTTCCAAGCTCAGAAATGCCACAGGCCATAATGGGTGGGACAGGAGATTTTCCATAGGGGACAGAAAAAAATAATTGCCATCAATAGCCACAGTATGTCCAGAAGCCCTGTCTGTGGAGCCAGGTGCCAGCTGTGACCTGCCTGGATTATCCCCACTATAGTCCCTGCAAGAACATTATGAGGTGTGTCCTCAGTCACCCCGCATTGCAAGGGAACAAACTGAGGCTCAGAGATATTTGGTGACATTTTTATGACATAGAGCTAGAAGAGGACAGAAACACACCTGTGCTGAAAAAGGGACACATGAATCTCGCTGAGAAAGCAGATCATCCAAGAACATTTGGGCTCTAGGGAAAGCTTGGTACATGGACCTGAAGTTGGTGAGGTGGAACATGTTTCCACCGAGGGAAGCTGGAGCCATGACATCTGCCACCTTCTTCAGTGTGCATCCCTGGAGGGCCTGCATTTGAAGGATTTATGTAGGTTAAACATGAACTCAGCTGCACCCTGGTTGAGACCAGTATAAACATCCTGTCAGTGGCATCATTGTGAATCATCAAGCATACTGAGGTCTGGAGCTCATCCAAAACTCCTGGCCTCTCAAGACTTCTGCAACAGAAAGGTGAGGAGTGCCCACACAGAATAGGATTTTATCAATAGGTTTTAAAGCTATCATCTAAGTTTGGTGGATGGGGCACTTGATACAATTTTTATTTTCTAACATTGTTTTAAAGACTTTATTTACTTTTTTTTTAGAGAGGAGAAGGAAGAGGGAAAGAGAGGGAGTGAAACATCAATGTGAGGCTACCTAGCCTATGCCCTCCCACTGGGGACTTGGTGGGCAACCCAGGCATGTGCCCTAGACTGGGAATCCAACAGGCTACCCTTTGATTTTCAGGCTGGCATGCAACCACTGAGCCACACCGGCCAGGGAATATTTCTAGGCATTTCATTTAAGATGAAGCATAATAGACTTTTCATATCAATTGTCTGTATGAAAAGCTTTGTACCCATAAAGACCTTAAAGAACACCCTCATTATAGAGATGAAATCACACAGGTTCGGGCATGTCAAATGTCTGTTCAAAGTCACACAGGTTAGAACTGTGCAAAGCTGGCGATGCATGACATTTCCTCTTAGTGACCTGAGCTTTATGTATACCTGGCATGGATGGAAATGGTTTGGGGAACACTGTCCCTCTCCATTTGGGAAGTGTGTACAAGACGAAGAAACACAGCCTATGAAAGTCAGTGATTTCCAAAAGGACACTGCTTTCCCTTTCTTTTACATGAAAGGTAATATTGAGATGCAGAAAGTGCCTGGAGAAATTTTGTCACTAGGCAGGAGTCTGAGCAGATGACTCAGGAAGGTTCAATCCCTATGGATAGAAAAGGCTGATAGGTGAGTCAAAGGATGCTGGGGAAAAAGGAAATCAAGGGACACTGGCTTAACTTGTTCACATTGAAATCAGATTTTTAAATTTTTCTCTTTTTTAATATATGTATTGTTGTACATTTATAATTGTCCTTGTTTTCCCCACGCTGCCCTATATATAAAGGAGTGAGGAACCTCTGGGTCAGGATGGGTGAAAGGTAACAAAAATCATCACAAAAGTTCTGTTGGCACTGTCATGCTACAGACTTTTTATTTTGGAATCTGTCTGCAGTTGAGAAAATTTAAGTGGTGCATCACTGTGGCAAAAAAAAGCATTCCATTATTGAAGAAGGTCTGCAAGACTGGGGACCTGACTGCTCTGCAGATATCAGGGGCAGGTTGTTTAAAAAGAGCAAAAGCTGAAAAGGAAGATGGCAGAGGAGTGAATAGCAATCACACTGAGCTCTGCCCAAGACCAGTCTGGAATCACAACTCAATTCCAGAGATACCACCTGGAACCAACTACTGAGCAGTAGCAAGAGAGAAGCAAAACTTCAGCAAAACAGCTTCGGCACAACCTTTGTGGTAAGGAGTGTAGTACAGACTCGAGAAGGTTGTCTGGACTTCCTTATGAGTCAGGGCTGGCAGAATAATTAAGCAGCCTCTTGGATCTCCCATAGAAGATTTAGGTCTAAACCCTAAGCTAGGATTCCAAGCCTAGAAAACCATAGCTGAAAAAGTACAGAGATAACAACCAATGACACAAAGTCATAAGATTTCTCTCTGCCAGAGACAGACTGTTGAAGACACAAGGACAGTTTAAAGGGCCAACACACAAATTTTCATTTGCAGACACTTATCCAGGGCTCTGGCAAAGGCGGGGACAGAGTGGGCTGGATACAGCCGAGGAGAGAAGGGGGGCAGAAGCCTTGGGGAGAGAACTGAAAGAGTAGCTGCAAGGATCCCAGAGTTGAGTCATCCCCTAGACCAGGGGTGACAAACTCTTTTCACTGGAGGCCATGTAGCCTTGAAGTTACCTTCGAAGGGCTGAAGGAAATTTTAGGACTGTCTAAATGTAACCACTCCTTAACTAGGAGCAAAGAGCTTGGTGCTGCCACCAGGAAGAAACATGGCACCAGGCCAGATAAAACAAGGTGGAGGGCCGGATTTGGCCCTCTGCCATTTCTCTTGCCACCTGTGCCCTAGAGGGCAGCAGCCTTTGTGCTCAGACAGACCAGTTTCCTCAGAGCAGCAGTGGCCTGAGGGAAAGCAATAGCCTCAACCCCAGAAGAGTCTCTGCGCTGGCCCTTTGGTGGTTAAGCCTGACTGCTGGGTCCTAGAGACCAGATGAACAGCTGACATAAATAGCCAGAGACAGTAAATCACTGGCAAAGGAGGGGCAGAGTAGGTTAGAGAGACTTGGGGAGGGATGGAAGCTGAGGATAAAGAATGTAGTCACTGGGATCTGATGCTAAGCCAGTCCCCATATGCAGCAACCATCCTGCTCAGGCAGACCAGTCCCTCTGGGCAGCAGCAGCCTGAGGGGAAACAATAGCCCCTACCCAGGAGGGGATTGGCCCCACCCTAAGGTGCTAATAACCTGACTGCTGAGTGCAGAGTGACCAGATTAAGAATTGCTGGACACATAAGATCACTAGAAGTATTGGACAGGCTGCCTAAGATCACATGGGGTCAACATCTGACATCACCAGAAGCAGATCCAGAAAGGAAAAAACAAAAACAAAAACAAAAATGAAAACAAAACCAAAAACAGTGGTAAGTACAAGATGCTACTGAGATGAAAGCCACTGTGGTCTTCTTCATGATTTACGAAATTCTCTTTCCTGAATAGCTTTATAACATTCATTCTTGTCCTGCCAGGGAGTATATAAGAAATCACTCGATTTTCTACTACAGTGCATTTCAATTCACGTATTTTGGCCCTCCTTCTCTTTGCCCATTTTGCCATCCTCTTTCCTTGCAATATTTTCATTTCAGTTTTGGTTTACTCCCTAGCTACAAATTGATCCCATTTCATACCCGTTCTCCCCTGATTGGACACTCAAAATGAATTTTCTTTTCAAAGGTCACTTCACATCCTTTTGCCCAGGTCTTAAAACACCCACATTCTCTCTATAGCTTTAAGAATCTTTACTAGTTGGGAAGGGTAGTTGTTGTTGCACTGCTTTTTCCAGGTTATCCTAGAGCTTCACTAATTCTGCATTTTAAATATCAAATTTTACTGGATTCTTCTGATGTAGACTCTGGCCCTCCAGAGTCTGTGTGCTGTGCATGGAGTACACAAATTCACATGGACTATTGAGTCTTGTGGAAAAAAAGGGACAGCACAGCCACTCTCTCAAGGGGAGAGTGCCCCTGAGTGCCTCCACCACTCTCTCAAGAGGAGAGCGCCCCAACTCTTGCCTGGGCTGTTGCGCGTGGGTCACCGGCCAGCAGTGACCACAGAACGCTGTGGATGGCTCACCGAAACACACGTGAGAAAAAACAACACATGCACAGAGACAAGCTAGTTTCTGTGGGGAAGTAGGGACGAAATGGCCACCCCCCCCTAGTGGGGAGCGCGCTGATTTACAGTCCATACCTGCTTTTATTAGGCTCATTCTGCATAATAATTCAGGTAAAGTACAGTACTCATTAGGGGGAAGTAAGGAACTATAGAAAACAAAGAACTCTGCCGGTCTATTGAGTTGGGGTCAAAGAGCTGTAAGACTGAGGAACAAACTAACTTCCTCCTAAGACCCTTCTCATTCAACTGAGAGCATTCTAAACAAAGAAGGTTTCACAGTAATTTACATGTTCTTTCTTAGGCCTGATCACCCTGGGGAATCCGCACTTCTCAGTACCGAGCTGCACCACCCTGTCATTGTTTCAGGCTTAGGTAGAGCAAGGGAACTAAGGCAACTGAGAGATAAGGAGATTTTCTTCCAGATGCTGAGAACTCAGGCTATGTCAAAGCCGAGGAGTGAGGGTACATCACCCCCTTTTGCTGCAGCCCCCCAAGTCCTTCTTTTGGGGGGCCTCCCAAAGTGATCGTGCCTGTCTTAGGTCATTCCCCCGTGGGGGAATCTTACCCGTCTTTGGCTAACTGACCAAGCTTTTTGGGGTTCAGTTATGAATAAAGCAGCAGAAGCAGCATTCCTGCCAGGAAGATAAGCTTTTGTCTCCTTGCTGGCTTACAGTTCCAAGGGCGTTCCCTTAGCTTTAGCCTAGGCGGGGGTTTCAGCCTCTGATACCAGTCAGGGCGGTTCCCAACACTGGGCAAGCTTTTATTGGTTTCCAGTCACCTTACATCAAAGAAGGTTCTCGTTATTTCTAGATTTAGTTAAGTGATTAGGTCTTACAGATAACAAAAAAGGAGGAAAAGTTGTAAATGCAAGGGAACCATAAAAATGATTGATTCGGTTACATTTCATCCTTGGGACATCTTAGCACAGACTTTATGGAGTTGGTTCAGTCTTACATTAAACAGCTGCAGTCTTAACTCAGGGTGAGGATGTTTTAGCAAAAGCAAGTCTCATAGCAGCCTAGGTACAATGCATGCCCGATTCCCCATGGGAAAGCTGGTCTGCACACCTGGCTTGTGTGCCACCTTGCATTGATAGGTTTTCCAGGTCAATAGTGGGCTACATTCTCCATTGACATGCTGATTGGTTCCCTATAATTCCCCCCTTGTATTTAGTAAGGCTGCTACAGAAGCGAGGCTTACAAAGCTTGCTTCTTTTGGTTTCTCATATGACCCTGGAAGAACAATTTGTAAATTCACTGAAGTATACAGAGCATTATTAGAATCAATAAGCAACTAGAAGCTCCAAGGGCCCACACTCTTAGGTTAAGTCCATGAAACCAATATTTTGGGTTTAGCCAGGGAGATTGTCACAGAGGGTTCACAAAACCTCTTGCTTAGTCAGGTGTTGAATGTCCTGCAACAGCTGATGCAGCTCTAGCTGCAATTTATGAATTTGTCCCTTTAAATTGGTAGAAAAAGATCCCCTTAGATGATGTTGACTGTCACTCCAATAGTGCAGGCTGGAGTTCCACTGGAGCGGAGTGATGCACGGCTCGGAGAATCCAGGATCACAGGTCAGCTGCTGGCAGGTCACTAGTGCATCCTGGTGCTTGCTGATCCAGTCAAGTGCTGATTCAACCACAGAGAGGTGAGTCAGGATCTTTTGATCAATCTGGGCCTGTTGAAGCATGTCTAAAGTAGTATTGGTTAAGAGAACATCAACAGTATGAGCAGTTTGAACTGAGTCAATGAGGGCAGCAGGTGCCATGGCAGCGGTAGCTGTGATAACTATAGCAGAGACAATGAACGCAATTAGGATGCCAATGAACTCAGACTCGTAAAGAGGACAGTGCATTGTTAAGTGCTACTATGCCATTGGGATACTCCCATTCTCTAGTTACAACAACTGGCAACCATATTTGAGTTTGTCTTCTAACTATATAAAGAGTAGTGAGGTTTAACTGAGTAATATTGAGATGGGTAAGGCAGCTGGCATACATAGAGCCTTCAGGCACAGGCAGAGCATAAATTTTTGCAGATTCATTATAAAAGACTTGAGCTGTCCCTGGAGTTGCTAAATACAAGTAGGGGCGAGAGGTATAAACCGTGACTCAACCCTGTTCTGGAGGGTCAATTTGATAAAAACATCCTTGGACACCTTTAGAGTCACATACAATTCTTATATACAGATGCATTCTAGTGATAAAAGGCAAGCCCATTTTCCAAGAATTATAATGCCACAGGATAGTGTGGTTAGGAGAAACAATTCTGATAATAGGTGCTCTGGTGCCAGGCCCCTCCCACCACATATTAGTATATATGAACAGAGGCAGAGCTGGGACTATTGTTTCATCAGACTTAGCTAATATTCTCCAGTTAGCTCCCCAATTCTCCACCACAAAAGGACTTTTGGGGAGATAAGCAATTGTGGTATTCAGTCCTCGGCATAAAGACTAGAAGACTGAGTCCTTATGACTAGTGTTTAAGGTACAAGGAGGAACTTGAGGGGGGTTGAAAGTATGATAAACTTCCTTTTGGATATGCAGACCCACTGTGGTTACCATGGAGAATTGATTGTAATTACTGTACTGCTCCTTGCTAACAGCATAAAATTGTTCTTTTATAGGTAAGGACAAAGTGTTAAGAAGAACAGAAAAACAAACTGGTAAATACTCAGCAACATAAACCATATTTTTTGGCACCGACATCCAGTGCTTGTTTTTTTCTAGTGGACCAATGTCAGCTGGGCCACCTGGTCTCCTACTTGATTGGTTTTCATCTCCAGGTAGCAGAGCACGATGTCTGTTTTGTTTATGATAAGGCTTTACCCTTTTAGCTGGTAGCCTGACAGGGCCTGTAGGAATGGAGACACATGCATACCCTCTTCCCCATGTTAAGAGGTCTATGGGTCCCTGCCAAGAGCCATTTCCCAGGAGCTTTCTATATAAAACCTGAGGGTAAGGCAACTTTGATTCTTTTGTCTGAAAATGCTTCTCAATTAGAGATCCAAGCGATTCATCAGAATCTTAAAAATTATAGGTGAACATAGATAACATAATCAAATTTGGTGGGGGAATCATGACTCCCCCTTTTTTGTTTTTTAGGCAGATTTTTAAGGGAATGATAAGCTTGTTTTACAATTGCCTGACTGGATGGATTATAAAGTATTCCTGCTTTATGCTGGAGTTTTTCTGGAGCAATTACTAATCCAGCAGAGGCCACAGAGTTTTTAAGAAAGGAAGAAGTTTTTGCTAGCATATCTTGTGAGGGAACTGCAATCAGAATGTCATCTATATAGTGATAGATAATAGAATTAGGGAACTGATCTCTTACTGATTGAATGGTTGTATGAACAAAATGCTGGCAGATAGTTGTTGGGATCCACTGTGCCTGGTCTCAGGAAGCTGTAACCCGCCATGGCTAAGGCTGAGTGAGAGATGTTCAGACCAGGAGCCGCCGAGGAGACAAGCTTATCTCCCTGGCAGGAGCACTGCTTCTGCTCCTTGCCAGGACCCCAATGCTTGATCAGTTAGCCAATGATGGGTAAGATTCCCCAAAGGGAGAATCATCTAAGACAGGCATGATCATGTGGAGGCCACAGGGAGGAGACTCGGGGAGCTGTGGAAATGAGGGGGTGATCCACATCGACCCCTGCCCCCTTGGCACTCACAAAGCCTGAGTCCTTGTTCTGTCTGTGAGAAATCCAAGTCTCCTGACTGCCTTGTCTCCTCTGCCCAACTCAGGCCTATGGAAATAACAGGGGCGGTGCAGTCCAGACCACAGTTGGCAGACCCCTGGGGTAATTAGAACTGAGGCATAGGATATGCAAAATCTTGTGAGACCTGCTTGCTGGAGGATGCTCTTGAATTAGAATATGAAGGCACAGGCAGGAAACAAAACTAGCCGTTTAGTTCCTGTAGTCTTTTTAAGTGATAAACCGCAAAATCTCAGCCCCAAATCCCAGAATGAGTTCTGTCAGCCCTTTTGAAAGCTACCTATTCGTTTGACCTTCCCTGCCAGACTGTAATCCACAAACTGTATCTGTATTCTTAATAAAAGCCTGCTCAGGCAGGAAACGGGATGCTCTCCACTAGAGAGAGTGGCCGTTCTGCCCCTATTTCTCCACAGGACTTGGTGTACCCTGTGTATGTTTTCTCGTATCATGAGCAGCCGCAGCATGCATGGTCACTGCTGGCCAGTGGCTGCCTCAGATAGTTGGGCTGTTAAGTATTCCCTGAGATAAAACTTTCCACTGAAAATGCTATAAACGCTAAGAGTTATTAATGGCTGAGAAGGAAAATGCAAAAAACTCCTGATCCTTTTCTGCTAAAAGGATTGTAAGGAAACAATCTTTTAGGTCAATAATTAAAAGTGGCAAATCTTTGGGAATACAAGCTGGATTAGGAACTGACTTCTGGCTGTAGGGGGACCATGAGCTGGAGGGATTCATTGATTTTTCTGAGATCCTGAATAAGTCTCCATTTACCAGATTTTTTTTGGTATAACAAAAATAGGAGTGTTTCAGGAGCTGTAAGAGGGTTCAATATGACCTCATTCTAATTATTGTTTAACTAAAAGGCAGGGCTGTTCGAGTTGATCTCGTTTAAGAGGCCATTGATCAATACAAACCAGTGCATTGGAGACCCAGGTAAGCAGCTGAAGAGTTATATGAGCAGTAGCCATTAGAGAAAAGGTGGCAGGGGGATTTGCATTCCCCACTGACTGAGGAGATCACAGCCCCAAATATTAAGGGGATTAGGCAAGATATATGGTTGAATTCACCCTACTTGACCTTCTGGCCCATAACACCTAAGAGACCATACACTGACTTGTGATTGAGAGACTTCCCCGATGCCTGTGACAAGCATTCTGCTGTCTGTTAAAGGCCACTCAAGAGGCCAAAATTGTTTCAAGATAACAGAGATGTAAGCTCCCATATCTATGAGGTGATAAAATTTTATCTTTTATTTTTACTTGTAATATTGGTTTATTTAACTTGATTCATTCTGTCCAAAAAAACTGATTGATTGTCTGTACTGCCAAAGCTGCCTCCCCCCCATCATTGTATTTTGAGTCTTTGAGACTATATAGGGGAGTGGGAGTAGCTGGGCAATGCGCATTTGGGCAGGAATAATATGATAACCAGACACTTTAAGCATAATTTTAATTTCCCCTTGATAGTCTGAGTCAATGACTCCTGGCTGAACAAAAATGCCTTTCAGAGTAATACTGGATCTCCCTAAGATTAGACCAACTGTTCCTGGGGGTAGAGGTCCCCAGACACCAGTGGGAGCTACAATTACTTGATCCTGTTCCTTTAAGGTGAGCTCATTGGTGGTGACCAAGCCCAGCCCTGTGCTTCCCTGGGTGGCTGTACGAAGGTTGGAAACTGTGCATTTTCCTTCATTGTCTGATATTGATTGCTGTTCTGAAAGCTCCATTTGGGTTTAAGGGTGCTGGAGCGGGTGCCCCCTGGAAGTTTTCCTGAATGGGCTGGCCTTTTTTGTCAAATTTAGACAGCATTCCTTTGCCCAATGTTTGCTTTTCCCAGAGCACAGACAATCCTTTAGGGGAAGCTTGTAATTATGTTTTCCCCCTTCTGGTGTGGACAAACAGTCCATGCGCTGATGACCAGGCTTTCCACAATTGTAACATTTGGGATTCCCCTTAATTGCAGCAGCAAAGAGAGAGGCCATATTCTTCTCTGTGCCGACATCTCGGAAAGCCTTGATAAACTCACTGATGTCTTAGATGGTAGTTCGCAGGGGTCCTATAATGGCTCTGCAGCCCTTATTAGCATTTTCATAAGCTAGCTGTCACAAAAGAGCTTTGGCTGCTCTGTCATTATCTATTTCCCTTTCAATAGCTTCTTGAGGGGACCAATAGAGTCAATATATGCCTCCATAGCAGCCTGACAGATATTGGCAAAGGAAGAAGTTTCTCTGGCCTGAGCATCAGGCACGGCTTTCATGGCTCTGAGAGTGATCTGAGCACTCTGACTGTAAGAATGAGGGTTAAGCCTGGCTTGATTCCCAGCGGTAGCAAAAACACCAGACCCAGGCACCATAGGGAGAGTGACAGAATTATTTATTTGTGCATTCTCAGCCACTTGGGTGCCGGCCCATTGAGAGTATTCCGAATGCCAGACAGTGAATTGAGCAGGAGTCAAAAGAGTCCTGGCGAGGGCAATCCAGTCACAAGGTGCGATTTTATAACTGTCAGTAATGACTTTAAATAGCTTGTTAGTAAAAGGACACTGAAGCCCATTTTCTTTAATGCTTTTCTTTAAATCCTTATAAAGAGAAAAGGGAAGGGGCTCATGGACATTTCTTTGACCATTCATTACAACAGGGAAGGCCAAAAGGGCATCTAAATCCCCAGCCTCCACTGCCTGCCGAAGGCACTGCTGCATAGACCTGATAAGATATCTGTCTAAGTTTTCTTGCTTTCTTGGTGGTGATACATCCTGCAAAGAGGAACGCTCCCAGAGTTGGGGCAAAGAGTGATGATGGTACGGCAGGTCCTCTGACAGGACGGTAAGCAGAACTTCCATGGCCTGTTCTACTGTTACATTATATATGACCTCATCCTTTGAGCTAAACTCCTTATCTTTTTCTATGACTAACTCTGTATTTTTAGCCCATATAGATATGAGAGCAGTCCTGACTAGTCCCCAAGTTAATAAGTTTTGAGCTCTAATTGAAACACCACTGCCCTGTAAAAATCTTATCTTGTCACTTGCCTTTTCCCAAACCTCAATATCTAAGGTTCCCTTATCAGGAAAAGCATGGCAATATTCCTTTATTGTTTGTAAAAGCAGAATGAAATGGTGTTTCTTCACAGTACATCCTGCTCCCAGGAAGAGCTGCTGTAACACACGCAGGTGAACTTCCTGCTCTTTAGATAAACCAGAGCCAGTTCTTGATATTAATAGGCTCATTTTTACTCTCAATTTTGTCCTTTCAAACTCCACCACTTGAGCTGAATTCTAGCTATTATCTGTTGAAGGATATAGTGTAGTGGGTCAAAAATGTGCTGTTGGTGAAAGATCATCAGAAAAGGGTGCTGAATATTCCGGGTATCCTAACCCTGCTTATAGGTCTCAGGTTCTCCCCCAACTGTAAAACACTGCAAGCGGAAGCTCAAAGCGTTAGGTGACCAACCTTTATATGTCGCTTCCCTGGATGAGCCAGGACTTAAATTACTATGATTGGGATTCCCTGTGAGGCCCCTGCACATCTCAGGAATTGACCCCAGACACCTCTGCAACGTCCCTACTCACATAGGAACACCTGAGATCTCAAGCTGGAGGGAGGAATGCCTCTTATCTTCAGTGCTCAGCAAGAAGCTGAAACACTCATAAATAACCCTGAAACTAACACTGAGTTCTAAAAACCATCTTCAGAGACTGGTTGAAACTGAAACACTCATTTACTACCTGCTTTTCTGTTAGCAGGCAGGTGGAGGTAAAAGGCAAAATCAGAAGGGCTGCAAGAAGCAGCTTTTAAAGAAAAAATGTGGGATCGGAGTAAAAAACAGAATACTATACTTGAACAACAATAAAAAAGTTATCAACAAAAAAGAAAGAATGCACTGAGGCACTTATGTTATTAAAGCTAATTGAAAGGAAAATTCATTGATCTCTCTCCCAAGCCTAAAACCCGATTTGGGGTTGTGCCACGGGGATGGGCTTGTGAATGTTTTTACAGTGTGCTTCTCTTTGCACACTGAGAGTTTTGCTTGCAGTTGGCAGGAAACCTAGTGTTCTGTCCTGGCCCACATTCATCTTATCGTCTCATGGGTGACTTCCAGCAGCAGGTGCCCTTGTGCCTCTAAACTACCTGAACGATGCCCATGAAGTACAACGATTGCCAGAGAGTGAGAGCAAGGCTTCTGCTTACTAAACAGAGTGTGGTCGCAAGAGAGAGTGACCTTGGAAAAATACCGCTTTTCTCTGAAATCCAACACACCCTACGACCTTACCGAAAAGCATTTGGTGGCATTGGACCTTACCTGGTCTGATGCACACACTACACCTAGTTGTTGTGTTGTCCACGACAGCTTGTAGCCTCTGGGTCCCTGTTTCTGATGCCAGATGATGCGTACTCTGGCCCTCCGGAGTCTGTGTTATGGATGCAGTACATGAATTCACTTGGTCTACCAAGTCCTGTGGAGAAAAAGGGATGGCACAGCCACTTTCTCAAAAGGAGAACACCTCTGAGTGCCTCATCCACTTTCTCAAGAGGAAAGCAACCTGATCCTTGACTGGACAAGCTTTTATTGGTTTCCAGTTACCTTACATCAAAGAAGGTTCTCATTGTTTCTAGATTTACTTAACTGATTACTTCTTACAGATAACAAAAAAAGAAAAAAGGAGAAAAAGTTGCCAATGCAAGGGAACCATAAAAATGATTGGTTTGGTTACATTTTATCCTTGGGACTACATCTTAGCACAGACTTTAGGGAGTTGCTTCAGAGATATACATTAAAAATCTGCAGTCTTAACTCAAGGTGAGGGAGTTTTACCAAAAGCAAGTCTCATAGCAGCCTAGGTACAATGCATGCCTGATTCCCTGTGGGAAAGCAAATCTGCACACCTGGCTTGTGTGCCACCTTGCACTGATTGGTTTTCCAGGTCAATAGTGGGCTACATTCTCCATTGCCATTCTGATCAGTTAGCCATTCCCTCTTCTACTCTTTTTATTTCTTTGGCTCAAGTTTCAGTTCTGCTGTCTTAGCCTGTTTTAACTTTCTTTTTCTTTTTTTTATAATACAGTTTTTTTGTTTTTTTTTTAAGATTTTATTTAATTATTTTTAGAGAGGGAAGGGAGGGAGAAAGAGAGAGAGAGAGATAAGCATCAATGTGTGGTTGCTGGGGGCCATGGCCTGCAACCCAGGCATGTGCCCTGACTGCGAATCGCACCTGCAATGCTTTAGTTTGCAGCCCACGCTCAATCCACTGAGCTACACCAGCCAGGG
Source organism: Phyllostomus hastatus (assembly GCF_019186645.2). Taxonomy (NCBI): domain Eukaryota; kingdom Metazoa; phylum Chordata; class Mammalia; order Chiroptera; family Phyllostomidae; genus Phyllostomus; species Phyllostomus hastatus. Next base: position 1,040,910 of record NW_025333703.1, read on the forward strand.
CTTCCTTTCTTTTTCTTTTTGTCTTTATTCTCTTTCTCTTTCATCCTGCCCTTATTTGTCTTTATTCTCTTTTTATTCTTTACATCCTAAATTTTAATTTTTCCCTAACTTAGTCTGGCTTTTGTTCCTCACTCTTAGTATTCCCTGTCTCTTATCATTACAAAAGCAATTCCCATTCCTCTAAATACCCCTTAGACTGTTCTTTGTTTCTTTTCTGCCTCTTATTACCATAGCACATATGTTAATTTTAGCTTGTGTGTCATTGATAGTACTCCAGTGGATCTTTTGTTTTCAATTTTGGTCCTATATTTTAATTAATAATTTAAAATTCTTCTTTCCTTATTCTTTGTCTCAATTATTTTATTTTATATTATTTTAATTTCTGTTCAAACCTGATAGTATATGCTTTCCTTCTAATACAGCTAACACACACTGTTCATTTCCTTTATTTCTTCATGAGGTAAACCTTTCCTTGTCTCCTTCCATTGCCCCAACTTCAAAAGCTTCTCACTGGTCCTCCCTCTACCCTCTCAAAATAATTTTTCTTTCAGTAGGTCAATTCATATCCACTCTCCTTTCTTATAATAGTCTTAATCTCATTACATTCTTATTAGTGCTGTTCATTGGCTATTGATAGAGGCATTGTGGGGGAAAAGCAGTATTTGCATGTGTGGGTATCTCTCTTGGGCTCTGTGCTTTTTTCAGGAAGTGTCTGCACAGCAGTACACAAGATATGGTGGGCAGAGTGACCCTCAGTAAACCAGCAGCAGGGAAGGACACAGGAAAAACAACCCAAAGACAATCAAAACTCAATTACATCCGGCAACACAGCATAAAAGGCATAAAGGACATTTCAACAACATCAAGTGAAGGAGATCAAGGAGACTGCACAAATGAATCTCACAGGCCTACCACCATAGGAGTTCACACCTCAAATTCAGCAAGTCAAAGACATCAGTTTAAGAAACAGAAGCAGAAAAGAAGAGCCCCACTAACAATCGGAGGACAAAGAAACAACCCCCAATGAAAAGAAAAATAGGAATCCTCAGAAAGAATGCTAAATAAAATAGAGGCCAGTCAACAATCACATACTGAGTTTAAAACAATGGTTATAAGGAAGCTCAATGAACTCAGAGTGAATTATCAAAAACTGCAGTGAAATTATGAAGAACTTACTTCACATCATATCAGCATGAAAAAGGACATAGAAACAATAAATAAAGGCCAAGAAGAAATGAAGAATACAATTGGTGAATTAAAGAGCACAGTAGAAGGATCCAAAAGCAGGCTCACTGGAGCAGACAATCTAGTCAGTGAGCTGGAATAAGAAAAAGAAAAAAACTCCAAAAAGGACAAGAAAAGGAAAAAAAGACTTAAAAAGAATGAGGAGGGATTAATGGAAATGCAGGACAACATGAAAGGGAATAATATCCACATAATAGGGATACCAGAAGGGAAGATGAGAAGCAAGGTGTAGAAACCTTGTTTGGAAAAATAATAATGGAAAACTTCCCTAATTTGATGAGGGAAAAGCCACAAAGTCCAGGCAGCAGAGAGACTCCCAATCAAGAGGAATGCAGAGAGGCCCACTGTGAGACACATCATAATTAAAATGGCAAAATTTAAAGACAAAGAGAGGATCTAAAATTCAGCAAGAGAGAAATAGGAAGTAACATACAAGGGGGTCCCAATAAGGATAGCAGCTGACTTCTCAACAGAAACATCACAAGCAGGAAGCAAATGGCAAGATATATTCTGGATAATGAAAAACAAAGGCCTGCAACCAAGGCTTCTCAATTCAGTAAGGGTCTCAATTAAAATGGAAGGTCAAATGAGGAGTTTCCCAGACCAAAGAAGGATGAAAGAATAGCTCCAGCAAACCTGCACTGCAAAATTTGTTAAGGGACTGCTCTAAGAAGAAAAAGAAAAACAGTGAGACAGAAAGGAACAAAGGTAGAAAGGGAGTTAAATGTCAATGAAAAGAGCTGATCAACAATAACCTTTAATGTAAGTGGATAAAATGCTCCGATCTGAACACATAGCATAGGTGAATGGATAAGAAAACATGACCCACACATATAATGCCTACAAGAGACCCAGGTCAGAACAAAATACTTACACAGACTGAAAGTGAAAGGCTCCAAAACATATATTTCACATAAATGGGCAGGGAGGAAAAGCTGGGGTAGCAATACTTACATCTGGTGAGATAGACTTCAAAACAAAAGCCATAAAAAGAGGCAGAGAATGACACTTCATAATACTCAAGGGAAGAATCCATCAAGAAGTCAAAAACATTATAAAGATATATGCAACCAACGTGGGAGCACCCAAAGACATAAAAATACTTTGGAGGAATTCAAGTAAGATGTAGAGAGCAACACACTTACATGAAGGGATTATAGCACCCCACTGTCAAAAATGGGCAGATCTTCCAAACAGAATATTAACAAGGGTATTGTGACAAGAATATTGTGGCATTGAACAATGCCCTAGATAAAAAGGACTTCACTAATACATATATATATGTATTATATACACTAATGTATTATATATGTATAATGTAATGCAATGTAATATAATATAATGCAATGTAATGTAATGTAACACTAATGTATTATATAGGTATAATGTAATGTAATATATATGTATTATATGCACTAATACATATATATCTATATATCTATATATATATATATATCCATTCATCCTAAAGAAGCAAAAGACACATTCTTTTCAAAAGCACATGGACCAATTTCAGAGACAAATCATGAGTAGGACACCAAACAAGCATCAATTTTCAAGAAAATTGAAATTATATTAAGTATCTTCTCAGACCACAAGAGCAGGAAAGTAGAAAACAATCCAAGGAAAAAACTCAAAAACATTCAAATTCATGGAGATTGAATAGCATGCTATTAAACAATGAATAGGTTAAGAATGAGATCAAGTACAAAATCAAAAAGTTTCTGAAAACCAATGAAAATGAACTGACAACAGTGGAAACCTTGTGGGACACAGACAAGACAGTCCTTAGAGGGAAGTTCATTGCTATATAGGCCTACCTAAAAAGTATAGAAACATTTTAAATAAACAGCCTAACCCTCCATCTACAAGAGCTGGAGGAACAACAACAAAGACAGTCCAGAGCCAGTAGAAGGAAGGAAATAACCAATATCACAATAGAATTTAATGACAGAGAGACTGAAGGAACAATTATAAAATTCCACGAGCTGGTTCTTTGAAAAGACAAAGAAAACGAACATGAATTCCAGCAGACTCACCAAGAAAAAAGAGAACAAATCACAAACAAAAGTAGAGAGATAACTAGTGACACCACAAAAATACACACAAAAAAAAGATAGTACCATAAAAAAGTATATGCCAAGAAATTTGAAACCCTAAGTGAAATGGACAAATTTCTAGGAAAACATAATCTTCCAAAACTGAGTGAAAAACAAGTAAAAAACCTGAAGAGACTAACAACAGCTGACAAAATTGAGGCAGTAATAAAAAAACTCCCATCATGAGAAAGCCCTGGACAGCACTGTTTCACAGGACAATTTTACAAAACACTTAAGGAAGATCTAACTCCCATCCTTCAGAGACTATTTCAAAAAATCCACAAAGATGGAAGACACCCAAAGTCTTGCTATAAAACCAGCATCATTCTAATCCCAAAACCAGATAAAGATACAACAAAGAAAACTACAGGCCAATATCACTGATCAACATAAATGCTAAAATCCACCACACAGTATTGGCAAACTGCATTCAGCAATACCTTAAAAAGCCATACATCATCATTGCCTGGGATTCATTCCAGAGATGCAAGGATGGTACAACATTCACAGATCTATAAAGGTAATACATTACATGGACAAAAGGAAAGGCAAAAACCACATGACCATATCAATAGATGCAGAAAAACATCTGATAAGCTGCAACACCCATTTATGAAAAGACACTCAGGAAAGTGGGAATCCAGGCAGCATTCCTCAATGTAATAAATGCCATATACAGAAACCTACAGCCAACATCATACTCAGAGGGAGACAACTAAAAGCTTTCCCACTAAGATCAGCAACAACACCAAGATGTCTGCTTTCACCACTTCTATTCATTGTAGTATCAGAAGTCCTAGCCACAGCAATCAGACAAGAAGAAATAAAAGGCATTCAAACTGGGAAGGAGGAAGTAAAACTGTCATTGTTTACAGATGACATCATAGTGAACAAAGAAAATGCTACAAACTCCATGAAAACAATACTCAACCTAATAAGTGAATTTGGCAAAATAGTGGGAT